>NW_004524622.1:1872066-1885619 GCF_000260255.1 Octodon degus | reverse complement strand
TTTTTTTTTTTTTTTTTTTTAATTTTTAGTGTTGAGGATTGAATCAACAGCCTCTGCATGCTGGGCAAGTGTTCTCCATCCCAGAGCAGCACATGTATCCCTTCTTTTTTCTTCTTTGGGAAAACAAAAGAAAAGAGAAAAAGCAGCAATAATAATTAGACATTCTTGTTATTTACATTTTGCATGCATTAAGAGCTTGTGTTCAATCCCTGATTCCAGAAAAAAAAAAAAAAAAAAAAAGAGCTTGTGGGCTGGGCATGGTGGCGCACACCTGTAATCCCAGCACTTGGGAGGCCGAGGCAGGAGGCTAGTTGCTACTTCAAGATCAGTCTGAGCTACAAAGTGAGTTTAAAGCCAGCCTGAACTGCATAGGAAGACCATCTCAAAAAGACAAAGAAGACCTTGTGAGCCACCTTGCTTGGCTACTTACGATTTCCCACTTTTTGGGGTGAGCCTCTGGAATCCAGGCACCAGCAATAGATTGGGCCCAGAATTCATCTGCTGTGTACTGCAGAAAGGGTTTGGTGTTTGTGGGCCTATGCCCCGAAGTGCACACTGTACGAGGGTTTAGTGTGTAATACTTTGGGGTAACTGTAGGGGTCATTAGTCTTATGTGCAGGAGATAAAAGAGGCCTGAGAATGAGGCAGAAGAGGGACACAGAGCCAGGTGAGATCCGTGCACTCCCGGGCTTGTTCCATAGCAAGGTCCATGCTCAAATGCTCATCTATGTGTAGAGGGGTGACTCCAGAGGACTCGCTACTCTCTTCCTGTTGGTCTTTTAAATGCTCATGCTACCTTGATTCTGGTGATTTCAGAAAAAAGAGGGGCTTATTTCATCAGTTTGGAGTTAGCTGGTTTGTTTTGACAACTCAGCTGCATCGTTACCCCAAACAAGAGATTCTTTTGGACACGAGTGACAAACGAATGTTCTCTAGAATGAAGGAGGTTTGTAAGAGGGTTCAATAAAGTTCCAACTATCTTTTCCAAGGAAAGCAAGTTTGCTGAGCACCCTAGGCTTACATTATGAACAGGTTTCTAGAAAATAAGCCTACATTTTCTAATCTTCATGTGTAATTTCTACTAATAAATATTTGTTCTGCTTTGCTTCAGTGTGGAGAAATTGCCTCCTACACCAGCCCCACCTTCCAGCCAGCTCCCAGCCTCTCTCTCACTGCCCATGTTATCATTATACTCGGGATTCCCGCGGCCAGTGCCTATGAAGACTCCATGCAAATGTAAACCAAAAGGAGCCAAGTGTGAAGTGCTGCCACTCCTCCTCCCATTTCCCCAAGTTAAACAGCAGTTTATTCTGCAGCCTTTCAAATCCCTCCCACGAAATTGGCAATCCCATACAATGGACACGTTCACGCTAATCCACCCAGAAGCAAATGCGTTGTGGTAAAACTGTGACATTTGCAGAGACCATCGCTCCCCAATTACTGGAGAATTAACTAGAGGAATAATGAGGGAGTGCCAAGGCGATTGAGCGCAGAGGGTAGCAGCCCTGCCATTCTGTGTCCAACTTGCAAATGAAACTTTCTATTCCTCCAAGAACTTGAAAGAGAAGTGTGGCTGACTTCGACGTGAACTCTAAATAAGAGGATTGTGCCATGCTTTCTTGATTTTTGACCTCAGAACTGACAAAATGTCCCAAAAGAGATGGCCTAGGGATCTTTCTGGACTTAGTACTAGGATATGCTTGAAGCCTTGCAGGAGTGTTTGTGTCACAAAACCACAGTCCTTCAAGGTCACTGGCTACTCACGGAAAGAAAAGAGGACTTAGCGTTTCACAGGTCTTAGACCTGCAGTCAGCAACCCTGGGTGGAGGCCTAGTTTTGCCCTATGACTAAGAACGGCACCAGGAAGGGCCAGTGTTTTTCAGCGCTCTACACATTGCTGATGTTTTTATGTGCATTTAAGCTTTGCACTGACCCTGTGTGGCAATAAAGGCACTTATTGAAGTCATTCCCATTTTATAGATAAGGAAACTAAGACTCCATTGGTGTCACTTGGCTATCCTTCCATAGCAGCTGCTTCTACTGTGCGGTGCACAAGGCAAGACCAGGGCCAAGAGCAGGTGCGCGGCTCACCTTGCGTCACATAGCCAGGCTGATGCTGGACCTCACATAATTAGTCTGCACTTTCCGGGCCATTGCTTAGGTCACTGGACCATGCTGTCTCTCTGCATCCAATCTGGTCAGGGAAGTGAACCACCTCACATATTACCCCTTTGGCCTGGAAACCATGTCTGTGCCCTGACTGGGTCCAAATGAATAAAACCACTGTAGGTAGGTGGTCAGGAGGGGAAGTGAAATGCTAATGACATCCTTGGCTGTTACAAGAGCATCTCCCGTCCCTGGAAATGGATGGCTAGGATAGACTGCTCCATACAGACTTGCCACCACTTTCATCTGTGATCCTAGTCCACCCACAGGCCTCAGGAAAATGCCTGACTGAGCAGACAGCGTCATAGCCTTCCCTCTGTCTCCGACCAGGCAGGGAAGAACATTCTGGAGGCCTGGTCCCCCTGAGAAGGCTCCATCTGCTCCTGGATTGCGCAACAGGCATCCTGGAGTTAGTGCTTTATGCAGAGAGCCTTGACCTTCCAGACACCAGGGTGGAATGCGTTTTTCTCTTTCACTGGCCATTCAAATATAATGGACCCAATTTTGCTGATTATATACTGATACAGGGCCAAGCCCAATTATCTGACATGTGGGGTGGAGTTTTGTGCTGAGCCTCCTCCCAGGACAGGAGATACATTTAAATAATTTAAATCATAGTAAGGAAATCTATTTTTTTGAGGGCAGGGAGAGAAGAGAATGAGAGAATTGTAAAAAGTAGTTATTCATGTTGTACTTGTTAAAAGCACCATTTATAAATCCCAACTCATTCAGTTTAGGAACAAAAGGCCTATTTGTGCAGTTTGGTTTGTTTATAAAATGATCATGTTTTGTGTTCATGGGTTTGAAATCTGAAGATGAAAAAAATCTCTAGAAAGAGGCGGAACAGAGTGCTCCCCTTGGAAAAGTCTCTGGAAAGTAGTGTTTTTTAAAAATCTCTTTTATTGTCTTACTCAATAACTTAATTTAAAAATAAATTTATTATTTTTGTCATTATTATTAACTTAATGACGTTGCTATCAGCATCCCCCCTACTGCCCCTCAAGTCTCCATAAATTCAAAAGACTTCCAAATTAGGACACGTGGATATAAACTCTTCAGGACAGAATTTAGAATCTTTCTGAAAAGCCCATCCAATTAAAACTGCCTCATGTTATTTTTTCATTTTCTTCAATCTTACATTTAGTTTTTGGAGTGCTGAGATTCCATCTTACTCCAGAAAGAACAGCTATTATAAGAAAATCAAATAATAACAAGTGCTGGCTAAGCTTGGGAGCGGGGGAGAAACCTTTCTACATTTTTGGTAGGAATGTGAAGTAATACTACCACTATGAAAATGTCTCAAAAAACTGAAAACTTGAAATGCTATTAGACCCACTATTTCCCTTCTAAGTGCCTTCCCCAGAGAGTTGAGGACATGATATTCCAGTGATATATGTATTCTCATGCTTACAGAAGAAACACAACTCATAATAGCTACATCTCAGAGGCTAAATCCATCAGCAGAGAGATGGATAAAGACATGGATTTATACATCATGGAGTAGTGCTCTGCCATAAAGAAGGATGAATCTGGGTCATTTGTAGAAAAAAGGACTCTATCACCAAGCTACATTCCCAGCCCATTTGTAGGAAAACGAAGTACCTTGAGACCATAATACTGAGACAAATCAGACATACAGGTCATTTTCGCTATTATTTGTCTAATGCCTTAGTCATTTCTGTAGTGTTTCCCCCCACACATTAGTTTCTAGTCGAGCCCAAGAACTCCCTGTCCTCAGGGAGAGGTCTCTGCCCTCCGCTGGCTTTCTGTCTGCCCTTTGGGTCCCACAGCCCCACCACATGTGCTGGGCAGGTGCTGTATGTCCGAGAGCCACCTCCAGCCTCACTTTCATTGATTTTCATCCTGCGTCTCTCCACCAGAGAGGAGCTCATGAGGGAAAACATGCTTATGTTTCTGGACAAAGTCACACTGTCCCATCTAGGAGCATCCTCAGCTCCCTAGGGAGGACGTGACGGTGGAGGAAAGAGGAACAAGTGGGACTCCAGGCAGGACAGGAATGGAAATGCTTGGTTTCTGCTGCTCACTGGATGATGCTTAGTGTTTGACTTGTTTGCTGGGCAGATAAACAACTAAAAATAAATAAGAGCTGGGTTTGGTGGCACACACCTGGAAGCCCAGCACTTGAGAGTCTGAGGCGGGAGTTCGAAGCCAGACTGGTGCTGAGAATTCAGGAATGAACGTGCAGTCTTCTTGTCACCCAGCTAAAAGAAGCAGGAACACGCAGTCTCCTGCAGTCCCTAAAAGACAGCTCACACACAAAGCAAGAACAGCAGCAGTGAAAGAGACAGTGATGCTTTCCGTAAGAACTTACTTAACACTCTGATTATCTTCTCATTGGAACTTCATAACAAGTCGGTTACACCCCATTTTGTGATTTAGTAATGGAGCCACCCGAAGGCTAAATAACTTTACCAAGTGAATCACAAAGCCAGTCAATGGTAGGGTTAAAGTTGGAGTCCAGGTCTGCCAGAAGTCAGAGCCTGGTGTTTGGTAAAAACGTGGACTCCTGAGCAACACCCAGAACCACAGATTCAGACTTGCTGGCGAGCTGCCCCAGGAAATCTAGGGTAGGCACTTCTCCATGAAGTTCTGCTTTTCACTAAAGCCCAGAATCCCAACACGGGTGTTCGGGACATGCTTGCGCGTTGCTTTTAGTTTCACGTCCACTCGAGCGAAGTTGGTGACAGCCCCAGAGCGAGAAGCAAGAAGGTGCGCACCGCAGAGGCCCAGCGAGGCTGGCGGGGCCACCGCGAGCTGGTGCAAGCGCAGGCCAACATCGCGGCGTTTCTGGGTTTTTAATGTTTTATTTATTTATTTTTTCTTCTAAGAAAGCTGTGACCAGTCTTTAAAACGATAAACGGTGGCAACCTAGAAATGTATATGCTATAATAAACAAATAGAGAAAAAACTGAGAACACAAGATGGTCCCGCTTCTGGGTGGAGCAGCGCCTAGGACGCCTGTGTGCGAACAGCAGACATCTAAGCGAACAAAAGCGCAACGGGCTGCAGTCGTGGGACGGAAGGTAATTTAAATACAAATCCTTAAGACATCAAATTTCACTATTAATGTCAAAATGTTAATTCAATAAAAACTTTAAGGGAATTAAACAGTTTGCAGGGAAAAAAGGAGCGGCTCACTGCTGCCTGCCTTTGGCGGCAACGTACCTCCGTCCATCGCTTTTCTATCCCCCGGAGCAACACAGCGCGAGCCCCGCGTCCTCCGTGCTGGCTGCCCTACAGGGCCAGCAGCACGGCCACGAAGGGAGCAGCTTCCTGCCCCCGAGTGGCGCTCTTGGGGCCATTGGAGCCCCGAAACCCTGAGAAGGAGGTGAAATCGAGAAGCTGGGAGAGAGGGAGGGGGAGCGGAACCTGCTATACTCCCTACTCCTAGAACCGCAGCCCACTAGGTTCTCTGTGTAGTCCTGAGCTTGCACAAGAAATGCCTGTAAAGCAAGGCGCACTTTCTGCTGCGCAGTTGCCACCCTAAATATTCATAACTGTAACAGGAATAGTAATGATCATTAATTTCCCCATGCTGAATGAGGCATTTCTCACATGTTGATTTCATTTAACTTTTTCAGTAATAGCCATGGTGCATTTCCCCACATTCCACAGATTAGACAATGTTGAGAGCTTAAGTAATTTAGCCAAGATCACGTCAAAATTACGTGGAGAACTTGGAATAGTTTGGTGGACCCTTCGCCCCCATTCTTAGACCCTGGCGGTGGCTGGTCAGAGTCCCCTGCAGTATTTACCCAAGATGTAAGATCTTAGCTAGAAGTGAGCTCCAAAAAGAGCGGAGGGCAGTCCCAAGGATGAGAAAGGATGAGCAGAGGTGGAGTCGGAGAGCAAGTCCCGCGAGACCTGCGCACAGCCTGCAGACCAGTCAGTATGTGCCAGCGGGTGGGTGGGCCAGCTGAGCGGCGCCTGCTTAACCTAGAGACCGGCAGTGCTGAATCTATTCTAATAAGAGGCGAGTCTTGGAGCATGGTGGGGATGGGCTTTTCGTGGGAAAAATAGATTCCCCATGCACCGCTGCCGTAAGAGCTGAGAAAAGAGGTTCATCCCTGACTATTCCCACGTTGATTTAGAATCTTCGGTTCCCAGATTCCTCTCGTGTTTCACGGGGACCGCTTCCCCCAGGTCTTCAAGCTACTTACCCATGACTGAGAGCTCCCAGTGGGAAGGATTTCAAAGACTGCAGGTATGGGAGCTCATGCTGGCTGAGTTTAGAAAGAGGCACAGAAAGTCATTGAACAGTTACTTGCACAAAATGTTCTAGCTGTGCTTGAGAATGAACTATAATGCAGAAAAGAAAGCATCAAGTGATCTTGGGGCTTCTTGATTCATGGCCGTAGCTGTGCAGCGAAATATTTCCTGTGGGCATGACTCCATAGAGGAGGGTGTAGTGGCTAGCAGAAGGGACAGACTTCTGGCATGTTTACAGAAGGGGCATGGGCTGGGCCAGTAGAAAGATGTGAATTTAGAGTTCTCCATGTTTTATAGGGAAAAACAGAATAAAGTCAAGGGAGCAATGACAGATGTGATAATGATGAGGAAGAGGATGATATTGGTGATGTCTGGGAATTGAGTCTGAGTGGTAACTGCTGTTTCTATTTGCATAGGAAAGGTCTAAAAATGATAGCATCTGAAGGGCATTCCGCTGACTGCAAACTAATATTTCATTTACTACGAATCTATTTTGTGTTAATAAACTTGGGCTAGTAGGATTCCTCGGGGGCAGGGAGTATGTATCCAGAAAAGAAATATTGAAAAATTAGAGAAGCATTCTTATTGCTAATGACTTGGTCGACTGAGAGTGGGTATTAGGCCTCATTTCTGTTTGTTATTAGGCATAGCATGCTTTATTCCTTGGTGCTGAAAATATGAGCTTTTGATATCACAGCTTAGTGTAATTGACTCTTCGGAGCCCTGTTTGAACTTAGTGATTCATCATTTTTCAAATTAGTAGAGACACAGTTAGGGTAATCTGAAGCTGTAATCAGTAAAACCTTCCGAGTGCCTTCCACAATAATGGATTAACCTGTCATTTATAGTATCTCTGTTCCTGTTATCGTCTGAGCTTGGGATGCCAACTTAAACTCATTAGTTTAATTTTTAAGACATTTCTCCTAGCTTCTGACAGCCTAGGAAGCATGTCCAGTGGACACTCACTGCCATATTTGTTGGGTTTGGCAGAAGTGACCTCTCCCTTGTAAAGGACAAGACACCCAAGTGTCACCTGCTCACGGGGCCATCCATCTTCTCTGGCCCTTCCACCCACTGGGGCTGGCCACAGGCACCCAAGGCTCAGTCCCCATGCCTGCTTTCTCTTTGTCATTATGCTCTTGTCAATTCGGCCGTTTATTCAGTGATTAATCATCATTTGGAAGTGTCTGCTGGGAGCCCACAGAAAGGCGTGTATTCCTGCAGGTGGTTTTCCTTGGATTAGTCAAGAGTGATAATGACTTGCTGCTGGGGTTTTGTCATAGGCGGGGAGCCTGGGGAATTCTTTCTCTTTCATGGGAATGCAATTGAATTTTATAAACCCGGGAAATAAACTTGATTGTACAAAGAACATTAGAATGGGTCTTTTAAAGTGTTCCTTAGAGATGCTATTTCATTTAAAGCTACAACTTGACCACACTAGTGTTTTTGTTTTTGTTTTTGTCTTTGTCTTTGTTTAAAGTTAGGGCATTAATGTCCATGCTCACCCCAACATAACTGCTTAGGCAAAACTCTGGGTGATGAGACATGTTTTATCAGCAATTGGTGCTTACTGAGTGATATATCCTAGACTTTACCTCCAGTAGCCACAAAGATGGATAACATTGGCATTTCATTGGGTGAAAAATTATGCTTTTACATTGTTTATTTAGAAAAAAGAATCATTGGCAGTGAATGTTTCAGTGCTGTGGCTTAAATCTGCTCCCCTGCAGAAGCAGTATGCAATAGGGTAGTGGCCGATGGATTTTCAGAGAGGCTGTCTCTGTAGCAAGGGAAGGCACCTAGGTGTTAGCAGGAGAACAGGAGGGTCTCTGTGCAGTGGAGGGAACAGAAGTGGGGAGGCTGGAAGGAGCAGGGAAACCACTGCCCTGCTGCCAGCCGGAGCATCCTGGCTTGATTCCGCAAATATGATTTCTAAGCCGCAGCGCTTCCAGATCAGGGCAAGGCAGTGCTTGGGTGGAAAGTGAGAAAGCGTTCGAACAGGAATGTACATGAGCTCGTTTTTATTTTTTTAAACTTGTTACTTGATCAATATACCGTGGGTAATTTGACCCAGACAGAGTTCTTCATTTCATTTGTACTCCTGTGGGCAAAATCAGGGATCCTGAGACCCCCATGCTGGAGTTGCACACTTGTGTCAAGCTCTCCCCCTGCTAGGGGCTTTCTCTTCACTGCCATGCATGGCTAAAGGAGACTGCTTGGAGCTAGTGTTCAGCTTAAGTAGCAAACTGAGTTCTTCCTGGGCCGCTTCCTCTGTGTGGTCCTGTCAGGCATCTCCTTGGGTCTGTTCTGCTGGTCTGAAGCTGAGCGTGGGGTTCGGAACCTGAGGGTGAGCTTTGAAGGATCCTGGAGTGGGTGGAAGAAATAGAAGTCATTGATACATCCTGCTGGTGTGCATGGCTGCTGCGTGTGTGTGTGCATATGCACACGTGTGTGTGTGAAGTCCCCTGCCCTAGGCAGCTGCCACTTGGAGCAGGGAGCATCAGCCTTACCAGGTGATTTGCAGTTCACAGTCTGGGCTAGTCACCCCTTGACAAGCCACTCCTGTCCCAGGGCCTGAAGCAGCTGTTAGCTGACAGTCCATGGGCCCAGTGACACAACAGGACAGCAGAGTTGCCTGCCTGGAACCAGCTGACTTTGGTGCTGAAGGAGAGGGTGATCAGAAGACAGATCGGGGTCAGGAGCCTGGTGAGCAGGTGGGGGTGGCAGTGGCCACAGGGGCAGCCTAGAGCCCTCTCCTGGCAAAACAGCAGCATGCTGGGCCTGTGCCTCAGCCTCCCTTCTGATGTGCAAGCTCCTTCCAGCTTATCTAACCTGCTTTGGGAGACTTTGCCCACCCTGGGACATCAGGCACTGGCAATGACATGCTGAGACCAACCCAGCACAAGAGAAAGACTTGCTTTGGAATGAGCACCGGGCCTGGAGCAATGCTTCTCAAAGTGTGATCCTGGGAGCAGCAGACTCAGCTTCCCCTGGAAATGCACTGAAGATGCCAAACCTCAGGCCCATGGACACAACTGGAGCTGAAACTCCAGGGATGGAATCTAATCGAAGACGCCTTCCAGGTGAGGCCAGCACACAGGCTTAGGTCTGATAATTACAGGCCTGCACTTACCCAGTGATGCTGGGGGCATTTATCAGTGAACCAAAGCAGAGAGAGTCCAGGAGAAGCCTCACTTCCTGGCCAGGAGATGACTGGCTCCTCATGTAACTTCAGCGGCTCCAACCGTGGATCTCAAGCTGCTGCGTGCAGGAAGAGGGAGAGGCTCTGGGATCCGATGAGTTGTAAAATGACCATGGTTCCATATGCACGTATACAACAACCCCGCAAGCTGGACATATTCACTACATGCTGCAAACATACACTAATCCAATTTTATTTTTAATATCTGTTGATAAGAAGAATTCCCCATCTCTTTTGTAGAACTCAGCTCAGACTTTCTAATTATTTTTCTAGAGTTGAATCTTCATTCTCAGGGCGAGGAAGGAAGCAGCTCTTCATAAACTTAAGATCTGGGGTATATCGTCTAGTGGTAGAGCACTGGCAAAGCATGGAGAAGGCCTTGACTTCAACCTCCAGTTCTTGGGAGAAAAAAATGATCTAGCACATAAATTGTGCAAATAAAGGGCATAAGGATTGGGGAATTTGCAGCAATAAGACAGCTTCCCAGCCCAGGGCCTGTGGGAGGAGTGGTCCCAGGAATATCTGAGCAAGAGAATGAGATCTTCAGAAAGGTGGACCAAGTTCAAAGAAGGGATTGGTGCCAGCATCAGATCGTGGTCGACTCCTACAGGGCCGAAACCCTCTTTTATTTTATCTCAGAGCTTGTTTGTAGCTTATCCATTTATCTCAACCTTCCTGAACCTCGTTTTATTTTTGGTTTACACAGGCTCTTGCAGTAACAAGTTCTCAGGTGAGGCAATTCATCAACTGCTACCCACAATGCAAAGGAATGCGAGCCTTTATTTATCCTAAAACGACCTCTTCCAAGTTTCAAGGGTGCTTATCTGAAATCTTAACCTGGGGTTGGGTGTTGATGCTTCCGACTGGGCTGAGATAGTCTCAGTGATTGGGCAAGGGTGAGTCAGTGGCACCAACAACATCACCACACCACTCCCAGGAGCATCTCATTTACAAGTATTTTCTTCCACTAGACTTAGCTTTCCAGCATGTACAGCCTGTTTCAGTTTCTTTTGGTGAATTCCTACTACCTGTCATGCAGGCTGAAATAAGAAGGTTTCTTTGAGCCAGGGTCTCACTCTGCAGTGCAGGCTGGCCTTGAGCTCACTCTGTAGCCCAGGCTGGTTTTGAACTCACAGTGTTGTTCCTGCCTCAGCCTCCTGAGTGCTGGGATTACAGGTGGGAGCCACCATGCCTGGCGCCTTAGCCTCATTGGGATTTGTGCACACATATCCTTAGAGAGCCATAGCAAGGTAGTGCTCGAGTAGGACAGGGATGTGGCAATGACTCTGACTGTACCTTCGGGGACATATGATGGAGGTACACCCCTTGCATTGATGAAAGATAACTCTAGGAGAGAACACCTGCAGAAATATCACTTTTACCTTCACTTCTCCGACAAATGAATTTCTAATGGAAAGTTAGGATGGGTCAGACCAGAATCATCTTTCTCTCCTACTCCTTTGTCTATTGTCCAGAAGGGACCTTGTTTTAGAGGAACAGTGGCTTTTTTCTTTCCATTCAATGAACCGAAAAGACCAGGAAAGCAGGGACATTCTTGTGACTAGAAATGTAAGACAAGAGTATGCTGCAATAAGGGCTGATATTTATTGAACATCTACTAGGTATCAAGAACTGGTGAGCGCACTTACTAGTAATCAACTCATTTGATTCTTATAATAATCCTAAAATAATGACACAGGTTTTCTATTCTGTGTGTGTGTGTGTGTATGTGTGTGTGTGTGTACACAGGGTCTCACTACACAGCTCAGACTCATAGTGCTCCTCCTGTTTTCAGCCTCCCTAGTGCTGGGATTACAGGCCTGCCCCACCTTACCTGGACTTCATCACTGGCTCAGTGTGCTCCAGCAGCGGGGCTGGCATGGTATGCAGTGCCAGGGATTGAACTCTGGCCCCTTTTGCTTACCTAAGCAAGTGCTTAGTCTGCTGAGCTCTCTTGCTGGCCCCACGTAGGTTTTCTTGGTCTCCCCATTTCACAGAAGAGAAAACTAAAGTGCCGCGAGGCTGAGTGAGCTGCCTGCAGAGGACTAGCTGGTGAGCGGAGAGCGGGCATCCAGACCCTGCCAATGTGACTTCGCACCCAGCTGAGTGTGACTGTTCTGCTGCTCCCTGCAGGAGGAAATGACACACAGAGGCAAGGTCAGGGCCCGACCCCTGACTTCGTTCACCCTTATCTTTTCTCCAATAAGCAGGAGATCAGCATCCTTAGGCTCTAGCGTGGACCTTGCAACGCCAGCCTGAGATTGGAAGCAGCTTTCACCCCACGGGTCTCCCCACTTGCATCAGTTCTTGATGGAAAGCACTCAGTTGCTTGGTAACAAGCAAGCTATACACATTAATAGAATAGAGCCAAATGGGAGCTGCCCCCAAGGCAGAAGATCATTGAGCTGACCTTAAGCCTTGCAGCCTAACGATGCGCCACCCAATCGTGGTGCCCTGAATGCAGGGGTGCAGGGTGAGATGCCAGCAGACGTGGGGAGGCCCCATGCAGCAGGCCCAGCTCCTGCTCCAGCACTGAGCACACCTTGGATGTCCAGCTCCACTCCTGAGAAGTGAGACCCGGTAGAGCACAGGCTGCTCTGACTCCTTCGCGTCACAGTGGGCCCCCTACCCTGTGAGACTTAGCACTAGGAACAGGGCGCTCATGTAGCCTACAGTCCTCGAGGTCCAGAGCATCATGCCAACATCAGCTTCTGGTGAGGGCCTCGTGCTGCACTGCTATTTGGTAGACGACATGGCTTCTGGGACCTGCGTGGGGGTGGCAAGTGCAACAGACAGCAGACACAGAAATGTCAGTCTCGCCATGACAACCTACATGGGTCCAAGCTGGAACTCTATTGAGTCAGCATCGATCCATCTTACACACCCAATGAACTCTCTCCAGGCTCTACCACCTCTGTATGATTGCACTGGGGCATTAAGATTCAGCATAAGTTTTGGTAGGAACAAGCTACAGTCCAACCATAGCAACATGTGGAGCTAAGCACAGCCATTTCAGGCAAGGGTGTCTGTGAAGCCACCGAAGCTTCAAAGAAAGGTGAAGCCTGGGAAGGTGGCCAAGCATTTGTGAGCAAAGCTGGCAACTTGGGCCCGATCAAGAAAGAGAAAATGACTAATCAGGAGAATGACGGGCTCCTCACAGCAGTCAAAAACATATGAATACTGAGGTGTATGGGAAGTGTTACTGCATTCCCTGGGGTCACAGGAATACTGGGCCTCTCCAGTATGCTACATCGAATAAACCTGTTGTACTGACCTTGCTTCTCAGGGCTTAGAAGAGTCTGCTTGGTACAGGTTGTGCCATGTGGCCATTGCAATGGGGGAGATGCCACGCCCCCTGATTTGCACCTCAGAATCACAAGGAGTGGAGAAGGTTTAATGTTTCTCAAGAAAAGGGACTGAACAGTTACTATACCTTATCTTAAGTCCAAATAGCTCTGTGCTTTAAGAAGTTTGAGGTTCATTAAAAGAAAAATTAGGAGTGATTGGTGTTGTGCATGACTGTAATCCCAGCACTGGGAGGCTGAGGCAGAAGGGGGACAACTGCAATCCGAGGCCAGCCTGAGCTACATGGTGCATTCAGGTTCACCTGAGCTGCACAGTGAAATCCTGTCTAAAAAAAACCCCCCAGACCCAGTCCTAGCCCAGGTACAGTGAGTGTGTGGAGAGCTTCCTGCTGCCCTGCGCCGGTGGGACCAGTCCCAGCCCAGGCGCAGCATAGGCAGGACCCGCAGGACCCTCTCCCAGCCCCTCGGGCCGCCCCCCACCACTCAGCCGTACCTCCCCCACCCCTCCCGCCCAGTAGGAATTTCTGCCGACTTCCGGGAACCCCCAGACCCAGTCCTAGCCCAGGTCCGCAGCGGGAAGGAGCTGAGCACAGCAGCCAGACCTGAGCCAGATGCAGCTGGATAAGTCCAAACTCTGTAGCGCTCCACCT
>NW_004524622.1:1861249-1871966 GCF_000260255.1 Octodon degus | reverse complement strand
TCATCCAGGGATGCAAGGATGGTTCAATATTCAAAAATCTATAAATATAATACACTATGTCAATAGAGAAAAATCTAAAAACCACATGATCATCTCCATTGATGAAGAAAAGGCTTTTAACAAAGTCCAACACTCATTCATGTTCAAAGTCCTACAGAAAATTGGAATAGATGGCCTCTACTTCAATCTGATAAAAGCCATCCCCAATCCCTAACATAATTTTACATGGGGAAAAACTGAAATCTTTTACTCTTAGATCTGGTACAAGACAAGGATGTCCTCTATCACCACTCCTATTCAATATAGTTCTGGAATCAATAACTAGAGCCATTAGACAAGAGAGAGAAATTTAAGGAATAAGAATAAGTAAAGAAGAAGTTAAATTATCATTATTTGTAGATGACATGATACTTTACTTGGAAGACACAAAAAAACTCCAAGAAGCTACTAGAATTAATACAGAAATTCAGTAGCATAGCAGGATACAAAGTCAATACCCAAAAATCAATAGCATTCCTCTACACAGATAACAAACACATAGGGAGGAAAATTACAGAAACAATAACTTTTACAATAGCCCCATAAAAAATGAAATACCTTGTAATTAATTTAACTAAAGAAGTCAAAGATTCTTTTAAGGAAAATTACAGTACTCTGAAAAAAGAGGTCATAGAGGATTTCAGAAAATAGAAAGATATTCCCTCCTCCTGGATAGGAAGAGCCAACATTGTGAAGATGGCCATACTCCCAAAATTGCTGTAAAGATTTAACACAATCCCTATCAGACTACCACCAACATACCTCCCAGACCTAGAGAAATCATTCCTAAAATTTATTTGGAACCAGATAGAATAGCAAAGGCAATCCTGGGCAACAAAGACAAGGCAGCAAGCATTACAATTCCAGACTTGAAATTTTACTATAAGGCTACTGTGATAAAATCAGCATGGCACTGGCAACAAAATAGACCTGAGGATGAATGGAATAGATTAGAAGATGCAGAAACCTTTACGAACACACTCAGCCACCTGATCTTTTACAAAGGGGCCAAACATGCTTGCTGGAAGAAAGATAGCCTCTTTAACAAATAGGACTGGAAAAACTGACTCTCTACATGCCAAAAACTAAAACTTGTCCCAGGTCTATCTCCATGCACTAAGCTAAAGTCAAAATGGATTAAAGATCTAAACATTAAAACAGAAACACTAAATCTGGAAAAGGAAGTAGGCGGAACTCTTGAAGACATAGGGGTAGGCAAAGTGTTCATGAACAAAAATCAAATCAGACGGATAAGACTGGAAAGAATTAACATCTGGGACTTCTTCTTATTGAGAAGTTTTTGCATGTCAAATGAAATTACCAACAGAGTGAGAAAACAACCCACAAATTTGGACAAAATCTTGACTAATAAGCACTCATACAAAGATCTGCTCTCTAGATTTATAAAGATATAAAAAACATTAAGGTCCCAAAATTTAAAGACCCAATCCAGAAATGGGCATCTGAGATGAACACACACATCTTAGAGGATGAAATTATAGAAGCGAATAAATATATGAAAAAAATGCTCTGTATCACTAGCCATCCGTGAAATGCAAATTAAAATAACACAGAGATACCATCCCACCCGACAAAGAATGGCTATCATAAGGAAATTAACCAACAAGAAATGTTGGAGAGGCTGTGGGGAAAAAGGAAGTCTTCTCCACTGCTGGTGGGAATGTAAACTGGTGCAACCATCATGGAAATCAGTGTGGAGACTCCTTAAAAAACTAGGACTGGAAATCCCATTTAAACCACTATTCTCTTACTGGGAATTTTCCTGGAGGAACTGAAAATGTCACATCATAGTGATATATGTGTGCCTATGTTTATAGCAGCACAATTTGTGATAGCCAAATCTTGGAAACAACCAAGATGCCCTTCACCTGAGGAATGGATGAAAAAGATGTGGTATTTTTATACAGCGGAGTATTACTCAGCTATAAAGAATGATAAACTCGAAGCCCTCATATTTAAGTGGATTCCACTTGAAGATATACTCCTAAGTGAACTAAACCAGACCCACATGTGTAAATATCTTATAGGCTCCCTAGTATAGGAACTCAGAAGAAGAAATAAAAATAGGAAGGCATAACACAATTAAAAGGAAAGTGAGAACTTGGAATTAGACAATGAAGAGAGGGCAAGGAGAAAAGCTAGGACACATGACAGGGGCAAAGCCATATATTTATATGCACAAGATGGGAAAGGCAATAATCCTGAGAATCTTCAGCAGGTTTTTAAATGGCAGTAAATTGGTAGGATTCTCACCCTAACTAACTATATATGCTGATACCTGTGATCTAAGCAACTGCACTGAAGATAGCAATGTGTAATAATAGAGTCATGCTTGGAATGCCTGTCATTCTGGTCTTCTAAATATGTACTGCTTGTCATGACATACCAAGTACTGCCATACTGTCTCTCAAGTAAATATTTGTCTTAAAAAAGTAATAAAATGAAAATAAGAGAATATAAGAAAAAGTCACAGGACTGTCCTGTTACAATGCTTTACATTTAACCAATCTTACAATGGTTAGATTTCTAAATTTCTGCGTAAAAATATATAATTGTTTATTCCTATTTTTTAAATTTTAATTTTTTTCTTCATATTCTGTAGGGACTCAAAGTTTAACATATCAATACTTGATGGAAAATACCTGTTTCATGTTGTCTAAGATGTTTGATATTCAGACAGATAGTGGGGTTAGGTTCAATTGCCTATGTTGTAGAGTAATAATAATAGGCTTCTCTTCTGGAGGGTTAACAACATAAGTTTGCAGAACAAAAATTAGAGAAAAAGAAGGGCTGCAAGGACAGCCAACATTTTGCCCCTAGCCTTTCTAGGTCAGTGAAGACTCAGGACATAGGAGAACCTGTACTGTAACATCATGTAACTCAGTTGTGTTCCAAATTTTCTGATCAAGGAGATTATGGGGCCACAGAGCAAAGTGATCAATGATGTAGAGTGTGCCTAAGGAGTGTCACATGGAAAGAAAACATTCTCTCAGGCTTTCACAGTGAGCAAATTTGTCAAGCATTGGCTGTGACTCATCCTCATGGCTGACACTGACAAAGGATCTACAAACTGCAGTACCTGGTTTCAGGATAAATCCTGAGGGGATTTGACTGACCTTGTCAGATACAAAAGCTACATTTCTTGTTATATAGGTCTTGCTTTATCTTGGTCTTAACCATCCAGCAGAATAGTTTAAAAACAAAGTATAAGAAGTAAAGCCATATTAATATGCTGAGCTGTGAAAGGCTTAAGTCAACAACTTCTGACAGTGCCAGTCTTATGGAAAACCCACTACTATTATGGTGTACTGCTCTATATTGGAATATTTTGCTGAATTCATGCACCTATATTATTTAAATGACCATGAAATATCCTTCTTTGACAAAGCTAAACAAACAAAAGGGATACAAATGAACAACCATTTTGTATCTGTATATTCAAAATAGGATAGATATACAACTACATTCTCTTAATTCAATGAATAGGAAGATTTGTTGCAATAGTGTTTGTGGACAGGATATCATGTCTGCATCTTGTATAATGAATTTCCACAAAGACAACAATATGCAATGTATTAATTATTGAAACTGTTCTAATTGGTTTTGAAACTGTCTCATTGCCATTTGTTTCTCAAGAAAATTATTTTTTAAAAAAAGAGTAACAGCACAAGTACCCCTCGGCCCTGGTTGCTGAGACTTGAGACCCTGATCGCCTCAGTGTGCTCAGAGCTGTGGGGTTGCCTGCCTGATAACTTCTCACCAAGGATGCCTTTGGGATTCATTTTAAACAAACTTGATGTAGATTTTTTAAAATAAGGAAATTTTTGATTGATTTGCCTCACAGCTTCTGGCTTCCCAGGGATGACCTGTGCAGAATACATTGCAAGCAAACAGTACAGCTGAGTACACCTTCACAATTCACCCTACTGAGGGAGGAGCATTCTCATACTCCTTGTGTTTGCTCCGTATCAGTCATGCAGTCTATTTATTATTATTTACTCTATTCCCAAAGTTTTGGGGGAAATGCTGGGAAATGCTGGGCTAACAAGGTATAAGAGGCCCACAGAGAGAAGCTGCCACTGCATGCATTCCTGCATGAGGGGCTTCCTTGCTCCCTGCAAGGAATTTTACAGGTAAATGGTACTTTCTCTGCCCTCATTCTCTAAAGAACAAGCCTCTACCTGAATTGTCTCTCCAAATGCCCCTTCCTGTGTCACCTAGGGAATGACACAGGAGTGAAGGTGGAGATGGGATGACCCGAGGGATGCCCCAGCCACACTGCTATGGCACTTACTGTCCTGACACCCCTGGCTCTCCAGCCTTCCCACCTGTCCTAGGAGCAGCTCCTAGCCCTCCCCCTTCTCCCAGCAGGCAGCATCGGTCTGGTTGCCTGTGGCCACGAACACTGCCTGACAAGAACCGAAGTAGCTGCTGTGCTGCAGGACCCAGGGAACTCTCAAGAGTTTGCACTGGGATTTTCTTGAAGGAGGTGGAACAGTGTGGAATTTTCCAGAAAGCCCTGGATCTAGAAGCCCTCTTTACACTCCTCCTCCTCATGCTCTCTGCTTTCACCCAACCTCCCTTAGATCGGCCTTCCACGGGACATGCTGAGGAAAAAGCTAATGAGTTGCTAAGTTAAACCTAAACATATCAGAGTAGCGCATTTAACCCAAAAAGGCAAACGGCCTCTTTCTTGTGCAGTAATAAACCCAAACTCTTACGACAGATGATGTTCTTAGTGGAGATTTAGAGCAAATCTTCCTCTGGATGACTTCACTGGCCTCACAGGGACAATGAATTTCTGGCACCACTGTGGATATTTGTGGACCGCTTGGTAGAAGTCAGAATCTGCCTTGCTTTTGCCCAACACATTACGTCTGCTAATGACTTAGGTCAACTGGGTAAGCAATGCGGTCATTCATAATTAATTTTGTTGTTCATTATAGCCAATTATTTTAACTGCTGGATCATTTGTATTTTTATACAATTTGCAGCCTTTCAGGAACATACAAAAGCTTAATGGGTTGTATAATGTTCAATCCCTGATCCATGATTAACATGCTGTTTAATGACTACAATTTTAAGAAAGTATGAAGCTTCAGATCCCTGGCTACTTCCACCAAGTCCAGCATTGGAGTGCAAAGTTTATAACAGTAATGGGTTTTGAATGGAAGGTTATTCTCTCATAAATGAGATTCCCCTCGCAGACTGGAAGCACCCTGCCCTCATGTAGCCATCCTGGGACTCTACTGAAAAGGTCAGCACTGGGAAGCATGGTGACAGTGCCAGGTTTGGGTTTCCATCTGAGATCTTCTGACCCAGCAGGTCCAGGGTGAATGATGAGGCATGAGGTTTTTCCAACAAATACACCAGGAAATCTTGATATGTGTGTTTATTGTTCACACTGAACTGCTAGGCCGAACATTGTTTGAAGTTTCTCCGCCAGCTGCAGAAGGTGGAGGCCAGGGAATTATTTAGAGTCTTATAAGCATGATTTTCTTTCCCTGGAGAACTGTGGGTTCACTAAGGCTGCCTTTGGTTCAAGAACCAGGGGAACCTGAAATTTGCAAATATTTCCTGAGTGCAAGTACGTAGATTGCGAGAGTGAGTTTATCTGAAGTGTGTAGCTTGTTTGGAATCCTGATTGCAGCATCAACTGAGTTTTCCAAGCTGGATACAGTGGCTTAGGCCTGTAACCCAGGCTATTTGGGAGGTGAAGCCAGGGCAGCAGCAAGATCAAGGTCAACTTTGGCAACTTAGTGATACCCTATCTTAGAATTTAAATGTAATAAGGGCTGAGGAGGAAGCTAAGGGGTAGGCCAGCCAGGGGTTCAGTCAGCATTGCAAAACAAGCAAGAAAGCAAGGGAGCAAACAGCGAGCCTACAGAGCTTCCCAGCTTGTCAGACCTTGTTCTCTAGGTAATGTCTCCTGGAGCTGACTTTGCACCCCCCTCAGGAATTTCTACACGGAGGCACACACAGAAGTTGCTTCTGTCTGCGTGGCTATCATACTTCCAGTGATTTTTTTCTTTTCTTTTTAGACAGGGTCTCACACTGTAGTTCAGGCTGGCCTCAAGTTCAGGATCTCTGGCAAAAACTCCTAGCTATCTTAAAATTTCTACCAGGTTCCAATGTTGCTAATCTTATTTTTATTAAAACAAATAAGTTGGAAAAAAAAACCCTCATTTCTATATCATAGCATTCTTGGACTGTGGATCTCCGCTCTGTAATTTTTGTGTAGCTCACGTAGGGATTATGGTCCTATGCACCACACACTTGGCCTCTTCCAATAATTTTGTGTTACTTTGACTGAGTATATGGAACATGTAGAACAGTCGGAGAGACTGGAGTTGAGTGTGCGTGCCTGGCCCTGCTCCATCTGACTCTACTTCCTGACCTCTCCCATGGAGGGGCCGGAAGGGTGATGGTTAGTGATGAGGATCACCTACAACAAATTCTGAGCATTTGGTTTTGATTCCTAGGGGTAACTAAGCAGTTATTTAGCAAAATTTGTTGCTTTTCTCAGTTGAAAAGTAACCCTATAGTAGTTCTCCCCCTTAGGGCTG
Organism: Octodon degus; assembly: GCF_000260255.1. NCBI lineage: Eukaryota > Metazoa > Chordata > Mammalia > Rodentia > Octodontidae > Octodon > Octodon degus. The sequence continues at coordinate 1,865,340 of NW_004524622.1, read as the reverse complement.
TCTATAAGATTAAATTAGGTAAAACAAAGTAAAATATCTAACATATTTCCTGGAATGTGGGACCTAACAATGTTAACCCCTTTTCCTTCCTTTCCCTGTTTCTAGCTTTTTCTTCTAGCCCTCTCTCCTGCTCTCTGAGCCCTTCCGTTCTGTGACAAGAGGTGCTATAGCCTTGGGTTGCGCAGTTAGGTTGAAGGTGAAGGATAAGGAGCAACACATACTCCTAAGGCACGTGGGCTACATGTTTATTTGGGATGGCTGAAGAGGAACAGCGTAACACCCACAAACCAATCCTTGCACCATTAGGTACAACAAAGGTGACAGGGTCACTATTTAAGGACTGTGGTCTAGGAAGACATTTGTGGTTTGAGTGGCTACCCAGTACATGGTGCGATCAGCATCACTTATTCTAGAACAGAGGTACCTTTGGCCATGGGAGCAGAGGGGGGATCAGTTCATTCTTGGGCGATGTGTTATTTCTATATTCAGAATCAGAAAAAGAATCTGACTCTCTAAAAATAGCAACACGGTCGCATGTCCATCACATCGGGTATGTTATTAGGGATAATGCAAGCAAAGGTAATTCTGTAGATATCAAAGTCTACCTCCAGCGCCAGGAAGAAAGTTCCAGGGGATCTGAAGAGCGTCTCCCCTGCAGCAGAGCTCTGTTCACACACAAAGCCTTGTTAAGGGGTGCTGCTCTAAGGCAGAAGTAGGGCGGGGGAAGCTGGGAGCTATCATGGGAAACCAGAGTTTGTCTTTAGTTGTGGGCAATAAATCGTGTGGGAAATGCCAATTTCAAAATTCTTCCTTCTACATGATTCAATATGAGTAAGACAGAATCATTGATGCCGACTATAAAATCCATCTCAAAGACTCAAAAATCATTAATGTCCAATAATACTGATTTGTTTTCTGTTAAATTTGAGTCTTGTGGGTTCTATAAGTCTTTCCTTTGGCAGAAAATTCAATAATTTATTATCACTGAAGGCAAAAGTAGTCTCAAAAATGTTTAGCTTGGTTTTGGTGTTAGACACGTGCAGTTCATAAAATGCTAGGTGTCTCTCTGCAGTTCTTCACCAGAGGATTAATTAAGTTTCTTATTTCTGCAATTCACAGCCTGACTGTGTTTTTGTTAGGGGTCTGGTGGGAATTCTTATTTATTTTTGTTCTGTACTTTATGGGAACAATTTCTGTGTTTAAAAATTACAGAGTGGAGATCTGCAGTCCAAGTATGTTGTGATGGAGCAATGAGATTTTTCTAACTTACTTTTATTAATAAAAATAAGATTAGTAACATTGGAAGCTGGTAGAAATTTTAAAATAGTTGGGAGTTTTCATCTGCCAAAATAATTGTGCTGACTGTCAGCTACCAATCTCATATCTCTCAGTGTATTCTTTATGGAACATCAAACATTTTGTCCAGCAGTGAAAAAAAAAAAAAAAAATCCCATGACATGGAGCTACTCATTGGGGAAGGCCCCTGGGACAGACACATGAGAGTCTCTGGAGAGAACCAGAGGAAGATTGCATTTTTAATGAACTCCAAAGACAAACAGAATGTAAGCTTGTTAGTTTAAGAGAATATCCCAATTTGGACCCAAAATTTAAGTGTATTTAGATTTGGAAGACTTTGTGAGAAGAAGATAGACACAGGAAGCTTCTCGGGAAGGACCCTGTAGGTGACACTTGGAATTGCCGAGGTGGCCTGAGTCCAGCCCGGGTGGGCTCCAGCTTGTTGATTTCTTTGTGTCCACACACTGAAAGTCAGGACCAATATTTGAGAGAACAACATAATGAGGAAACAGAAGATGTTATATTAATGTGTTGCAATAATAGCAAATGTCACCAATTTTTGCCTTTTCTCATCTCATCCTATTTATACTTCAGACTTCTTTTCCCTGCTGGAAAAAAGGAAATCCAGGTATTGAGCACAGGGCCTTGTGCATGCTGGTGTCCCATGGGATTGTACCTCCAGCCTCCTGTCTTCAGCACTGAATGGAAGGATCTCAGGTAGGGAGCTACTGGTGCTGAACTGAGGTTTGGAAGCCCTGGGGCTGCAGGAGGAGAGGCCAGCATCTGTGCAACATTCTGAAGTTACTGGGGAGCCAGGAACCCACAAGGAAAGAGAGGGTGAGGCAGAGAGGCCGAGCTTCTGGGGTGATGCCAGCACAGTCTTGGCCTCTGACTTGCACTCCCATTTCTGAGAAGACCTCGCTGTCTCTGCATTTGCCGCCCATGGTTTAAGCTCTGTTGTATCCTTGTAGACAGCCCTGCTACGCATTTGCTTGGATGACAGTGTTTCTTACTTGCTAGGCAAGTGCTTATTCTAGTGAGCTATCTCCCCAGCCTGCAATGTTTCTGTTGTTTACAGCCACCAAACCGTTATCAAGGCTGAAGTGGGGTCAGTGCCACAGCTTTTCCTTTTAATACATAGTTTTGTCCATATTCCTGATATTAGTAACAGTTATCTGCAGCAGTTAAATGTGGAGCTGAAACAGAAAGAAAATCATCTTCTGTAGGAGCAGATTTATCCCATGGCCTTTGAACATAATTTGCCAAAAAGAAATCAGGCCATCTGCCTTTCACCGGAAGTGTTAGCACCCAGCCCGTTGTCTCAATGAGTGCAGGCAAGGCAAAAGGAACGAGAGGGTAGGGCAGGGACAAAATCCCTGATACCTCACCTGGAGCTGGCTGGATGTGCATTAGACCAACGAGGGGAGGTCAGCAGAGGTGGGAGCAGCCAGAAATGTTGGGAAGAAGTAGGGGCAGGGGAGAGTTTCAGAAGAGGAAGGCTCAGTTCCCAGTGGCCTGAGCCAGGATGAATGGGTGTGGGCAAGTCAGGGGAGAGGGGCAGAGCCTTGTGTTGTGAGGAGGACACGCGGCCAGCACCCAGTCTCCACCAAAAGCACCCACTCTGGTCCACCTGAGCAGCCAATCACAGAGAGAGGAAGGTGCACTGGAACTGCATAGCAAAGCAAGGCCCGGACAGATGTCAAAGCAATGTCCTCCAAAGGACCTGAAAGAGGGAGGCATTGGTAGACTTGGAATAGAAAGAACACTCCAAGAAATGCATGCCCCGGAATGGTTGGATAAAAGGCTGGTCAGGCCATTGGACTGGATGGAGAGTGAGACCCCAGGCTCATGATGATAGGCAATAGGCTTTGCAAACTGTTTTGGGGGAATGGAAGTTTCTCTTTTCTTTTAAAAGAAATTATAACCAGAAGTTTAGTGGATAAGTAAGTAAGTATCCCAGGGTAAAAAGGAGTGATTTCCGGATCCACCTCTGTAAATCCAGCCTCCTACACTGCTCAAAGGTGGCCCACAGTAGCCAGGTGCTTCTCTGGAATTCGCTGGAAAAGCCAGAGTGGTGGGGAGAAGGCTGGCGCGGTGGAGCGGAAGCGGTGTGCGGACCAATGCCTTTGACAGGGAGAGCGTACAGGAGGGTGAGCAGGATGTGAGACAGGAATCCAGATGTGTGGTGCTGAGGATTGGGGAGGGAAGGGAGACAGTGGCCTGTCCTGCCTCCCTGGCCTTTGTCAAGCTGTGTGTGTGTGTGTGTGTGTGTGTGTGTGTGTGTTATGAGGGGTTGAGACCCAGAACACTGCATCGAGCTGTGCACCAGCCCATTTGTATTTTTCATTTTGAGGCAGTTCTCCCTAAGTCACTGAGCTGCCCAGGTTGGGCTTCAACTTGAGGCCCTCTTGCTTCAGCCTCCGGGAGGCTGCAATAAGCCACCCACAATACGTTTGCTGCCTGTTAGTTTTTTTTCCCATAATTTTATTGAGAAACAAATAGCAATGAGACAGTTTCAAACCAAATTGGTAGGACAGTTTAAATAATTAACACATTGCATACCTTCTTCCCAGTGGTTAATTGCTGTACAACATGCAGACTTGACATCCTATTTACAAACACCATTAGAGCAAATCCCTCTATTCATTAAGCGAATGTAACTATATATCTATCCTAACCACTTTGAATACACAGATACAAAATACACATTCATCTGTATACCCTTTTTTTGTTAAGTTCCATTATTTGAATATTATAGGTGTGTAAACTCAGCAAAATATTCTAAAAGAGTTCAG
>NW_004524622.1:1849829-1861149 GCF_000260255.1 Octodon degus | reverse complement strand
ATGGTGTTTTTAAATAGGATCACAAGTCCGCATCTTGTACAGCAATTAACCACTAAGAAGAATATATGCAGTGTATTATTTGTTGAAACTGTACTTCTGATTTGATTTGAAACTGTCTCATTGTTATCTGTTTATCAATAAAAGTTTGAAAAAAATAAAAAATAAATAAATAAAAAAACCCCAAAACAACAAAAGCTAGGAGTATACTGAGTCTCAAATACTTTTGTGTTTATTTATATATACATTTTATGTTGATGGCATCGTTAGAGGGGTTGCCATATTTCAGAAAGCAAATAGTGGAACAATTGCCAAAGGCACAGAGTTCTTCCCCACCCTCCCCAGAAGGGCAACCCACTTCATTTAGGTATCTAGTGTGTTTGGGTTTCTAAATTAGCTTGCCTGAGATTTTCCCAAATGCTGTCTTCTGGTCAAGACCAGATGTCTTCTTCTGTTCAGGAGCTTGTAACATCCACAATTTCCCCAGAATGCTCCACTTTTTCTTTCACGGTGCTTACCAAACTTTGATAATTGCTATTTATCTCTAATAATAACCTATTGGCTTACTTATTTGAAGTATGTACTCTCATCACTGAACCAAAAACTATTTACTATAAGCTGTTATGAAGCTAAGTTTCTTTATGTCAGCACTAGGGACATTTTGAAGTGGATAATACTTTGTTATGAAGCTAAGAAAGAACTGTGAATGGTGCATTTACCTGCCCTGCAGGATAGCTAGCTGTACCTCTGTCTCCTCAGTAGATGCCCTCACCCCAGTCATGACCACCAAAATGTCTCCATATACTCTCTGGGGGCTAAATAATCCCAGTGGAGAACCATTGGTGAAGAACTGCATAAATGACTGAATTAATCAACAGGCTTGTTGAGAGATGCAGTGGGATTTCACAATCTCTGAATGCTCTGGAAGTACCTTTGTCCTTCTGCTTCCTGTGCTCTGTTCATTTGTTCACTCTTTAATCCACCAAACATTTACTGAGGGCTTTGTGGGAAGAAGTCAAGGTACTGCTTCATGACCCAGAAGGCTTGGCGTGCTGTGCTGGGCATATACCAAGGTTAAGGTGGAAAAAAAGACTACCCTCAGCTTATGGTGCAGGGCACTTTGGGTCCATCTTCCTGGTCCTCCCCTGCTTTTAGGCATCCTCTCCATCTCTTTCCAGCAGTTCACCCCGAAAGGTCCAGGTCTGGAGTGTTCTCCCCACACCCCAGGCCCCTGGATCCACTGGTAACAGGGCCTTTTCATCGACCAACTGCATCAGTTGGTTTTGTGAATCTTATAAATATGTCTAGACTTCCTAAATAAGGGTGTGGAAGAAATGTATTAGAGTGGAAAAGCTCCTTAGATAAAAGTGTAGCTCTAATCCTGCTCTCGTCATCAGGTTAGCTTTGTGACCTGGGCAGATTGCTTAATTGCTAAGGGTTATGTCATCTAGAAAACAGAAATGGTTTTACCTGTTCTACAGCTAACTTATAAGCACATTGACAGTGTCAAGTGAAACAATTGATATAAATGTATTTTGTATATTTAAAAGCACCCTATGGATACAACATGTTGGCATTATCAACCTTGAGGGCAATCCTAACAAGCTGCAGACTTTATGTCTTTGCATCCCTAGAAGCTGCCACACACCTGCATATCTTGGGGTTGGGCTCCACCAATGACAGGAGGTGAGGCCTGTGTGCTGTCCTGTCACAGCTGGGTCTCACTCACTACAACTTACCTCTGGTTCTATACCAGCCAATAAATAGTTGTGGAGTCAAAATGAATTTCAGATAATCACCCAAGAAGTCTGTATTATTGTTCATGCAGATGTGTTTTGGTACCTTCTGAAGACGTAAATTGTATATATTCCACATGAAGCATTTTTAAGGATCTAATGGCATCTTATGAATTTTTACCGAGAGCTTTAAGGATATTTTATTCTATACAAGAACACACAAAGGAAGGTGGAATTCTGGTAAGATTTTACTCTGAGGTATAGAAAAATTAATTAGTAATGTAGTTTTAGTCTTTGGATAGATATTTGTTTTGTTGTTACTATACAAGAAAGTGACAGATAGTCTAGAAGATAATAAGAGATTCATCTGTCTAAAATACTCATCTTTTCTAGATACTTTCTGAGTTATAGAATTATTTTAACCAGTCTATGAACTAAATCAACTAAAATTTGCTCTGGTAAAACTCAGTTGGTTTTACCTTCCTGATGTTAGTGTATTTCATGCTAATGCTAAAGCTGAACACCATAGTAACAAATTCGTTTTACTAAACTATTGAGATAGCAAATCAGACATTAAGCAAACTCATGCATTAGCTGATTTGACCTTTCTTGAAAAATAAATAATAAGAAAATATTTTAAGGGAGTTCCTTTTTGTTTTCTCAATTTAGGGGTTCGTTTCCAGTCAGATACTGCTTTTGTTTAAAAAGAATTAGGTTAATATCTGTTAAATGTGGTAGTAAAGTTTTACTACATGTAATTAAGTCATAAAAGTAAATGGACTTTATGGGTATAATTTCAATATATATTTTAATGGACAAACTGACAGGCTCATGGCCTTAAATACTATACTAGCTACAGAACTTTGGAAATATTTAGTTTTTTCTAAAGTGGAAAATTCAAAAGGAGGGTTTTCTTAACTAAAATATAGTGATAGCTCTTGTGTTTAATCAGGATATTGTTGAGCATTTTCTATATATAAATCGGATGCAGGGTATAGTTACCGACTTCTATGGACCAAAGATGGTGTTAGATTCTTCCTTGTATCTGGTTCTTTAATCTCCAGACAACCGAGTGTCGTGTAATTTCTGAGGCAAGAAGAGAAAAAAGTCCAGTGCTCTGAGTGGAGGAGGAACTCCCTTGTTTTGTCACAAAGTTTACAAAACGCTAAAGGAGAATACAAACTCAGGTTTTCTCATCGTGAGGTGGGTATTCTAGCCGTATATCACTAAGGACAATGCGAGCTAAGGTGCCATTAGGATTGTATTGTTCCCCCTCCCCCCAGTCCAGTTGCTAAGGATGCCTGCTCTTCAGGGCCAGAAGACATGTCCAGGACTTCTACATGTCTATAAACTTTCTCTGAACTTGACAAATAACAGTGATCGATGGTATGCCTACTTGAAAATGTTCAGTGGCTACTGTTTTATTCAAGATGGTGGGCTGAGCCCAAGGTTTTCATGAGCTCCTTCCTAAGCTATATAAAGGACAAATATAAAATGCTCAGTGGTTGAGTCACAACTATAACTTCACTCTGTCATTTGTTCAATGATGATTTCATCTATGGTCTTCTGCTTACGAGTTCAAAGCCACCTGATTGTGTCACAAGGTTAATTTACAAAGGCCTTCCCAGGGGACTAAATCTATTCTCTGATCAGAAATTGGTGGGATTCCCCCCCAAATAATCACCAATCCTTTGTTGCTTTGTTAAATTTGGGTAAGTGTGGCATATAAAACAAGCTCAAGATTAGGGAAGGTTAGTTAGCCAACTGTAGGGTGTCAAACCATCTCAAACCAGGGGACTTGGTCTAGTCCAACAGGAAGTAGCTACAAAGGGGCCTGACCCAGAGTAAGGGATAGGGACCTCGCGTCTTGACACCTGGTGGGTGAGCCTGGGGCTGTAGGGGGTTATGGGGATTATTTTTATTAGTAATTATTAGCAGTGGTTCAATTCCCAGTGTGCTGTGCCGGCCCTGCCCCCGGGTGCGCTGAGACGGTGACTGAAACTGGGTGCGCCTGTAATCCCAGCACTTTGGAAGCTGAAAACAGAAGAATCACCATGAGTTTGATCTACGTTGTGAGACCCTGTAGACTCTGTACCAAATACATAAAATAATAATGATAATAATATTTATTATTATTATTAATTGCTCACCTAACATTCATTCTGTCTCTCTACCTCCCAAATGGTGACAGAAACTGATACTTGTTTCCAATGTGCTTTTCCCCTTCTTTTAGAATCAGAGTTCCCAAATGTTCCCTGGACATGGGGTCACCTAGAATCTATTTCTTAGCTTCCCTTGTAGTTAGGAGTGGCCCTGGGAGAGAGCATGGTACATGTAACCTGCAGGAAGTACTTGAAAGTATCTTACCTTTCTTTCTTCTAGTGAGTTGGACTGCAGATGTGAGAGCTGTGAAGAGGAAATCCTGTGATAAGAATGTTAGAGCCACATGGTGCAAGCAGCCCGGGACCTTGCCAGCTGTGACTCTGGCAGACCGGCCCAGGGCTGCCAAGTGTCTGTGGAGTTCTGGTCATTGAACTAAAGTGGAAAATTGTGGAAGAATTCTGGATTCTTTGAAATCCCTTATTTTCACTCTTTCTTTCTTCTTGCTGTCTGAAATATGGATGTTATGGGTGGATCTTCAGCAGCCATTTTAGAGCATGAGAGTTCTTAAAGAGCAAAAAGGAGGAATATAAATTCCTCAAGGACTCTGTAAAGCCCACTTACCAATAAGGAGCTACTTCCTTTTGGACTTCTTTTACATAAAGAAACACATCTTTTGACATTTAGGCCACATTATTCTGGGATCTCTATTAGGTGAGACCAATCTAATCTTAGCTGATAAAAGTGTTGATTATAGTGAACAAGAAGCTGCAGGAAATACATATCAATTCTAGAGAACTGGGGTATGAGGCCCAAGCCTGGTCTGGTGGATAAACCAAGCACAAGGAGGATGACTGGCAGGGCTCAATGTTGGCGCTCCAGCCCAGTGCATGGGCATCTGTGCTCTCCTGTGTTTGACAGGGGAGGAACAGCCCACCGCCAGACCAGGAGCTCACTGTGCCAGCACAGGCTGTCAGAGGGAGAGGCAGCAGGGGCTGTGCAGCCCTAAATGCTGAGCCACCCTGCAGAGCCTTTCCTCCTCCTGGGCCTTCTGTGAGAAGCTGGCTGGCTTTGACATCTGGCTGGCTCTGTGAGTTCAGCTCTGCCCTTGCAGCTCTGGTGGGGCCAGTTGCTCCTTACCATCCCCCTTTGCTCTCTGGAAACTAGCGTACATGGGAACTCTGAAGTGTGGGAAAACCAGAGACACCAACAGTGAAGCCTCCATGCTCTGGGGGCAGAGGGGCGCAGAGTTCCTGGTTGGCTCATGGAGGTTCTCCAGGAAGTCTTATTTATGGTATTGATTCATTGTCAAGTCTTCCAGGCAGTGACCTAGGCAGGTGGAATCTGTTGGGCACAGAGGTGGCAGGGCTGGGTCTGCCGTTCAGAGATCCCTGGGTGCTGAGACCTCTCAGCTCAGCACTTTTACAACAGAGAAGGGAAGATGAGTGGAAGCAGCTGTGAAATACAAAGTGCATGTAGATTACCATAATTTTATTAAAGACAAACAGTAACAGCCTGGAGCCAGCCCAAGCCCAGGACCAGCAAGTATGTGGGAGAGATTCCCTGCTCCCCTGATCCTGCTGGTACCCTCCAGACCCAGCCCAGGCCTGGCATACAGGCCTGGGGTGAAACTCTGCAGCTGAAGTTTCTGCAGAGAGAGTAGGGGCCAGAACCACCCAGCTAATCCAGAAGCAGAACATCTTGCAAGAGGGGCACAACAGGTTCACTCCCAAGGGCTGCAGCAGGAAGAAGCTGAGCACGGTAGCCAGACCCAAGCCAGGCACAACTGGAGGAATTCAAACATCGTAGATCTGCACTTGAATATCACTAAGTGCTAAGGTTATAACTGCACCAAAACTCCACACCAAAAGTCATAGGATAGTGCCATATAAAATGACAAAGAGAAGGGGCAAAATGCAATTGCAGATCCCAAGGCCACCCAGAACAAGTGCAGAGGACACTAGCACAGAATAAATTGGGAATCACACAGCTGAAATGTCTGAATCAATAGCGTCTGAAGAAACAACAGCAGAAAGGTATAGAGGAACCCAGATGAGAAATAACCTCTGAAATTAAAAAAAAGAAATCTCTGAATTAATAGCATCTGAAGTAAAGAATCAAATGCAGAAACATATGGAGGAAATAAGATCAGAAATAATATCTGTAGTAAAATCACTGATAACTGCTTCTAAAGAAGACACTGATAAAAAATACAGGAGATTAGAAATATGATGGAATCCTTGAATGAGCAATACAAGAAAGAAATAGATTGCATGAAGCAGAATCAAAGAGATATAGAGGAACGTAAAATCTCTATCACAAGCTTGCAAAACCATTTGAGTGAAAGTGAAGATAGCATTTCAGATCTTGAAGACACTGTCACAGCTAGTGAAAAGGTAAGAAAGAATCTCTTAAAAACAACTAGGATGCAGGAAAAGATAATTCATCACTGCAAGACAATGCAAAGACGAACACTATGAGACTAATAGGCATCAATGAGAAAGAAGGAGCCAATACAAATGATATAAAAAGAATATGGGCAGAAGTAATAGCAGAAAACTTTCCAAATATGGGGACACAATCTGACATCTAGGTAACCAAAGCATACAGAACTCCAAATAACTTCAACCCAATTAAAAATACATGGAGACATATAAAAGTCAAAATCCCAGAAATCCAGCATAAGAATAATATACTGAAAGCCAATTGAGAAAAGAAAGATCACATTTAAAGGGAAGCCCATCAGAATTATGGCAGACTTCTCTTCACAAACCATGAAGGCAAGAAGAGCATGGAGCAGAGTACTTCAAGTACTCTATGAAAAGAAATTCCAGCCCAGACTACTATACCCTGCAAAACTCTCTTTCAAGTTTGATGGAGAAGTGAAATATTTCCATGACAAAGAACAACTAAAGAATTTCATGAGAACAAAGCCAACTCTACACAGACTACTGAAAGATGTTCTAGAGAGGGACCAAAATGATCAGAATTCCACCAATGAGAACAGAAGGAACCCACTAAATAGGGCAAACAAACACAACAGAAAAAAAGAGTAAACATCAGCAGGAAAACAACATGTCAATCATAAATCAATACATCTCAATAGTAACCATCAATGTAAATGGACTCAATTCATCAATTAAAAGAAATAGACTGGTACAGTGGATTAGGAAGCAAAATCCAACAATATGCTGTATACATGAAACACACTTAATTCATAAAGAAATTTATAGGCTGAAAGTCAAAGTATGGAAAACAATACTACTTCCCAAATATGAGGAAACAATCTGACATGCAGATAAGTGAAGCATACAGAACTCCAAATAAGTTCAACCCAATGAAAAACACACTGAGACATATAACAGTGAAGATCCCAGAAATCCAGCACAAGAACAATAAATACACTGGAGGAGAAGTGGAATACTTCCATGACAAAGAACAACTAAGAGTTGTTCAAGTAAAGTATCATGTCATCTGCAAATAATAATAATTTAACTTCTTCTTTACCTATTTTTTTATTTAACTATTCTTACTCTTTTTATTTCTCTCTGTTGTCTAATTGCACTAGCTAACGATTCCAGAACTATATTGAATAGGGGTTGTGATAGAGGACATCCTTGTCTTGTAGGCTGAGAACCTCAGCAAAAAGCAGGGGTAGCAATCCTGTTTTCAGACAGTCTCAACTTCAAACCAAGAATGATCAAATGAAATAAAGAAGGTCACTATATACTGGCTAGCAGAAAAATTCAAGAGGAAGAGATAACAGTCATAAATATATATGCACCACTCTCTCTCTCTCTCTCTCTCTCTCTCTCTCTCTCTCTCTCAAATAAATAAATAAATAAAATTTAAAAAAAAAGGGCTGGAGAGATGGCTCAGTGGTCTAAAGCACCTACTTAGAACAAGCTTAGCAAAAGCATCAGGGACCGCGGTTCAATCCCCCAGCACCACATGCCAGCCAGCCCGCCCCCTGGTGGGCTGAGCTGGCCTCTCTCTCTCTCTCTCTCTCTCTCTCTCTCTCTCTCTCTCTCTCAAATAAATAAATAAATAAATAGAATTAAATATATATGCACCAAACACGGGAGCACCCAATTATATAAGACAAAATCTTAATGGACATGAAAAATCTAATCTCCAATACCACAGTCTTAACAATAGACCTTAACACCTCCTTATCCCAAAAAGATAGGTGAAGCAGACAAAAAATTAGCAAGAAGTAGCAGAACTGAACCAGAGCTTGGAACAAATGTACTTAATGGACATATTCAGAGTATTCCACCCAAATACAGCTTAATACACATTTTTTTTTCAGCTTCACATGGGTCATTTTCTAAAATAGACCACATAATACTATATAGGTCATTCTTAAGTATATGGAAGAAAACAGAAATGATCCCATGCATAGTATCTAACCATAGTGCAATGAAACTGGAAATAAATGACAAAAGAAACCAGAAAAACCCCATAAATACATGAAAATTAAAAAACACTCCACTCAGCATCCAGTGGGTCACAGATGAAATTAAACAAGAAACTGAACAATATCTACAGTTCAATGAAAAGTCAAGCACAACTTATTGGAATTTATGGGATGTGATGAAAGCAGTTCTCAGAGGGAAATTTATAGTTGTGAACTCACACATTAGGAAAACAAAATGGGAACAAATAGACACCCTAATGCTGCACCTCCAACATCTAGAAAAAGAAGAGCAAACCAAACCCAGAGCCCAAAGACAGGAAGAAATCATAAAGATTAGGGCAGAAATTAATTCAGTTGAGATGAAGAAAACAGTTCAAAGAATTAATGAATCAAAAAGCTGGTTTTTTGAAAGATTAAATAAAACCGATAACCCCCTAGCTAACCTCATCAAAAAGAGGAAACAAAAATTCTAATGCAAGCAATAAGGAATGAAAAGGGTGTAATTACCGCAGACACAGTGGAAATTCAGAAGATTATCAATAACTACTTTGAGAATCTTTACTCTCACAGAATAGAAGACACAGACAAAAATGGATAGATTCCTAGAAAGGTACAAATTACCAAAACTGAATGAAGAAGATATAACAACTCTCAAAAACCCAATAACTGCCAATGAAATACAAAATGTAATATAAAACCCTACCAACAAAGAAAAGTCCAGGCCCTGATGGATTCATAGCTGAATTCTACAAGAAATTTATGAAAGATATAATCCCTATACTCCTCAAACTCTTCAATGAAATTGAAACGGAAGCAATCCTCCTAAAATCATTCCTGGAGGCAAGTATTATACTGACTCCAAAACCAGGGAAAGACATAACTATAAAAGAGAACTACAGGCCGGTCTCCCTCATGAACATTGACTCAAAAATTCTCAATAAGATCCTATCAAATAGAATACAGCAAATCATCAAGAAGATCATACACCATGACCAGGTAGGATTCATCCAGGGATGCAAGGATGGTTCAATATTCAAAAATCTATAAATATAATACACTATGTCAATAGAGAAAAATCTAAAAACCACATGATCATCTCCATTGATGAAGAAAAGGCTTTTAACAAAGTCCAACACTCATTCATGTTCAAAGTCCTACAGAAAATTGGAATAGATGGCCTCTACTTCAATCTGATAAAAGCCATCCCCAATCCCTAACATAATTTTACATGGGGAAAAACTGAAATCTTTTACTCTTAGATCTGGTACAAGACAAGGATGTCCTCTATCACCACTCCTATTCAATATAGTTCTGGAATCAATAACTAGAGCCATTAGACAAGAGAGAGAAATTTAAGGAATAAGAATAAGTAAAGAAGAAGTTAAATTATCATTATTTGTAGATGACATGATACTTTACTTGGAAGACACAAAAAAACTCCAAGAAGCTACTAGAATTAATACAGAAATTCAGTAGCATAGCAGGATACAAAGTCAATACCCAAAAATCAATAGCATTCCTCTACACAGATAACAAACACATAGGGAGGAAAATTACAGAAACAATAACTTTTACAATAGCCCCATAAAAAATGAAATACCTTGTAATTAATTTAACTAAAGAAGTCAAAGATTCTTTTAAGGAAAATTACAGTACTCTGAAAAAAGAGGTCATAGAGGATTTCAGAAAATAGAAAGATATTCCCTCCTCCTGGATAGGAAGAGCCAACATTGTGAAGATGGCCATACTCCCAAAATTGCTGTAAAGATTTAACACAATCCCTATCAGACTACCACCAACATACCTCCCAGACCTAGAGAAATCATTCCTAAAATTTATTTGGAACCAGATAGAATAGCAAAGGCAATCCTGGGCAACAAAGACAAGGCAGCAAGCATTACAATTCCAGACTTGAAATTTTACTATAAGGCTACTGTGATAAAATCAGCATGGCACTGGCAACAAAATAGACCTGAGGATGAATGGAATAGATTAGAAGATGCAGAAACCTTTACGAACACACTCAGCCACCTGATCTTTTACAAAGGGGCCAAACATGCTTGCTGGAAGAAAGATAGCCTCTTTAACAAATAGGACTGGAAAAACTGACTCTCTACATGCCAAAAACTAAAACTTGTCCCAGGTCTATCTCCATGCACTAAGCTAAAGTCAAAATGGATTAAAGATCTAAACATTAAAACAGAAACACTAAATCTGGAAAAGGAAGTAGGCGGAACTCTTGAAGACATAGGGGTAGGCAAAGTGTTCATGAACAAAAATCAAATCAGACGGATAAGACTGGAAAGAATTAACATCTGGGACTTCTTCTTATTGAGAAGTTTTTGCATGTCAAATGAAATTACCAACAGAGTGAGAAAACAACCCACAAATTTGGACAAAATCTTGACTAATAAGCACTCATACAAAGATCTGCTCTCTAGATTTATAAAGATATAAAAAACATTAAGGTCCCAAAATTTAAAGACCCAATCCAGAAATGGGCATCTGAGATGAACACACACATCTTAGAGGATGAAATTATAGAAGCGAATAAATATATGAAAAAAATGCTCTGTATCACTAGCCATCCGTGAAATGCAAATTAAAATAACACAGAGATACCATCCCACCCGACAAAGAATGGCTATCATAAGGAAATTAACCAACAAGAAATGTTGGAGAGGCTGTGGGGAAAAAGGAAGTCTTCTCCACTGCTGGTGGGAATGTAAACTGGTGCAACCATCATGGAAATCAGTGTGGAGACTCCTTAAAAAACTAGGACTGGAAATCCCATTTAAACCACTATTCTCTTACTGGGAATTTTCCTGGAGGAACTGAAAATGTCACATCATAGTGATATATGTGTGCCTATGTTTATAGCAGCACAATTTGTGATAGCCAAATCTTGGAAACAACCAAGATGCCCTTCACCTGAGGAATGGATGAAAAAGATGTGGTATTTTTATACAGCGGAGTATTACTCAGCTATAAAGAATGATAAACTCGAAGCCCTCATATTTAAGTGGATTCCACTTGAAGATATACTCCTAAGTGAACTAAACCAGAC
>NW_004524622.1:1821812-1824225 GCF_000260255.1 Octodon degus | reverse complement strand
GTTCCTCTATACCTTTCTAAAGCTGTTTCTTTATTTCAGAAGTCGTTGATTCATTGATTTCAGCTATGTGATTTCCAATTTGTTCTGTGTTAGTGTCCTTTGCACTTGTTAAGGGTGGGCTTGGGTTCTGAGATTGCATTTTGCTCCTTCTCATTGTCATTTTGTGTAGCACTGTCTTCTGACCTTTGTTGTAGATCTTTGTTGCAGTTCTAGCCTTAGCACCTACTGAAGTTCAGGTGTAGATTTATAAAGTTGGGATTTGTCCAGCTGTGCCTGGCTTGGGTCTGGCCGCTGTGCTCAGTTCCTTCCTGTTGCTATCCTTGGGGGTGAAGCTGTTGTGCCTCTCTGACAAGATGTTCTGCTCCTGGACTAGCTGGGTGTTTCTGTCCCCTACACTCTCTGCAGGGATTGCAGTGGAAGGGTTATCAGGCCTGTATGCCAGGCCTGAGCTGAGTCTGGATGGCATAAGTTGGAGTAGGCAGGAGAGGCAGCTCTCCCACACACTCACTGGGCCTGGACTAGGACTGAATCTGGGGGTTCCCAGAATGTGACAGAAATTCCTACTCTCTTGCTTTGTTGTGGGAGGGTACTACGGAGTGACGGAGGGCATCCCAAGAGACTGAAAGAGGGTGTCACCCACACTGTTCCTGACCTGGGACCAGTAGGTCCCGCTGGCACAGGGTAGCTGGAAGCTGTTCCACACACTCACCGGGCCTGGGCTAGGACTGGGTCTAGGGGTTCTTGGAACGCGGCAGAAATTCCTACTTGGTGTGTGGTGTAGGGGAGTGCCGCTTCAAAGTGTTGGGGGCATCCCAAGGGGGTGGAAGAGGGTCTCACCCACTCTGCGCCTGGGCTGGAACCAGTAGGTCCTGCCAGCACAGGGTAGCCGGAGGCTCTCCCACACACTCACTGGGCCTGGGCCTGCCTGTTAGTTTTCATTTCAGCAGCGATGCATGCCATCTACTCTGGAAGAGTGAGTGTGGGATTTTCAACTCAGGCAGAGAATCATCAGCAGATGAGCAGCGCAGCTGCTCCCTTCCTGGGCCTGACTCCTGGGTGCTCCTCCGAGAAGCACACCTGTCTGTCCTCTCCCAGATGTAAGCTGCCTTCATACATTTCTGACACTTCATGATTTTCTGCTAAGGAAGAAAGTACGCTTCCCCAGGGGTTCTATTAAATCGCGCTGATTGTCAGGCGGCGTTGAAGAACTACAATGAGATGAGAGCAGGACAGACTCATCTCTCCGGCTTTTTGTGTTCAGGGACACTTTTCCTTTCTGCTTCCTATGTAAGTCTCTACTGGTTTGGTGTGGTCAGCCCAGCTCCCTGTCCAAAGACACCGAGCCCTTCAGACTGCTCCCAGGAAGGGACTTCCACGGACACAGCCAAAGGGGCTGCTGACAGACTCGCTGGCTCACCAAGCCCCGTGTTCTTCATTAACCTAACTGAACTGATTGAAGTATCCTAGTCACAAATCTGCACCTGCCATGTTGAAATAATTGAGCCTGTAATGAAAGGTAAAAAATAGTGAGGCTCAGAGCCCAGCTCCGTAAACAGTGAGATGCATCTCATAATTAAGAGCCTGACTGAGCGGTAACTTGCCACCTTTTCTCTATGCTTTATGTCAGAGCAATCCCCTGCAGGGTTAAGAATGTTCCATAATATTTTCCAAATTGAAGATTCATTTTGGGGCTTTAGGGATAATTTGCAAAATTTGGCAGAAAGCAAAAACACTGTTGTACTTTGGCCAGGTGAGGGCAAGGCAGAGGCAGAGGAAGAGGAAGAGGCAGAGGTTGAGGCAGAGGCTGAGGCAGAGGCAGAGGCAGAGGCTGAGGCAGAGGCAGAGGCAGAGGCTGAGGCAGAGGTAGAGGCAGAAAGAGAGAGACAGAGGCAGAGGCACAGGCAGAGGCAGAGGCAGAGGCTGAGGCAGAAGTAGAGGCAGAAAGAGAGAGACAGAGGCAGAGACTAAGGCTGAGGCTGAGGCTGAGGCTGAGGCAGAGGCAGAGGCTGAGGCTGAGGCAGAGGCAGAGGCACAGGCAGAGGAGAGGCAGAGGCTGAGGCAGAGGCAAAGGCAGAGGCTGAGGAACAGGCACAGGCAGAGGAGAGGCAGAGGCTGAGGCAGAGGCAGAGGCAGAGGCACAAGAACAGGCAGAGGCTGAGGCTAAGGCAGAGGCTGAGGCTGAGGCAGAGGCACAGGCAGAGGAGAGGCAGAGGCTGAGACTGAGGCTGAGGCAGAGGCAGAGGCAGAGGCAGAGACTGAGGCAGAGGCAGAGGCTGAGGCATAGGCATAGGCAGAGGCTGAGGCAGAGGCAGAGGCAGAGGCAGAGGCAGAGGCTGAGGCTGAGGCTGAGGCAGAGGCTTAGGGTGAGGCAGAGTTAGAGGTTGAGGCAGAGGCAGAGGCTGAGGCATAGGCA
>NW_004524622.1:1809675-1821218 GCF_000260255.1 Octodon degus | reverse complement strand
GCAGAGGCAGAGCCTGAGGCTGAGGCTGAGGCACAGGCAGAGGCTGAGGCAGAGGCAGAGGCTGAGGCAGAGGCTGAGGCAGAAGAAGAGGCTGAGGCAGAGGCAGAGGCAGAGGCAGAGAGAAAGACAGAGGCAGAGACAGAGGCAGAGGCTGAGGCAGAGGCACAGGCAGAGGCACAGGCAGAGGCAGAGGCAGAGGCAGAGGCAGAGGCTGAGACAGAGGCAGAGGCTGAGGCAGAGGCAGAGGCTGAGGCAGAGGCTGAGGCAGAGGCTGAGGCTGAGGCAGAGACAGGCAGAGGCTGAGGCACAGGCACAGGCACAGGTTGAGGCAGAGGCAGAGGCGGAAGCAGAGTTTGAGGTGGAGGCAAAGGCGGAGGCTGAGGCAGAGAGAGACAGAACTTGTGGCAGAGGCAGAGGCAGAGGCTGGGGCAGAGGCAGAGGATGAGGCAGAGACAGAGGTAGAGGCAGAGAGAGAGAGACAGAGGCAGAGGCTGAGGCAGAGGCTGAGGCAGAGAGAGAGACAGAGGCTGAAGCAGTGGCAGAGGCTGAGGCAGAGCCAGAGGCAGAGGCACAGGTAGAGGCTGAGGCAGAGGCAGAGGCAGAGGTAGAGGCAGAGGCTGAGGCTGAGGCTGAGGTAGAGGCAGAGGCTTAGGTTGAGGCAGAGTTAGAGGCTGAGGCAGAGGCTGAGTCATAGGCGGAGGCAGAGGCTGAGGTAGAGGCAGAAGCAGAGGCTGAGGCAGAGGTAGAGGCTGAGGTAGAGGCAGAAGCAGAGGCTGAGGCAGAGGTAGAGGCTGAGGCAGAGCAGAGGCTGAGGCAGAGGTAGAGGCTGAGGCAGAGACAGAGGCTGAGGCAGAGACATATTTATTAGTGCACAGCAGCCAGACTGAAAGCAAAATGGGATTTTTCTTCCTGGCACTCACCGCCTCCATTCTGGAGTTGGGCCCTTGTGCGGACAGCACTGTGGTGACTTTGGCCTTTGTGGATGCAGAGGGGACAAGAAGGTCCTGCCTTGGTGACCCTGGCTTCGGGACGCATTCAGGCCCTGGGATGTGCAGTGCACAAATCCTTTGGGCTTCTCTAAGGTGGCTGAGCCCAGCAGATGTGAGACGCCCACCCACACCGAGAGGGCGGCTCTCTGCAGAGGCCTCTGACAGTTGGGTGTGAGTAGACTGAGGTGTTAGAGCTGTTCCTGAATACTCGTCTTGGAAAGATTTTCTGATTTTAAAACTAATACTTGTTCATTGTGGACAACTTGAAAAGCACAATGACATACTTAAACGTTAACCTAGTTTTTGTTTACAAAAACTGTACATTTTATCAGTATTGTCTAGTGGACTGTATTGTGTACCTAAACAATTTATGGTCTTCATTTTCCTATGTTAGTGAATTTTTTCCTACAACATCAAGTTAATAGCTGCCTAGTATTCTATGCCAGAAAGGTCTCAGGTTTTACTCATCTAATTCCTTTGAATCTGAACCTGTTAAATAATGTCAAGATAGGGCTGGGGAGATAGCTTGGTGATCTAAGTGCCTGCCTGTCAAGTGCAAGGAGCAGAGTTCAATACTTGGTACCACATGCTGTGCCATCCCTGGATCCCTGAGCAAGCTGTACTGGCTCTGAAACCCAGAGTGGTGGTGCACACTTATAATCCCAGTGCTGGGGAGGCTGAGACAGGAGGATCACTATCAGTCAGAACTACATAGTGAGACCCTGTATCAAATAAGTACATAAGTAATTATTAAAAAATAATGCCACGATAAGTATCTTGTTATATATACCATTTCGCATATTCTCTTTGAGTAAATTCCTTGAGAAAAATAACTTAATGGAAGGTATACAGAGATGCTGACAAATTGCAACTTTTTTAAAAAAATTAAGTTTTACTCCTCTATTGTTTGGTAGGGTATTCCCCTTGTTACTATTGTAAATTATACTGTGGCTAACACTCTTGAACATTATTTTCTTTGTAAATTTTTGTTTTCTTAAGTTAAAATCCTTAGCAATATGGTTAAAGTGTCAAAGATGATTTTTTGTGTGCTGCTTGGTATCAAACCCAGACCATTATTCGTGCTGGGCAAGCACTCCACAGCTCTGCCACACCCGCAGCCCGAAGGCACAGTGTGAAAAGCTTTTTGTCCACACTGCTGACCTCTAGAGCGCATGCTCGTGCTTACCAGCAGCTGTTGCTACATCATTTCTTTCTCAGGGCACTTGCTAGCATGCACCTTGTCATTTAAAAAAATTGTTAATTATATGTAGAGTCCAAGAAGAATCTAGTAGTCTAGTTTTTAGTTCTTTAACTGTTAATAAGACTGAACATTATTTTGTGCTTGTTTTTAGCCATAAGATTTATTAATATAGTATTTTAGCTTTATAATTAGTTAAGTTAAACTACGGGAATTCTACTACAATGCTTCCATTTTGACCGAGTTAATTAGCTTTGATATTAATCCAGAGCTATTTATAGAGTAGGCTGTACACAGGATTGTGACTGGTACCAAAATGAAGTAGCAATGAGAAAGAGTGAGTTTCGGTTTCTAAGACATTAATCCACCACAAAGAACGGACAGGCATGCCAACAGTGACAAAAACTGGGCAGCCTTGTCTATTTTGCTTATTTAACATTTATAATATGTAAAAGAACATTTGACAATATCAAAAGACCTGATGCCACACAACAAATATCACAGACACAATAGAACTGCTAAAACAGAGATTAAGAACTAGAACTTAGCTTAAGAAAGCCTACTATGCACAAAACTAGACATTACACTTCTTGGAGCCAGACGGAAGTGTGAAGGGTCTTGCAGATGCTGTAAGCTGGTGAAAGGTTGTGTGTGGGCTGGAGATTTAGCTCAACAGTGTAGCACCTGCTTGGCAACCATGAGGTTCTAAGTTTGATTGTCATTACCAAAAAAAGAAAAAAAAAAAGTTGTGTGCAAGTTTGTTAGAGAGGATAAAATCCTTCCAGTGAATTCATGGGGGAGCCCTTGTACAGGGTCTTTGTCCATTTGGGTTGCAACAACACAGTACCTGAGACTGTGGAATTAATAAGCAGAAAGCTATTTTGCATAGTTCTGGATGCTGAGACATCTGCAATGCTAATGGGTGGGCAGGGTCTTGTTATTGCATCATCATTGCTCTGCAGAGAGAGGGGGAGAGAGGGAGAGAGAGACAGACAGACAGAGAGACAGAGACAAAGACAGATAGACAGAGATAGAGAGAGAGACAGAGAAACACAGAGACAGAAACAGAGACAGAGACAGAGACAGACAGAGACAGAGAGAGACAGACAGTGAGAGACAGAGACAGAGAGACAGAGACAGAGAATATGAGACTGCATATAAATGCATGCAAGAGGGGACTGAACTCATCCTTTTATACAAAACTTATTCCTGTATTAACACCCTACAGGCTGGCATGGTGGCGCATGCCTGTAATCCCAGCACTCAGGAGGCTGAGGAAGATGGCTAAGAGTTTGAGCCCAGCTTGAAATGCAAAGTGAAACCCTGTCTCAAAACAAAAACAAAAACAAAAAATAAAGAAAGTACGAGTTGGATTCCTAGGCATGGACAGACCTAAGTATTAGCTGTGTGGATGAAACAGGCCACCAAGACTCTTGTAAACCCAGTGTATAGATTTTCTCCAAAAAAGATTCCATATCAGCTCAAATGATTCAACCAGGAAGTTGTGAACTTCAATGTGGGTCTGGGCCACATGAAACTAGTGTATATTCAGCACCAAGCTTTTGCTGGTGATAGATGATGAGGGGATCCCTGGCAGGCAGCTTTGCACTCCACTCAGCAGTGCTAGTGCCAAGGCTGCCAAGCCAATGTCACCCCTGCCCCAGTGCAGGAGCCCAGCAGGTCGCTCAGGTCTTCTTCATGAGGAGTCTCTACAGGAGTTGTTTCTCAGTGAAAAGGTGGTCACGAGATGAGCAGGAAAACCTAAAGAGGCAGCCTTCCTGAAGAGTACGGGTGGTGTTCTGATATGGGTGTGGAAAGACAAACCCTGGAAAAGAGCCCAGAGTCTACTTTGATCACTTTGACCTTCTGCTAGTGTTGGGAGCGTAGCCTTCCTTGATGCCAGAGGTGCTGGGTCAAACGAGAAAGATGGCCATGCATCCTGCGTAGTCTGGAACTTTCCAGGCCAACTCCTGGTGAGCTGGCAAAATACCCAGTGGGTGTCTCACTCTTGGAGGAGTAGATATTTGCATGGCACATTGTCATGCAAACTGACTTAGGAGGTGGCAATCTTTATTTATTTATTTATTTATTTATTGCCATAATTTTATTGATAAATAGCAATGAGACAGTTTCAAATCAAATCGGTAGGACAGTTTCAATAATTAACACACTGCATACATTCTTCTTAGTGGTTAATTGTTGTACAAGATGTGGACTCGACATCCTATTTACAAACACCATTAGAACAAATCATTCTATTCATTAACAGAATGTAACTATATATCTATCCTAACCACCCTGAATACACAGATACAAAATGGACATTCATCTGTATACCCTTTTTTGTTAAATTCCGTTATTTGAATATTATAGATGTGTAAACTCAGCAAAATATTCTAAAAGAGTCCAGTAGTCCATACTAGTGTTGGGTCTTCTGCTTAACTGGCAATGTCAGAAATTGTTGACCTGAGTCCCCCACAGCTCAACATAACAGCATGGCTTTATTTCTTATATTTCGTTTTTATACTTTCCTTCTGGATGCTTTAGACCAAGGTAAAGCAGGACCTATGCAACAAGAGTTGTAGCTTTTTGGTCTGATAAGGTCAGTGAAATGCCCTCAGGATTTATCCTGAGATCCTGTACCTCAGATTGTAGAACCTTTGTCAGTGTCAGCCATGTGGATGAGTCACGGCCATTGCTTGGCCAATGTGCTCTCTGTGAAAGCCTGAGAGAGTGTCTTCTCTCCATGTGACTCTCCTTAGGCACACTCTACATCATTGATCACTTTTCTCTTTGGCCCATAATCTCCTTGATCAGAAAATTTGGGACACTACCCAGTTACATGTTGTTACAGTACAAGTTCTCATATGTTCTGAGTCTTATTTGACCTTAGAAGGCTAGGGCCAAAATGTTGGCTTTCCTTGCAGCCCACCTTTTTCTCTAATTTTGGTCTGCAAACTTAGGTTGTTAACCATCCAGAAGACCAGGTTGTTGTTATTATCGAACAACTTAGGCTGTTAAGCTTAATCTCACTATCTGTCTACATATCAAACATCTTAGGCATAATATGGAACAAGTATTTTTCATCAAGTATTGATATGTTGAACTTTAAATCCCTGAGGTGGCGATCTTGACTTAGGGTCAAACTGAACTTTCTTCTCCTGCTGTGCCTATTAGCATCCTTGCACACTTTGCTGCCACTTCGAAGTTGTTGCTTAACACTGAGAAAACACACACACACACACACACACACACACACACACACACACACACACCTGTTCCTTAGAATTGTGTATAAAATAAGATCCAACAAGCTGTGAAGGAGGGCCTCAGCCTTGTGACAAGCTATTTTCCTCTGAAGTGCTAATGGGCATTTTCCTTCTTTCTAAGCTCATCTTCCAGAAAGAGGGTTTCTACAAGCCCTACCTGCAGGGGCAGAGTAGGAGTTGGATACTTCGGGCAGAAATGCGTCTGAAAGCTGGTATAAACGCTGGTTCTCTTCCCCACAACGTGTGTGCTTATTTGCTCATTGTGTTGAAGTGTGGCAAATAAACCTTGATTTAATACAAAATATGCAAAAGTTTTGGCCAAAGCCAGGCACAGCATAGATCATGGACGAAAACCAAATGTGGAACATTTCTAGAGTACCTGTTGTATGTTGGTTCACTATTGGTCCTCTGACTGAGCTAATTTTTGTTGTCAAATAGGATCTGTAGATTTTGGGGGTTTCAAATGAAGGGAAAATAGCTGTCTACATTCAGTGCACCCCTGATGTACCTGAATCAGAAAGACGAAAGAAAGCTCAACTTAGCCCTTGTTCAGCACTGATACATATATTCACGAAGTAGTTAATTTTTTTTTAAATTAGGCAAACAAAATATTTATTACAGAAAAAGCAAAAAAAAAAAGTCAAGCAAGAAGTAAATAATCCTAGTATGTTCCTACAGTCATACTGTATGGTTGCACAAGATATTTACCTGGTCTTAGTAACTGGAACCCTCCAATGAATTAACTCAGCAATTATGGTGTAACTAAGATAGGATGAGGACCCGAGAGAGGACTGGAGAAGGCTAATATCCTCCGGTCGCATCGAAATCTGCAGCAACATGGAGAAGAGTGGAGGGTGACAGTCACTGGGTGAGATGAGCCAGCACAAAGCACAAATGTGCATTACCGAAGGCTCAGAACACTCCCCTCACAGCTGGAGAGCACAGCAGTGGGTACCTGCAATTTGGGAAGACAGGAGGGAGGGGAAGAGAGGGAGGCTGGCTCTGGTACAAACGTACAACTAGATCTGAGGAATAAGTTCTAGCAATCTATTGCATAGTTGGGTGACTGTAGTTAACAACTTATTATGTACTTCAGAATAGCTAGAAAAAGGGTTTCGACTGCTCCTAGCACAAAGAAATGCCAGATATTCAAGGTGATGGATACACTAAGTACCCTGACTTGGTCCTTACATGGCGTATCTGTGTATTGAAATGTCAAACTGTGCGCTGCAGATAGCTACAATAATTTGGTATCAGCTACAACATTTGAAGAAGTCAACAGGAAAGATCTGGAACTGGTGACTCAAGAGGTAATCGCGTACTATTCACGTTAAGTAAGGATTTGGGGGAAATCAGAGAAAACAATCACCCCACGGTTGCAGGGTGCGGTGGGAAAGAGAAGAAACTGTTCTTTTCAGTGATACTCGTGTTAGAACATTTGACTTTTGAACTTCAATAAATCTGTAAACTAAAGCATTAATTAAAAATTGTTTGGGGCAGAACAAAAATGGGATTGAAGAGCAAAAGATCAAGGAGGACTGACTCCGCGGGGCGGCTGTTGGCAGAGCGAGCTGCAGAATGTGCTCAGCGAGAATCAGATGCCACACGGCAGCCAAGAGGCTGCGGCTGAGCGGCCAGCCGGCCCTCCCAGGAGCAGGCTGCGACCCGGAAGTCCGCGCTTCCCGCCTGCCCCCGAGTAACAAAGCCGCTTCTGTGTGCGGAAACCCCCGCAGCCGGGCGCGGGGCTGGAGGCCGGTGACTGGGCTGGAGAGTGGCAGCCGCGAACTCCAGAAGCCCCGCAGGCCGGGGCGTGCCTGTCTTCGCCTCCCGCCGGGGCCACCAGTTGGTGGCAGTCACTGCTGGGGGCTTGGCTTCCCTCCCTGCTCCGGGTGCCGGGCCATCTTTGTCCCTCTTTTCTGTCCCCTCCTCAGCACCCTCTGGACCGGTGTTCCGTGCTGTCAGTGGGCCCTCTCGCCATCAAGTGCTTCTGTTTGGATTCCTCTTCCTCGGCCCCAACAAGGTGATGGCCAACTAACGTGTACCCTCTTAAGGAAACTGGTGATACCTGAAGGCTGACAGTCAGATATGCTAGCCCTTTCTATTAACATCCCCAATTTCACAGTAGCTTTCGGAGCTTCAGCTCAGGAGAATTGTTTATGTGGTTGTCAGCATCCAGAGAGCAGGGGCTGCGGTGGGACCCAGCTGGTTTCCTGGAGGCTGTTCTAAGCCATCCTCTCCTAAGACCAGTTTCAGGGCTCCCAGCTGGATACCCAGTCTTGTACTGATCTGGCCCCACCTTTGTTTTCCGCTGCAGGTGGATAATCCAGTTTCTTCTGCACAATCTGTGGTTGTTGAGGGCAAATTTGCCTAAGACAGGTCACAGGTGTGTGCTTGGTCCTTCCCACCAGGGCTGCAGCCCCTCACAGTCTGCCATGCTGTTGTCACATGATGTGATCACATCCTTCATTGTCCTCAAATGTCCTCCTTCTGAGGTTTGTCCCCAGTGGGAGCAGGGCCTTTTGGCTAAGAAACTTGCTTTAGTCATGAGATGAGGCTCCGATACAAAGGAAGATTTTAGTCTTTTCCTGTGACATGGAGAGCTGGGGGTGGGGGCAGCCCAGGGAGTCTGGGGCCTGGAACGCATGTGCCCACAAGAGGGGCTTGCTCACAGGAGGGCGTCACACTGGCTTTGTGGAAGTCAGCCACCTACATGGTATTCTGGGAGCTCAGTTGTGTTAAAACAGTTTTCTGTGCTGGGCTCAGAATAGCCCTGGGAAGGGACTCTCCCCGTCTCGCCCCATCCATGGAGCAGAGTTGTTATGACACATAAGGAAGTTGTAACTCTGTCTTGCTTTGTTTGGTGATTTCAAGATGTCAGAGAGGGTGAATGACTGGCTTCTAGATAGACCTAGAAATAAAAATGGTTAGATTTCTTACCCAAGCAATTTAGAAATAGCTAAGAAAAATAGTTAAAGAAATAGATGTGAAGGAGCAGAGGCCAGGAGTTCGATCCCTGGACCTGCTGTGCTGGCCTAGGGGACATGCTGAAATGACAATTGAGACTGGGCGTGGTGGCACATGACTGTAATCCCTGCACTTGGGAAGCTGTAAACAGGAGTTTGATCTAGTAATGAGATCCTGAACACCCTGTAGACCCTTCCTTAAAATTAAAAAAAAATGTGGAATTTTTAAACACTAAGAATAAACATTTAAGTATTAAAATATGAAACATGCTCTATTACTTAAAATGCAAAAAAGAAAGTAAAAACATCTATGTTAAAGGGTGAAATTTGAAAACACAGAAGAAACATGTCAAATATTGTCAAACCTTTGTGTTTAAAGATACCTATACATATATAATATATTCACACATTTTTAAAATATTAATGGGATTGCACAGTACATATTGTTGCAGAATTTGCTTTCCTACTTTCTATGCCAATACATTTATTTACATTATTATTTCTAAACTTTAAAAAACATTCTGTCTGGGCTAGGGAGATAGCTTGGCAGTCTAAGCTCCTGCCTAGCAAGTGCAAGGACTGGGATTTGATATCCAGAACCACATGCTGTGCCTGCCCTGAGCCCTTGACACACTGTGCCAGTCGCTGAAACTGGGCGTTGTGGCACACGTCTATAAATCCTTGCTCTCGGGAGGCTGAGACAGGAGAATCACTACAAGTTCCAGCTGCATAGTGAGACCCTGTACCAAATAAATAAGTAAATAAATTTTAAAAACATTCTGTCATGTGGATATACTTGCCAAAATGTGACTTTCTACGATTGAGTCAGCTCTAGTTTTTCAGTATTGTAAGCAATACGTTACTGCATATTACTGAAATTTTGAATTGTATTATGATACTGAACACTAGGTTCATTATTTTTTATCGTTAGTCAAATGACTAGGAAACTTTCTGCTCTTGTTTGCAGAAGATGCCAAAAGAACTCAAGATGAAAGAGAAGGTGGACTTCAGCTGGACGCAGGAAAGCTGGAGCTGCACACAGGACCTGCCTCCCCACCCCCGACCCCCGCCTAGAAGCAGAACAAATGATTCAATATTTAGGAGAATGAAAAAGACTTTCACTAATTCAACCAATGGACAGAAGCTGCCTTTTTACAGTTCATTTCACAGTTTTAGAAGGTAACGGAAGCAATTCTGAGTATTCTACAAGTAGAGTGCACAAGTGTGGGTGTCAGTATTTTCTTGTTCCTTTCTGTGTGCACAGAGCCAGCTGATGCTGGGTCCATTATTTCAGAGGTCTCCTGATCCTCCACCAGGATCTTCCAGGGAAGCAAGGAAGGGCCTTAGGAAAAACTTCAAAGCCTCTAAAGTTTGCACTGAAATGCAAATTCATTTTTTAAAAAGACAAGCAACAACAACAAGCAGGGTTGGTTGTTCTCTGGCTGCGTGCCTCTCTGTAGGTCTGAGACCGCGCTGTCCCCCGCAGGGCCCCAGCCATCTTTGGCTGTGCAGCCTGTGATGTGGGTAGGGTGACTGAGAGCAGAATTGCTACTTCTCCTTAGTTTTAGTTATTTAGGACTTTGTGAAGATGGGAAAGGGGCCCCTAGAGAGGGGGGAAGGCGAAGGGGAAGGGGAATTCAGAAGGATCAAGATGTGACCATGTGCCTGCACTAAGTCCATGAAGAATGTGCTTATTATGTACAAAAACAGATACTAAGAAGAAAGGGAGGATTTAAAAACCAAAGCAACATATTGTCCCTATAATGAACTTTATTACTTTGGTAGGCATTATGGCTTATGTTTAGATGTCCCCCAAAACCTCATGCGGTCCCAACTGGGGCTTTTTCTAGAGTGTGGGATGCTGGGATTGATTCATGGTGCAGTGCTAGGATCAAGGGTACTAGGATTAAGGGTGTGCATGCTGCCTACCCTAAGTAGCCTGGATAGGGTAGAAGGGTTAAAAGAGCAACAGTTGTCCCTTGCTGATTTGCAACCTCCCGCCCACCATGAACTGTGTCTCCTCTGCACTCTCGCCCAACCGTACTACTCTGCCTTGGAGCCCAGGGATTATGGACTGTCATCTCAACCAACTGTGAGCTAACTAAATCTTTCCTCACTTAACTTGGGGCATTGGGTATTTTGTCTCAGCAAAGAGAGAAATGTAACCAGGGCAATGAATAAAAGATTTTATAAATATAAATGAATGAATTTAAAGAAATTAAGTCACTGAACAATTGCCCAAAAGTGAATGTTCAAAGATAAGTTGATTCAAGGTTTATAAAAGTTGCATGAAGTTTCGATACCATGCAACATAGAAGTCATTGCCCAATTAGTACTTTGGATATATTTTTCTCAAAGGACTTACACATTTACAGAAGAAATATTGTGAATTTGTGGTTTCCCATTAAAATTGAGAGGCACATATTTTTGAAACTTTTTTTGTCAAAGAGAAATTTAAGTTGAATTTGAAAACAATAGTTTTATCATGATGGAAGATACTTCAGCTGTATCAGATTGAAATACAAATTTATTGGAATTTTAAAATAAGGGACAATGTTTCCTTTATATGATATATGTTGAAAACATTTCTTCTCAGTTTGCTGATGCAGAGCCTATGTAATGGTTAGGATAGAGTTGTTAAGGTTCTTTGATATATGTATTCGAACGCTGAGTCATTTGAGGTTTATGGAACTGTTGAAAGAAATTAAGAGACAGTGAGCTTCATGATCTTGCATTCTTTGCCAGCGCTTAGTGACTGAGTTGTAGAGCAGCTTCCCAGATTTGCTACACTTTCCACTCTGATTTTCTTGAGGCAAAAAAGAATGTTGACCAAAGATTCAATTATCTAAGGTAAATACTGGCAATGTAAGTTATGTTTTCACACCAATATCATCCTGCAGATGAGTGAACTAAATTTGAAGCTCTGGCAAAGGGAAAATTAATTAATTAATTAATTAATTTAGACAAAGGTCTCACTGTATAGTTCAGACTGGCCTTAAACTCACTATGTAGCCTAGGCTGGCCTTAAACTTACAGCAATCCTCCTGCCACAGCCTCCTGAGTGCTGGGGTTACAGGTGTGCACAATCATACCCAGCTAGAAAGCTTTATTTTTGACACTGCCA
>NW_004524622.1:1798944-1802482 GCF_000260255.1 Octodon degus | reverse complement strand
ATTTCCAATCTGAGGTCCTCTGTACCTTTCTGCAGCTGTTTCTTTATTTCAGAAGCCGTTGATTCATTGCTTTCAGCTGTGTGATTTCCAATTTGTTCTGTGTTAGCGTCCTCTGCACTTGTTATGGGTGGACTTGGGTTCTGAGGTTGTATTTTGTTCCTTCTCTTCAATTTGTGTAGCACTATCTTCTGGCCTTTGTTGTAGATCTTTGTTGTAGTTATAACCTTCACATGTACTGAAGTTCAGGTGCTGCTCTACAATGTTGGGACTTATCCAGCTCTGCCTGGCTTGGGTCTGGCTGCTGTGCTCAGTTTCTTCCTGCTGCTGCCCTTGAGGGTGAACCTGTTGTGCCCCTGTGGCATGATGTTTTCCTCCTGGACTAGCTGGCTGGATCTATCCTCTATACTCTCTGCAGGGATTGTGGCTGCAGGGTTACACCCCAGGAATGTATGCCAGGCCTGAGCTGTGCCTGGAGGGGGCAAGGTGGAGTAGGGGGGAGAGGAAGCTCTTCCTCACACTCACTGGGTCTGGGCTAGGACTGGGTCTGGGGGTTGCTGGAAAGCGGCAGAAATTCCTACTCAGTGGGCTGGGTGGGGGAGGTGCTGCAGAGTGTTGGGGGGCATCCCAAGTGGGTGGGAGAGGGTCTTGCCCACACTGCGCCTGCGCTGGGACTGGTCCCGCAGGCACAGGGTAGCAGGAAGGTCTCCCACACACTCATCGGACCTGGGCTAGGACTGGGTCTGGGGGTTCCCGGAACATGGCCTATTTATATATTTTTATAAGATGAATCAATATCCCGAATATTTTCCTGAAATTTGGCTGCCAAAACTAGAAAGAAAATGTGAATATTTTGTTGATATTGATAAATTTAATATTGGCTTTCAATTTACTGAATACTTTGTTTTTTCTTCTTCTACAAATAGTGTACTGTTATGCTGCCGGGTTTGGTCTCAAACTCAAGATACTCCCGCCTCAACCTCCCAGGTAGCTGAAATAACAGACATACTTCCTTATGCCTAGCAAGGAATTATCTAAAAATGTTGATGTTAAGATACTTGAGTGAGCACAAAAAAGAATGAATTTACTTAATTTTGACAGATGTAGCTTTGAAGTTGGTAATATTTTTGCTTCAATATCAAAGTAAATCTTTTTTTTTTAAAATCGATTCAAATTTATTAAAACCACTGAGGTTCTTTCTGAGGCTGGAGGAATGCTGAATGTGGTCCAGGTGAGACTTAAGTGTAGAGAAGAGGCATAAGGGCGACATGGCTTTCGCTAGGTAGGGGAGGGCCACATGGTCCGTGCTGTTGGTCCCCATGTCGGTCAGTTCCTTGGTGGTCCAAAGGGTGAGGGAGAGAGCACCAGGTGCTGTGACCTCACAGGTCACCCACACTGGGCTGGAGGTGGGCGGGGAGTGGGGCAGAGTGCTGTAGCCAGGAAGGTTTCTGTGTGGGGTCCGAGGGCGGGGCAGCGGCCTGTTAGGCTTTGTACGAGGAGGTGGACACGCTCCTGCCGTGGCCCATCTGGTCGGTGTGGATGAACTCGCCCGGCTTGGCCAAGAGCTCGTAGGTGTGGGCCCCAAAGTAAGCCCGCTGCGCCTGGAGGAGGTTGGCGGTCAGTTTCTCATGTCGGTGGCCATCGTAGAAGGCCAGGGCGGTGGTGAAGCGGGCATGGGGATGCTCGCCTGGACCCGGTGGTGGCCGTGCGCTGCCATGCACCCTGGCAGTTCTGCATGGCTGACTTGAGGAAGTCATCATGCAACAGGTTCCGGAGGTCAGGGCAGCGGTCAGAAGCTTCCTTTATCTTTCCGGGGAATGCACTGAGGATGATGCAGTCCCCGCGCCACGTGAGGGCGATGCCGCAGGAGTGGAGGGTCCAGCCAAACTCGGAGACTGCCTGCCCGAGAGACACGAAGCCCTGTGCAAAGGAGATGATCTTGGGCGCATAGAGGGCCTCCCGGATGTCCCCCAGGAAGGACTTCTTGTCTCCCCCAAACTGCGTCTTCAGGGGGCCCTCAGCCTCTTGCTAGCTTGGACCCTTTTGTCCTTAAGCGACGATAAGCACCGAGCCAAGACAACTTCTCCGATGAGGGTGGCAGGGACTCCGTACTCTGGGGCGGAGATGGCCGTCCACTTCCCGGTGGCCTTCTGCCCTGCGCTGTCCCCGATCTTGGGCAGCAGGTGTTGGCCATCGCTGTTTTTGACCTTGAGGATACTGGCGGTGATCTCAACCAGGAATGAGTCCAGTTCAGTCTTATTCCATTCCTCGATGCCTGGGCCATCTCCTCGTGCTCCACACCTAGCACGTCCTTCATCAGGTGGTGGGCCTTGCAGATGAGCTGTGTGTGGACCATCTTTACGAGGTGCCTGCTCCTTCATCTCCTACCAAGTCACAGCAGGGCTCTCCAGTTCCTACTTTCGTAGGGATGCTCTGAAAGATTGTCTTGATGTGTGGCCACCTGGCACAAGATGGACCGTACCGGGCTCCTTCCCCGCCACCACTGATGCCATGAACAAGATGCCCTTGGCCTCGGGTCTCGACACTGTCTTGTGGTATCGTGATACTCAGAATTCCCCCCATCGATGATGATATCTCCGGTGTCCAACAACAGGACCAGTTTCTTGGTGAAGTCATCCACGGCCTGGCCAGCCTTCACCAGCAGGGTGGCCAGCTGTGACTTCTTCAGCTGGTCACCACCTCCTTCCAGGACTGCGTGCCCACTACCTTAGTTCCCTTCACTTTGTTGGCCAGGAAATCATACTTTGAGGACCGTCCTGTTACAAGTACAGACCACAAAGCCGTGGTCATTCATGTTCAAAATCAAGTTCTGGCCCATGACAGCCAGTCTGATGAGCACAACGTCAGCTTGGAGCAGACAGAGGTGGAGAGGGGAAGCGCAGGAGCTCAGTGCTAGCAGAAAGTCAAGTCTACTTTTTTTAAAATAAGAGAAATATCTGATCAGTGGCACTTTGGTTCACAAACTGAATTCATTCCATGATTCTGGGGAAGATGGTCATAGTCATGTTCAGCTCGCTTTTGTTGGGGAACTGAAACATGGTGGACAGAAGCTGTCGTGACCCTAGTGATGACTGTACTCAGTGAAAATGATTTTTCAATATGTGATTCAATGATTGGAAAAATTTAAGAGTGCTTAGACTAACTCAGGTATAGGCATCTATTTTGTAATTATCAATTTTGTTAAATTTAAATCAGATAAATTATTTCTCAAAATATTGAAATATTTTATACACAAAATCCATCCTAGATCTTGAGAAATTAGTACAAATAAAAGAATGCAAATAACTCTGCCACTTTTATATTGGTTGAATTTGAAACAAAGCTATTTTGGACATAACTGGGTTGAGTAACATATTAAAATTAATTTCATGTGCTGCTTCTTTTTTACCTTTTTAATGTGGTAATGATAAAGTTTTAGATCTGTGTGGATTTCACATCATACCTGTTGCATAGTTCTTGCCTCTAAGTCTAGACATTATAGATTTCTTTCTTTCTTCTTTTTTTTTTTTTTTTTTTTTTT
>NW_004524622.1:1796930-1798844 GCF_000260255.1 Octodon degus | reverse complement strand
TCTTCACTTTCACTTAAATGTTTTAGCAAGCTTGTGATTGAGATTTTAATTTCCTCTATATCTCTTTGACTCTGCTTCATGTGATATATTTCTTTCCTGTATTGCTCATTCATGGAATCCATCATTTTTCTAATCTCCTCTATTTTTTTTATCAATATCTTCTTCAGAAGCAGTTATAAATTCTTTTACTGCAGTGTTTTTTTCAGACTGGGTTTCCTCCCTATGTTTCTGTAGTTGCTTCATTACTTCAGATGCTATGAGTTCTGAGAATTCTTTTTTTATTTCAGAAAAGAATTGCACTTTGATTTCCTCTATATCTTTCTGCTGTTGCTTGTTTACTATCGATGCTATTAATTCATGCATTTGAGCCGAGCTAGTGTCCTCTGCCCTTGTTCTGGTTGGGTACTGGGTTTCCTCCATTTGTGTCTGCATTTGATTCTTTAGTGCAGATGTTATTAATTCAGGGATTTCTTTTTTTATTTCCATTCTGAGTTCCTCTATACGTTTCTGCAGGTGTTTTTTTTTTATTTCAGAAGTCGTTAATTGATTTATTTCAGCTGTGTGATTCCCAATTTGTTCTGTGTTAGCGTCCTCTGCACTTGTTATGGGTGGGCTTGGGTTCTGAGGCTGTATTTTGTTCCTTCTTGTCATTTTGTGTAGCACTGTCTTCTGACCTTTGTTGTAGATCTTTGTTGTAGTTATAATCTTAGCACATACTGAATTTCAGGTACAGATCTACAAATTTGGATTTATTCAGCTGTGCCTGGCTTGGGTCTGGCTGCTGTGCTCACCTCCTTACCGCTGCTGCCCTTGAGGTTGAACCTGTTGTACCCCTGTGGCAAGATGTTCTGCTCCTGGATTAGCTGGGTGGTTCTATCCTCTACCCTCTCTGCAGGGATTGCAACTGCAGGGTTACAACCCAGGCTTGTATGCCAGGTCTGAGAAAAGCCTGGAGGGGACAAGGTGGAGTAGGGGGGAGAGGTAGCTCTCCCACACACTCACTGGGTCTGGCCTAGGACTTGGTCTGGGAGTTCCCGGAACGCGGCAGAGATTTCTACTTGGCAGGCATGGTGGGGGAGGTTCTGCGGAGTGGTGTTGGGCATCCCAAGGGGGTGGAAGAGGGTCTCACCCACACTGCACCTGGGCTGGGACCATTAGTTGGTCCCGCAGGCTCAGGGTAGCCGGAAGCTCTCCCACACACTCACCAGACCTGGGCTAGGACTGGTTCTGGGGGTTCCCGGAACGCGGCAGAAATTCCTACTCAGTGGGCGGGGTGGGACAGGTGCTGCAGAGTGGTGGGGGATACCCTAAGGGGGTGGCAGAGGGTCTCACCCACACTGTGCCTGGGCTGGGACCAGTAATTCGTCCCGCTGGTGCAGGGTAGCAGGAAGCTCTCCCACACACTCACCAGACCTGGGCTAGGACTGGGTCTAAAGGCAGCCTTAAATTTGATTTGTAAAGATCATTTCAATGATTTTATTTTATCAGGTGTTGGTATGTGCATAGTTATTGATATGTAAAGAAGCATGTCTTAATACTCATTTTACTGAATTAATGAACTATGTCAATACTCCCAGAGTAATGAAAAAATTTTAAAAATCATTACATTAATTTAAAAAGCATTGTCCAAACTATCAGAGTTGTGTCACCTGCTATTTATGATGTTGTGACATATAGTGGAGTCATTAACAGCGTGGATTCCAGAGTCAAATTGAGTTCACATTTCAGTTCTATCACTTATCAACTTGAAATATTGGAGAAGTTTGATAAGCATCAGTTTTCCCATTGAAAATGGGTATGATAGCAATTCTTACCACATAGTTGCCATGAAAATTATATATAATAGGTATTTTAATATAATAGATAATAAATAATACCATTTATTAGAAAAACTATCCTTTTTCCACTGAGCTA
>NW_004524622.1:1791124-1796830 GCF_000260255.1 Octodon degus | reverse complement strand
GATTTCACATCATACCTGTTGCATAGTTCTTGCCTCTAAGTCTAGACATTATAGATTTCTTTCTTTCTTCTTTTTTTTTTTTTTTTTTTTTTTGGTACTGGGGATCAAACTCAGGACCTTACATTTGCCAGGCAGGTGCTTAAGCTGCTGAGCTCTCTCTACAGCCCAGCACTGTAGATTTTTGACCACATATACAATCACCTGGATCAATGACAGGTGTTGTGTGATGCCAAGCTGTCTGTCAGATTCTCACCCCCGCTGCTCCCTGTTGTAAACTAGGGCATGTGTTCATGAGGTGCCTGGCCAGACGTTAAAGTTCAAAGGTAGGCACAGAACTGAATTGTTTTGCAAACAGCCTGTCCAGGGTGGAACTGAGCTATTGAGTGATTGGGGCCCAATTATTACTTCAATTGATGAACTGAGAAAATAACCAGAAATGGGATCCCATAGGCATGTGTCAGTTGGTGTTGATACACATACCTGTGCCTGAGATGAAATGGGCCCACAGTGCCCGGGCCTGAGAAGATGAGGCTGCATCCTGGCTCAGTGTCTCGGACATGTTCTGAGCCTGCTTACAGCTATAATTCAGCGAGGAACATCTGGAAATTTCTACTCTCCTTTCCACTGTTTCCATCCTCTTTTGGCATTTGGACTCATGCCAGATTCAGGCCATTTGTAGGCAGGATGTCTCCTGAAAAGCAATTGTTGGACTTCAGTCAGAAGAGCTGGGTTAGAGGTTCTGCCCACCCTTCCCTGAGCACAGCTCCTTGGGTAGATGACAATGGCAGGGTACTGTGAACTAGATCGGCTGATCCCCAAGCCTTACAGAGCCAAGACTGTGTAGAGACAAATCTGAAACTAGGTAAAGCTCACTTAAAATCCCAACTTCATTCTAAGAATAGGACTCAAAAGCCATTATTTTCTTTCTTCTTTATCAAAAGAAAAAAGTGCAGAAAATGCACTTGTGCAATTTTCTGTTTATAGGGAGTTACTATTACATTGTTTTATCAGAGATGTTTGATATTTTGCTTATCAAAAATACAGTTGTGGGGTGCCTGCCCATTAGCTCAGTTGTTTAAGTGCCTGTTTAAGCAAAGCAGTCAGGCTCAGGATACTGTTAGATCCCCAGATCCTCATGCCTTTCCAGACCTGCCCTTAAGGCATCCTGAGCCAAAAAAACAAACAAACAAAAACAAAACAACAAAACAAAATAAAAACTTCTAAACTTTTGGGCTGAAGAGATAGCTTAGTGGAAAAAGCGCTTGCCTGGCAAGTACAAGGTTGTGAATTCAATCCCTGGGTACTACACACACACAAATAATAAAATAAAAATACATTTGCAAGAGGGGGGGTTAAGAATGCTGTTATAGCCCTACTTCCTCCTTATTTGTGACTGTGTGACCCTAAATATGAACAGGTGAGTGGCTAATAGACTAACGGAGACAGTGGTCAAGGAATTATGTTTCTTTTCCTCAACTCATTCAATAAGACCATCAAAATGTTAGTCTGCGCTAACTTTAAGTGGTGTTAGAAGTATAAACTAGCTCTCCAGGGTAGATAATTTTTATGCTAATTTCTTGAACCTCAATGTGCGCAATTGTTATAGGGCATGGCGATGATCCATTCAGTGAATGAAGAAAAATGATTCCAAATGATTATTGATGAGTTAATCAAGATAACCATGTCAACTTTCTTCACCCATTAGTGGTAACATCTACTGCATTCCACAATCATAATAATAAAGAGCGAAATGCTAATGGATAAGGTAATCAGACCTTAATGAAGAATGGTGAAAAATCTGCTTTTTAAACTAGTTCAT
Organism: Octodon degus; assembly: GCF_000260255.1. Classification (NCBI taxonomy): domain Eukaryota; kingdom Metazoa; phylum Chordata; class Mammalia; order Rodentia; family Octodontidae; genus Octodon; species Octodon degus. The sequence continues at coordinate 1,795,011 of NW_004524622.1, read as the reverse complement.
AGTTTTCATAATCACTGGAGTGGTCAGTGGGTCCCAGGATTCTTCATATTTCATAATGTGTGCTTGCAATTTTTTCTTCATTTCAAAAATAGTTGAATTTTCCTAATATGAGAGAGTAAAAATAAAAGGAAAGGGATTTCTCTTTTTTTAATGAATATATATTTAAAAACTATTTGCATTGCAACGTGACCTATAATGGGGGAAATTTTTCCCATTATAACAACTGACAATTATTCTTTGTTACTTTTTCTCCCTTGCTTATCATTTCACTCTAATTTGGCAATTTTATTAATATAAGCTTAGATATGTATTGATTGGCAAGTTTATTATGATTTTAATCTACATCGATTGATCCTGATATCCAGGGATCCTGCCCTGATGACCTAAGGACACCACACCTACTGCCCTCTCTACAAAAAAGAAATGTAAAGTGATTCCCAAGAATATGTCACCATAGTTTATATTGTATGACCTCATTACTATAGCACCACTGTCAAAATATTCTAAGGTGTGGAAACTGATTGGCATTGACCCAGCTATCTGTAGTTTGATCTTCTAATGCATATGATCATTTGTCACGGGAACACTGCTCTCAGAGACACATAATACCTATCAGATTCTTCGGGCAGCTGGCTTTGGGAAATACCAAGAGTGATGGCACAGCAGGCAGAATCCAGGGAGAAGCCAAATCCTCAGTAAGCAAACAGCATGAGGGGGACGTGGAGTGGACAGGCAGTAGCAAGTGTGTCTTCATTTTAAGCCACGCGAATGGTGCTGTTACTCATGGTGCTGCCCTACCATGAGGGGTTGCGTGGTCACTGGAGTCTCCAGTGGATCCTCAGACCTGTCTTGAATCCTCAGAGAACTTCCTGTTCTCGTGGGGTCTTGTCATACCCATGGTTTTAAAAATGTTGCTTATGATTCCTTGGGGATGTCAAGCAGCAGCTTAAGGGCCTTCACAAGAGAAGAGTGGCTAACCCATGGATAGGAAGCTCTCTGGCTGCCAGCACGATTGAAAAGTCCTCTTTGTGTTGTGCATTTTTTCCAGTGAGGCTTCACTAGAAGGAAGGGTTTTATAGCAGTTAAAAGTTGAAAAAAACTTTGCTTTTTCAAGGATTTGTAGTTTGTATGTTAAAGAAAATCTACTGCAATTTTTGTGGAATAAAGTACTATATTACATTAACATTAACAGGGCAGGGCCGCGGAGAGAGCTCAGCAGTCTAAGCACCTGTCTAGGCAAGCACAGGGACTGGGGTTCGATCCCTAATACCACATGTCACACTAGCCCTACCCCCATGTCCACTGAGCTGGCCACCGAGACAGGGTTTAGTGGTACATGCCTGTGATCCCAGCCCTGGAGAGACTGAAAACAGGAAGATCACTACAAGTCTGAGCTGCTTAGTGAGACCCTGTACCAAATACATTTTAAAAAAGATAAACAGGGTGTTTGTTGTGGCACACACCTGTAATCCCAGCAATTGGGAGGCTGAGGCAAGAGGGTTGCTAGGACTTTGAGGCCAGCCTGGGCAACAAAGTGAGCTAATGCCAGCTCAAGGCCAGCCTGAACTGCATAGCGAGACCCTGTCTCAAGAAGACCAAAAACAAAACAAAAACCACTACTCTGTGCCACTGATTCTTCAGTGTGATTAGGCAGCACTGTCAAGCATTGAAGGTGAGAATCACCCAGAAAGCTTTGTGCAGATAGTGGATTCTTTGTCTGTAATCTGTCAACCTATCTTTAAAGACTGGCTCTTGGGGAAATTGGTATTTATGAAAAATGCCACAGAAAATTCTGACTCTCAATCAAATTTCAGTATTATATTGGACCAAGAGGCACTGATGGCCTATGGGGGCTGTGGCTGGGAGAGAAACAAAATGTGATCGTAAGGGAAGAGAGGGAAAAATTCTAACCTACAGTTTGATCTGTATTGGCCCAGGAAGCATCAATTAAGTGGAAGCATTCTTATTGTGTACTCTTCAAACTAATAGTTTTGGGATTAAGTTAAAAAGTAGGATAGCATAACATAACAGAAAATATTACTGAGTTTACTTAACTTGATTTGATGATCACTTCAATGATCTATAATTTGAAATATATGGTACAGCTTAAACACTTTTAAAATCAATGTTATCTCAATAAAACTGGAAAAAGTAAGTTAGACGAATAACAATATGCACGTAGACATTTTCCCTTCTTTGCTTAGCTGAAGAAGCATGGACGAGGGCTCTAGCCAAGCCTTCATGCGTGGCCTCCCCTTTGCCTGTGTGTCTTTGCCCTGAGACTTTCCTGCTACATTTCTCAGACCATACTAAGCCAAATTTTCAAGTTTCATGATTCTTGATGTAGGTTCGTTAAAGGGATTTAAAGATACTGTCAAAGCGGTCTGATGAAGAAAACATTCTTCCAGAATCGATAATTTTATGAAAAACTTTTAAAATTTTACACTTATCCTACCCACCCTAGATTCAAAGGCAATTCAAATGTCCAAATGTACTTTTATAGAAATAATTCTCTTCTTGTATTCATATGCACTTATATTGGCTTATATAATACTGATTTTCTGGGCATGGTGGCTACACCTGTAACCCTAGCCCTTGGGAGGCTGAAGCAGGAGGATCGCAGTGAGTTCAAGGCCAGCCTGGGCTGCGTAATGAGAACCTGTCTTGGGAAAAAAAGGTTTAACAAAGAAAAAATACTTGATTAAATTACATAGGTATGGGAGCACACAAAGCCAGCACAAATAGATTTGGAAATGAATGCAATTAACTCCTGGTAGGCAGGCAGCTTAACTGGAAGGGCATGCTGCCGAGTTGTCTCTACTTGCAAGAATCCAGTGAGATTTGGCCATCAATCAGTGCGCATAGAGGGTGTGGGGAGCATTGGCTAATTTGGTGAGCTGATTAAGTACAGGTTGGTTAAGAAAACTTCCATTGCATATTCCTCTACAGATATATAGCATAGGGTTTGAGAGCATTAAAGTTAAATGGACAATGAACTTTTATTACCTCTTCATAAAATATGCTCCATTTTGAGACATTAAGCTCTGTTTTTGGTATGAGAAATTTCAGTACATGTAGTTTTTCTAGTAATACAAAGCTGTGATAATAGTCAAATTGGGTGGAAAGATGAGTTTGTGTGTGTGTGTGTATATGTGTGTGTGTGTTTATCAGCATTATGTTTTATATATTAAAAATATATTTTATTCAGTCTTCTATAGTCAAGTTTCAGAAGTAAGACAGTGGAAGACAGTCTGGGATTATAAAATAAATATATTTCTAAAGCAAAGATATCCTATTTTATCACTTTAAAGCGCATAAAGTGCATAGTATATTAAAGGCAGTCTTTTTTTTTTTGCTAACAAAAATGCCAACATTTTAGTACTTAAAACTTTAGCACATAGAGTAAGAATCAACACAAAGACATTGGACACCAAGGGCTTACATACAATGTAGTTTGAATTCAACTTCTGACCTCACAAATAAAGACAAATAGTGGACTCATTGTACTCTGTTAACTCATATTTTTAAAGAAAGTAATATTTCTTTAAAGCTGTTTTATGTAAAACAATGGAAATTTAGTATGCACTTTAAGTTAATCTCTCTATAATAAATTCTTTTTTTCAACAACATCACACAAAGTTCTCTAATTTTCACAAAATACATCATTAATTTGTCCTGATGTGAATATTACGTTCAAGAAAGAAAAGTCAGAATAAGCAATTGAGAATTGGAAAAGGGTATTTGCTTCAGCATTATTTGTTTTTGGTTTTCTCTACATTTCTTTTTTTTGCCTTAATTTTATTGATAAACAAATAGCAATGAGACAGTTTCAAATCAAATCGGTAAAACAGTTTCAATAATTAACACACTGCATACATTCTTCCTAG
>NW_004524622.1:1754038-1783654 GCF_000260255.1 Octodon degus | reverse complement strand
CTGAGCCATCTCTCTGGCCCCAGAAGTTAGTTTTTTGAACAAGCATGAATCTATATTTAAACTTCCTTTAAGGTCTATTCTACTGATGCAAGTATCTACATTTATGCCTTTTCCAAGTTGTCATGGTCATTACAGCTATGTATTAAGTCCTGAGATCAGTAGTGTCAGTTGGCTAACGCTGCTCTTTTTCGAATTTGTTTTGGCTACTCTAGATTGTTTACATTGTTATATAGATTTTATAGCCAGCTCATCCATTTCTAAGAAAAATTTGCTGAGGTTTTGATTGTGTTTGTTTTGAATTTATAGATCAGGGTAAAGAAAATTTACATCTCGATAATATTGAGACTTCTGACTCATGAGCAAGGTATATATCTCCATTTATTTACCTTCTTTAGTTTTTTCACCAATGATTTGTACCTTTGTGTGAGCATTGGACATCCTTTATCATATTTTATCCTGAGTATTTCTTATATTTGATGCTATTTACATAATATTGTTTTATTAAGTACTTTGAATTGTTCATTGCTAGTTTATAGAAATACAGTTTTTTATACACTGATCTCACATCCTGAAATCTTAAAAATTTGCAAATCCTAGTAGTTCTTTTGTAGATTCCCTTAGATTTTATATGTAGATGATCATACCATTTGTGTGTTAGAGTTTATATTTTCTTTTCCAATCTAAATGCTTTTTCTTTTTGTTGTTTATTCTCCTGGCTAGAATATCAATTACAATATTTAAAAAATATGAACATCCTTGATTTGATCCTGATTTTAGCATGGAAGTATTTAGTCCCTCAGCATTTAGTATAAAATTAACTGTAGATTATTATAAGTATCTTATATGAGGTTGGGGAAGTTCTTTCTTATTCTTTGTTGGTGAAGAGATTTTATTATAATTATATCCTGAATTCTGTCAATGCTTTTATTTTGTATCTATTCAGATGATTGATATAGTTTAACCTTTTTAGTTTTTTTTTTTTTTTTTTTTTTTTTTTTTTTTTTTGTGGAACTGGAGATTGAACTCAGGCCCTCATGCTTGCCAGGGAAGTGCTTATTCCACTGAGCCATCTCCTCAGCCCTTTTTTAGTTATTGATGTTGTACGTTACAAAGGATTGATTTTGGGGTGTTAACCATCCTTGCATTCTTGGGATGAATGCTGCTTGGTCATGTTATATTAAGCTTCAGAAGAAGCATTATATTCAATTTTTGGTTCTTTTGAATCTGTGTTTCTAAAATACATTGGTCTGTATAATAGGCTTTTCTTATCTTCTTTTTTTGGTTTTGGTATCAGGATAATGCTGGTTTTGATTTAAGAAGTATTGTCTCCTCTCCAATTTCTCAAAGAGTTTATTTAGAACTAGCTTTATTTCTCCTTTAAATGTTTCACAGAATTCACTATTGAAACCATGCAGGGCTGGAGTTTTCTCTATGAAGTTCTAAACAATAAATTTAATTTTAAAATAGAGGTAAGGATATTCAGAATATCTTATTTTAAAGTGAATTGTGGCAGTTTCTATATTCAAGGAGTTTGTGCATTTTATCCATGTTGAATTTATAGTAATTGAGTTGTAATATTCCCCCATTATCTTAGTAAAAATTGATAGAATTTTTGGTGCTATTACTTCTCTCATTTGTTAACATTAGTATTTTATGTCCTTTTTTTTCCTTTTCAGTTTTGCTAGAAATTTGTTGATTTTATTGACTTTCTCAGTTAATCAAATTTTATATTAACTGGTTTCATTTTGGCTTTCTGCATTTATTTCTTCTCAGATCATTAGCATTTTATTTCTCCTATTTAATTTAGGCAAGTTTTGTTATCCTTTTTATTATTTAATGTGAAATCTGAGACTATTTATTTAAGATCTTTTAAAATCTCTGACATTGCATTTGTTTCATAAATTTACACTGTTGAAATGACAATTTGACAATTTATAAATGTCAATTATGTTAAGTTGGTTGATAATGTTGTCTTATAAATTAAGTGTTAAGGAGTTCACAAAATTTTCTGTTAAAGAGCCAGATAGTCAATATTTTCAGTTTTGTGATCAACTACTATATTTCACAACTACTAAAATCTTCACTTGTAGTCAGACAATACATACATGTTGTGGCTGTATCTGGCCCACAATAGACGGGATTTGGACCAAAGTTTATCATGCTAACCCTTGTCTCATAGCCTTACTGATTTAATTCTCCTTATTCTATTAATAATTGACAGATGAGTGTTGTAGTCCTCAAGCATAAATGTAGAGTTGCTTTTGTCTTTTTTCAATTTTATCAGTTTTTGCCTCATGTATTTTGAAACTGTTTAGGATTATTATATTGTCTTCATGAATTGCCCTCATTATAATGACAAAATATTTTCTTTATCATTGGTAATACATTTGATCTGAAAGCTACTTCATCTGATATAGGTATTCCAGCTTTCTTTCAATTAGGGTGCTCATGGTGTATCATTTTTCACTTTTTCTCAGATCAGTCTATCTTTAGGTCAAGTTTATTTGCTGCTCTTCCAGAAGGTGAGCTACCCAGGCCTGCCTGACGATGAACCTTAAGTTTCCAGCTCCATTGGTGTCCTGTTGGGCAAGTCCTACTTACTCAGACATAAGCTAGCAAATTATTGTGGCTGACCATTAAAATCATAGCCTCTGAGTAGTTTTATTTGTAATAGAACTGATAGACCCTCAGTGACTTTATTTCTATCCACTTAAACTTTGGAGGGAAAGAGAAAGAGAGAGAGAGAGAGAGAGAGAGAGAGAGAGAGAGAGAGAGAGAGATTTTAATTGGTCTGCTAAAACCCCACAGGAGAGGAGGGTGGGTAAAGTGATATTGCCTGGAGACCGGCTCTTGTTGTCTCATGAACTGATTCAGAACACTGGATTTGTCCTTCAGCTTATTTAACAAGAAACAGAATTTTTATGTTGCTCGTTTGGCTATAGTAAAAAAGCTGCCTTCTGTTAGCAAGGTATTTTTGCAAAAGATACTTGTATGCTTTGTAGCTGGTTAAGTATCCTCCTCCTGGCTCAGCTGATCTCTGACTGTCACTGTGCTCAGGTCTTAGCTAGACATCCAGGGAGGTTGTGTGTGAGAGAGTTTCTGAGCGAGGATGAACCTAAGGACTGAGGTAAGGAAGTGTATGATTTATCCTTCCTGCTAAGAAAAATAAGCATCATAAGTTTAGTGGATGGTTTTACAAATCATGTTAAGCTGAAGACTCTTAATTCAAAGGCCAACATAGCGCATGAGATGCATCATGTCTTTAAATAAAAGTTGGCCTGACTATCTTTCCCAAACCACAGTCTCACCCAGTCATTGGCTGTAAAGCCGCATCTTGGAACCTGAACAAATCATGCACATTTGATATTTCCTGTGGATGGTTTTAAAAAACTACTTTGAAACAAAATAGACTAAATGACCAAAAATGGTGACAAGGCCCCAGGCCCCCTAGAAGGTACTAGCAGCAATCAACACAGCTCTCTCCCCAAGACCTGGTCTTGCAAAGAGAAGCATAACTGATGTCTTAGATACTTATTACACAGGGGTGAGGTAGGTGAATTTCTTCAGATACTCTGGAATTTCCAGGAATCTGTGCAACTCATAAAGTGATGAGAATTTTCATCTTGGTGCGTTCTCATCTACAGCATTATTGTATAAGTGAAAATTACAGGTTTTGTGTTTCTACTTCTTTTTTATTATTTACACATCTAGTATGTGGAAATCCAACTGTCCTTAATGAGGCAGTCTGTGTATTTCTAAGTAGAGACTTTGCTTCTGAGTTAGCTACTTTCTAATTGCAAATGATGTGAAGACTTCCCTGGACAAATGGCTGACTCCATGGGAAATGTCAGTTTTAAATTGCCTGGAAAGAAAAAGTCTTCTAAGCTCATCGAAAGCTAAGAACACCCTTCACCTCTTCACCATGAGGTATATCGACCTCTTCAATGTACTTGAAAGGAGAATTATGAAATAGAGTTGACAAGAAGAGACAATCGTCCACAAAAGGGAAATGAGCACAGAGAGAAATCAGCACCTCAGAAAGAGGATGTGCTAGGTGTCACACTTTATAAGTGTTAACCAGCTCTTGCTCTGACATTACGAATCTGACATAATTTGCAGGCACAGTAGGGCCAAATGAACAGAAAATTTATGCTACCTTAACAGTCTTATTTAGCAAGAGGCATCAAAATTTCATTCTCTCAAAACTTGATTTATATATGGCCAGTTAGTTTTCTTTAGTCCTATAGCCTCCTACTAACTCTTTTTTTTTTTGTTTTTGAGATAAGGTCTCACTCTTCCACCCAGGCTGGGCTTGTACTCACTATGTAGTTCAAGTGGGAGCTCAAACTCACAGAGATCCACCTGCTTCGGCCTCCTAAATTCTGGGATTATAGGAATGTGCCACCACACCTGGTCCCCTGTTAACTCTTAACCTTACTTTGATGACTGGCATTCAGGGGCCAAAAGAAAGAGAATGGACTTGAGTAAACCAATTCAGAGATGGGGCGTGTAAAAACGTGGCTGTAGTGGAGCCATCTTTCTATGGAAATAGCAGCATGCATAGGATACCTATTGACTAGTTGTGTTTTTCCAAAGGTCAGTGGTGTCAAAGCACTGTTGAAAGAGAACATTAAAGTCAACTCCTTCTCAAGGTCAAATTAAAGAAGATAGAACATTTGCATCTTGAAAGACTATGTAGTCTAGGCTCATAGCATATTCATTCTCTCTCTTTAGAGCTGCAATTTGCTCCCCTTTTCCAGGGATCATACTTATAAATAGTTTTGCAGGATCAAGTGGCTTCCAAGAGGGGAAATCAAGGAGAGCAGGTGACATTCACCATGAGAAGAGATACACTGAGATACTTTAGGGTCTCTATTTTTTATTCTAATGAGGTCAGCACTGAAGAGCTTACAATGTCTTGAGACTTAAGAGTTCAAGTTAGGAATTAACTGTGTAGATTGGACTCAAAATTAGCCCATACTTAAGATCTTCCTGAATAGGACTCTAATAGCACAGGAAATAATGGGGAAAAATAACAAACTGAACTACATCAAACTGAAAATTTTTTGTACAGTGAGGGAAATACTGATAGAATGAAGAGGCATTTTTTCCTGCTACTCTTCCAATGGAGGATTAGTACCCAGAATATATAAAGAACTCAAAAACTCTTTTCTAAATCCTAATTTAGTTTTATTTCTTTATTTTTAATAATTTTATTGAGAAACAAATAGCAATGAGACAGTTTCAAATAATTAATACATTGCATGTTGTTGTCTTCTTAGTGGTTATTCATAATACAAGATGCAGACATGATATCCTGTCCACAAACACTATTAGAACAACTCTTTCTATTCATTGAATTAAGAGAAAATAGCTGTATATCTATCCTAACTATTTTGAATATACAGATACAAAATAGTCCTTCATTTGTATCCCCCTTTTTTGTTTAGTTTTATCAGAGATGGGTATTCCATTGCCATTTAAATATTGTAGGTGCATAAATTCAGCAAAATATTTCAATATAGTCCAGTAGTCCATAATAGTAGTGGGTTTTCTGTAGGAGTGGCAATGTCAGAAGTTGTTGACTTGAGCCTTTTACAGCTCAGCATATTAATATGGCTTTACTTTTTATACTTCATTTTTATACTTTTCTGCTGGATGGTTAAGACCAAGATAAAACAAGATCTATATAACATGAAATATAACTTTTGTATCTGAAAGGTCAGTCAAATCCCCTCAGGATTTATCCTGAAACCCTGTACCATAGTTTGTAGATCCTTTGTCAATGTCAGCCATGTGGATAAGTCACAGCCATTGCTTGACCACTTTGCTCTCTGTGAAAGCCTGAGAGAATGTTTTCTCTCCATGTGACTCTTCTTAGGCACACTCCACATCATTGATCACCTTGCTCTGTGGCCCCCTTAATCTCCTTGATCAGAAAATTTGGGACATAACTGAGTTACATGATGTTACAGTACTGGTTCTCCTATGTCCTGAGTCCTCACTGACCTTGAAAGACTAGGGCCAAAATGTTGGCTGTCCTTGCAGCCCTTCTTTTTCTCTAAGTTTTGGTCTTCAAACTTAGGTTATTAACCTTCCAGAAGAGAAGCTTATTATTATTACCCTATGACATAGACAGTTGAGCCTAACCTCACTATGTCTGAATATCAAACATCTTAGACATAACATGGAACAGGTATTTTCCATCAATTATTGATATGTTAAATTTTAAGGCCCTAGAGAATATGAAGAAAAAATTAAAATAATAGAAACATTTTAAAAAATAGGAATAAACAATTCCGTATTTTTACATAGAAATTTAGAAATCTAACCATATACAGCATTGTAACAGGACAGTCCTATGACATTTTTTTCTTGTCTCTTGTTTTCATTTATTACCCTTTTTTAAAAACAAACATTTACTTGAGAGACAGTATGGCAGTAATTGGTATGACATGACAAATAGTACATATTTAGAAGACCAGAATGACAAGCATTCCAAGCATGACCCTAGTATTACACATTGCTATCTTCAGTGCAGTTGCCTAGTTCACAGGTATCAGCATATGTAATTAGTCAGGGTAAGAATTCTGCCAATTAACTGCTAGTTTCAAAAACCTGCTGAAGATTCTCAGGATCATTGCCTTAACCATCCTGTGCATATAAATGTATGGCTTTGCCCCTGTCATGTTTCCTAGCTTTTCTCCTTGCCCTCTCTTCATTGTCTACTCCTTAAATTCTCACTTTCCTTTTAACTGTGTTATACCTTTCTCTTTTAATTTTTTCTTTTGAAGAACTCAAAAACTTAACACCAAAAAAATCAAGTAACCCAATCAATGAATGGACAAATGAATTGAACAGATACTTCTTGAAAGGAATACAAATGGCTGATAACTGTACGAAAAAAATGTCCAGCATCTTTAGCTATTAGAGAAATGCAAATAAATTAATACATTACAGATGCAAAACAAAGTAAATGCTCATGAGGATGGAGGAGAGGAGGCCCTTCTATAATTAAGGTGGGAATGTAAATTAGAAAGTGGCCATGGAAATTAGCATGCTAGTTCCTCAAAAAATTAAAACTAGAGCTACCATCTGACTGAGATATACCAGTTGGGGGAATAGAAGCAGGGGAGTTAGAGTCAGCACATTGCAGAGACACCTGCATGCCCACGTTCCTCGCAGTACAATTTACAATAGCAAAGAGATGAAACCAGCCTAGGTGCCCATCAACAAATGAACAGATAAAGAAAATACAGTATCTGTAAAAAATCAGAGTATTATTTAGTCATAAACACCAATGAAATTTTGTCATTTATGGGAAAATAGGTGGATCTGGAGATCATCATGTTGAACAAAATAAGCCTCACTATGAGAAAAACAATTATCACAGATTCCCCCTAATATGTGCAATCTAAAAAGATAACAAAAAGTAGAAGTGAGGCTGTGGGAGATAAGGTGAAGGAGATAAAGAAGAAGAGTGTAAGGCTGAGTAATGGGGGGGCCAAATATGATCAAAATGCATTGTCCACATTGACCCTCCAAATACAAAAGCAGCAGGGAGGACATGACAAGGGGATTTATAGGGGCTGAAAATGACCTGAGTGTGTTATGTGTATGTATGACTTTACCAAAATAAAGCTCAATAATCTATATAACCAACACGATTAATTTTAAAAGCATGTAAATAAAATCTGCCTGTGCCAAACCTCTAAGGAGTGGGGTAAATATCTGCTTTATGAAGGAGAACCATCCTGCATACTTTGGAGGTGGAGCACCATACGCAATCCCCAATTATGGGAGCTCTAGAAATACCCTAAATTTGATTTCCGTCCCTTCCATGCCTCCTGAGGCTTGACTCTCAGGAACAGAGCGCAGGTGTGGGCTCCATGCAGTTCGTAAGTTCACCAGTCTCTGCAATTACTCACTCTTAGTCACTGGGCATTCACTCAGTGTCCACTGTGAGTGTGAACGAGACTATGGGCTGTGAGCTTATGTCATTCTCTGACGAGCTTGCCCTCTTCAACTGCCCTCACTTCCAATGTCTATTTCATGTTTTGTAGCTACTGACAATGCAATCGGGTTGGGTACTTATAAGAGGGCCAGAATGAGCTCAAGAGTATTACATTATTGCTGGAAGAGTGTTCCCATTAATAAGTGGGCATTGTGTAATGTCATTCACATATTACTGTATGAAAGATGACGCAATGTAATGCTGGCCCTTGATTCACCCAGAGCTAAATGGGAGAAATGAGACTGGTCACTCCAAATCCCTACATTTTTACCCCTGAGAATCATAAAATATTAGAGCTGAAAATAGCTCACCCAATCTCCTTTGTTTTACCAATGAAGAAGCAGAGGTGTGTGGTATCCTTCACTGAGCCTATTAGCTGGAATTTGGCCAGCGCGCCTGTTTCTACTCACAGGTGCAGCATTTGAAAACAGATTGAGTCTTCTGCTGGCTGCTACCACCCTTGGTAGACCAGAAGAAGAAGAATCTAGGATTGTTCCTCAGAGCGCTTTTAGTGTACTTCATTCACATTATTAGTATTCGGGTCCAGAAATCCTCTCCCTAAGGGTACAGGTATGTGGGACAAAGTTAGGGAAAATAAAAAAAATAATTATTGTTTTCTTATAATTTCATGTGATTCATCACTACATCAAGGTAAACTCTCTAATCTTAGATCTAAGGTCTCCAGGGTGTGGGCCCTTCCTTCTTTGTTTTATATAGAGCCGTGAAGGTTGTTCGGCTTTGGTAGCAATCTTAAAGGCATGTTTGTGTTGGACCATTTAAAAATGACATAGTCCCCGCTGGAGCTTGCACCTGTGTATTTGTGTATCTTCTGCCACATCTCCCTAATAGGGGAGGCAGCTAGGGATAATCTACTATTTAGCATGAGTTCAGACCACATAGCCTATACAACATTAAGAGATGGAACATGTAGCTCATAATTCATTTTTTGTGTGAATTCTTTGTGTAATTGTGGGATGAGTTGTAAGTAGCTCCTTAGGAGTTATTCTTGGCTTTGGTGTGCATTGTTCAATGGAAACACATTTGGCTTTGACTGAGTTTGGCCTAACAGAAAAATCCCGGACAATGTCATCTTTCTCTAAGAAAGTTTTCTACTTAAGAGAGCTGCAAGACTCAAGGACACATGGAGCCAAATGAATCTATTGACCTAAGATTGGCCACCACCAGTGTCTTGTTGCCAAAGACAAATTTTTCCAAGACTAAAAAAACCCAGCTTAGTAGGACTCCCAAGAAAACCAGAGGTTGCTTTAAAGTTAGCAGAGGTTGCTTCTGTTTTTGAGAAGAGCTTCCTATGTTTACGTAGTGCAAAATCTTGAAAATAGAAAATCTGGTCAGAAATTTAGAGTCCAAGAGAAGAAATAAAAATAAAATGCTTCCTCTTGCCTCCCCCTCAGTCCTGTAAAAATAGATAGAGACTTCCTTTTCCACTCGCAGATGGAGAGAGCACTTTGGCTGTTGGGACTGAGTTTTGAGGTCTAAGTGAGCGGGGTCAGTGTTGGTAGTCCTCTGTTATGGTCTCTTGAATTTAGAACCCTTCACAGGAGAAGCATTGGTTTTGGAAACAGGGTGACATCTTGGGTCATGAATACTAGGAGCTAATTGGGTGGACTCTAGAGTTCCACTTTTTGGCAGGCTGTAGAGCTTAGCTAGATCCTTCTAGTTCTTTGGAAGTCAGGTGCTGTATCTCCTCCCTGCCACTTTCCACAGAGAGAATAAAGAGTATCATGATGGTCTTTTGAACGGTTTCTAGGTTTGAGAGAGAAAAATTCAGTTTCATTTTATTCATTCACTTATTTAATAAATTTATTCCATTTTTGCCTCGTATAACCTGTGCAATTTGCTATGTTTGTGGAAATATGAAATGACCAAGTCTTGGCTGTCCAGGATCCTTCATAAATAACACATGATCCTGGAACCCTGGAATGTAACGAGCTCCTTAAGAAGGGTGGGAAGAGAAAGCTATTGGCATTCAGATTAGAGAGGTATCTGGACAAGCTGAAGAAAGCAGGGAAGGCCTCCTGATGCAGGAGACAGTAGGCATGGTGAAGAGGAGCTTTCCAAGAGGAGAACACACGTCAAGGCGTTGAGGCTGAGGACACAAGTACGTACAGGAAAACCATGGGTCCTCCAGTTGCACGCATTGCAGACAATGAGGGGAGCATCCCGGGGCTAAGGCTGAGTAGCCAGTTTTAATACTAAGCAATGAATCTGAAGTATCAAGTAGAACAATGAAGAATCATGCTGATTTCACATGGAAATCAGCTGAGAAAAAGAGCTCTGTCATAGAAAAGCTTACCTGGCAGACAGGTTTTGGGGTAAAAGACAAGAACGGAGAGGCAATTTAGGATGATATTGCCATAGGCCAGCCCATGGAAAATGAGTCAAAGAGAGAATAATGGGACAGAGAGAGGGAGAAGCCACAGGTACAACACAAGCCTGGAGGTGCAGGAGACACTGCAGCGCTGAAAGACGAACTGATTAGAGAGAGTACATTGGGCAGAGTACTTGCCAAAGATGACTTGGAGGACCTTTGTCTTGTTTGCAGTTGTCCCTGGCTTATGATCATCATCTTTGCTGTTTTGAGACAGGGCTTAAAGAGAAAACTGATCACCATGAAGACAATGTTTGGGGCTCATCCCTGGGGAGTATATAAGATCTCCAAGGAAGCGGCCTCATGGAACATAGAGACCCTCGCTATGAAGGGGTTTTCTTGAGGGTGACAGACACAGAGGATGAAGGAGGCAGAGAAGATTTGCCTTTAGGGAACTTAGTGTGGGGGAGGAAAAATACACACACACACACACACCTGCACACCTGCACATAATATATCTTTTTAAATTTTTTTTTATTTTTCAGTAAGGGTCTATAGGGTCTACAGGGTCTCACTATGTAGGTCATACTCATTGTGATCTGCCTGTGTTCAGCCTTCCAGGAGCTGGGATTACAGGTGCATGCTCCCACGCCCAGTCTCAATTGCTGTCTCAGCATGTCCCAGGGGCAGGGCTGGCACAAAGGCCGGGGATTGAACCTCTGACTCCTGTGTCTGCCTAAGCAGGTGCTTTAATCCTCTGAGCTATTTGGCTGGCCCATGCACATAAAATACCTTGAGTCTTCATTTTCCTACATAGACACTTAGAAGCAAGAGAGCAATGAAGTGAGCCAGCATTTTTGGAAGAAATGGCATAGGAGATGTTACTATGATTGATATTGGAAGGATGGAAGAGAGAGGCAGAAAACAGTGCAGAGGCGCAGGGAGGCCTGCAGACAGACATCAGGCTCACCAGGAAGCGAAGAGACTCCCAGACAGCCATTCCCCGGGAGCCAGGAGCTTAGGACAAAACCTCAGATCTGTCTTTGAGAGATGCAAGCTGCATGAGGAAAGAAGCATCCTCTCAGTTGTCCCCTGTCAGGGGTCATGGTATTTGCATAGTCACATTTTAAACACTAACCACTGACAATGAACTTAATAATATTATTAATCTTTTGGAATGAGGGAGAGAAACAAAATTTCTATGTGCTTTGTCAGGTCACCAATAAATGTTGCTCAAAATTAATAAAGCAAGAAATTCCATCTGAGCATATACTGTTTACAATGTGGCGACACACAGATGAGGCAGGAACGGAGGGCGGGCTTCCAGGGGGGCAGAGGCTAATGTCACTCTTTGTATTTAAAGCTACATACAGTTTTAACATTTTTGGCAAAAATTTGAACTTTAAAGCACCTATCTGATCCTCAACTGAGGGTGAGAACTTGAGGGAATAAGCAAGCAAGCACCTGGGGTGGCTGGCCCCTCGGGAGGCTCTGGAGGGGTGTCCTGGGTTCCTGTGTCCATCTTCCTGCTGGTTCCCCAAACTCAACTTGCACAACTCCTTTCCTTTTTTTTTTTTTTAACTCACAGCCTCAGCCTTCCATGTGGGTTTCCCCCTCCATCCGGTCCAGAGTAGCAGGAGAGGCCACACCTAGCCCTCACTCCAGTGGAGGACTCCAAGGAAAGAAGCCCTGAACACTATGCATTCCATCTTATTGCAAATTGTTACCAGGATGTTTCCTATTGATGTTTACTCATGAGTTGCTAACAAAAGTCAGTTGTGAAAAAGCCATAAAACCCATCTTGCCAAACTCTTGCCTTCATGGTATAGGTCTGTGACTCTTTTTTTTTTTTCCTCTTTTTGAGACAGATTCACACTATGCAGCTCAGGCTAGCCTTGAACTCACTCTGTGGCCCAGACTGGTCTCCAACTCACAGCAATCCTCCTGCCTGTGATTATAGTTGTGCGCCACCATGCCTGGTAGGTCTGTGATTCTTAATTCTCTTGTTCATTCCTAGTTCTCTGACCTGATCCTGGGGCAGAATAGGTAAGTGTCCAAAGAAGCTGGTTGGCATTGAAGAAACTTAAGTGAATGCATGTTCAACAAAAGAATAGTTTTTCTCTTCAGACAACAATGATATCAGAGTTTTTTGGTTCATTTTGAGCATACCCTCCTCCAACTTTTCTGCTTGTTTTGAATTCAACCTTCTCAAAAAAAAAAAGAAAGAAAAAGAAAAGAAAAAAGAAAGAAAGAAGGAAAAAAAGAAAGAAAGAAAGAAAGAAAGAAAGAAAGAAAGAAAGAAAGAAAGAAAGAAAGAAAGAAAGAGAAAGAAAAAGAAAAAAAATATATTCAGCTTCTCTAGCTTTGGAAGACAGTGACAAAGGCACATCAGAGTGACTCACCCTGAGCACTGGAAACTGTTGTCCAGCCTCCCCCTTCACTGTGGAGCAGTCCCTACGAGACAGCCAGCACAGAACTACGCCATCAGCCTGAGAGGGAGCCTGGCAAAGCTGTTTTGATCTTCACCATTCTCCACAGTTCTTTCTTGAAAAAGCCCCTGCTATCCTGCTAAGTTTCTGCTGAGAAAAGCAGATGGATTTCTTTTTTCTTTCCCCTCTCTCTTCTTCCTGCTTGTACCAACGCAGCTCCAAGCCCTCGCTCTGGGGCATGGAGTTTACAAAGAACCTTTGTCTCAGGCAGAGCCATCAGATTTGGGGCCCGGATGGTAGGCTGGCTTGTGAGTGAACCAAAGCCCCAGGCACTCAGGTGGCCACATTTCTTTATCTGGCTTTTTCGTAGCCAACAATCAGTGATGCAGGGGACATAAATATTCATCAATAACCAATAAAAGCCCACACTGATTGCTCAGTCTCTGGGAACCCTTGGTTTCTGAATTACACTCACATTTATCTCAAAGAAGTGCCTGATAGTTTGGGAACCAAACCGTGGTTGGAGCTCAGGCCTGGGGAAGGGGACATTTCTGGGACTCTGGTGCATCCGTTAACACCTCTCCTGATCTCAGTGGAAAATGACGTGGGTCAGGGCACAGCTGTCTCCTGTCCGATGATGATTGCATTTTCACATTGTTTTGTTTTCTGGCTTTTCAGCAGGATGAACAAAAGGCAGAGCAGGGGCCCTGGGCACAGGGGCTGGCATGCCAAAGCTGCTGGGCCCTGCTCACAGAAGGAGTGCAAGGTGAGGCATCCTAGCCTTAGGCTGTCCCTCAGGGGTGGACACCTCCAGGCGTGTCCTTGTTGACTTCCGGTTGTTGCGTATCCAGTCCTTGTTTATGCCAGTGGAGGGTTTCTGGAAAGAAGCTTCAAGTCTGGATTGAACCAGAGCATGGGTTCTGGCCACTAGCAGCTCCAGCCACCTGCAAAGGCCACTGGCAAGGGAAAGAGTGAAACTCCAATTTCATGGGAGAACGAGAATTTACTTTTCTCCGTGGACTATTTAATTGCTAGCTAACACATCTTGGGCTGGAATGATACCCATTCCCAGCCTTTTCCAGGATAATTGAATGATAATTGAAGTTCATTTTGACCTGTGGTCTGTCATCCCATGGAGAGAAGAGGCATTCAAACATGGAGGTCTTCGGAATTGTGTTTTCCCGGTCTGGACTAATTACCACGTGGCTCTTCCCCTTCCTGACCACATGAAAGCCCTGTGAGTGGGCGTGTGAGTGAGATGCTAGCGTTGGATGCACCGACTGTGATGTCACGGGAGCACCCTGAAGCGCCCAAGGAAAGCACACACACCCCTTTGGAGGGCTACTCTTTTCCTTCCCTGTTAGTTGGGAATCCTTGGGATTAGCATTCTTATTTGGGAGAGATTTCCTGCCTTCTGGGGATGCTCTTGAGCATCCCCCGCCTCCTGGAAGAAGCAAGCCAGTTCTGCTGCTTCCACAAAAGTTTGTCTGCTGGCTGTGTCAACTACAGATTCTTCCGCATCCTAGTCTGGAAGGTTTTCTGCGTCCAAGAGGAAATTCCCACAGCCCAGAGAACTGTCGCCTTTCCTCAAGCTCTTCCTTGGGGACTCGGGAGCCCTTAGTCTCTTACTCCAAAGACAGTACAAATGTGATCAAAGTCACGGGGCTTTGGAGACTGTGTGTCCTTCTTAGTTGCTCTGGACCAAATTTCATAAGGCAACAGCCTCTTCAACCTCTGTGCCTCCAGTCTTCCCTCTCCTAATAGGAAATTTTTAAAATTCAATTTTTTTTATTATTATCTTTTTGTAGTGCACATACTTCCTTCCTCATGGGGAGTTGGTGCACGCAACCAACACCTCCCAGCTCTTCTCTCCACTTCCTTCCATCTCTTGTCTCCTTCATGATTGCAAATGATTGGGTTTCTGCCTTCTCTTATCTATCTTTAGCTTGCTCTTTGCATTTAAGTTTCTCATATAAGAGAAACTCTGCAGTTTTGTAGTTTACGTGTCTGATTTATTTCTTCACCATTATGGGTTCAAGTTGCACCTATTGTCCTACAAATGCCTCAGCTTTATCCTTCTTTATGGCAGAATACTGCTCCATGGTGCATAAATACCATGGTTTCTTCATCCATTCATCTGCTGATAGACATACAGGCTGGTTCTGAGATATGGCTATTATGAATTGTGCATCTCTGTGTGTAGAAATACATGCATCCCTGGGATGATATGATGTCTTTCACTCTTTCTGGAGGCTTAGTAGGGCATCTCTTGACTTCAACTTATTCTTCTAATAAGCAGGCAGTAGCCCTGGTGATAAGAGCAAAAGCAAACTCATAGGGTTTCCATATTGAAGGGAAGCAGTGGAGGGAGTCGGAGAGCTCTGTGTTTGTGTGTGTGTGTGTGTGTGTGTGTGTGTGTGTGTGTGTGTGTGTTACTGGCAATGAGCCCAGGGCTTTTGCCCTGACCTGTATCCCTATTTAAATTATTCTTAAAGTTTTGAGACTAGCTCTTGCTGAGTCACTAAGGTGCATAGGCTGGGTGCAGACTTGTGATCCTCTTGCTTCCCACTCTGAGCACTGGGGTTCCCAGGCCCATGCCACCACAACTGGCCTTTGGGTAGCTTTTTCTAAAGGACCTTTGACTTTTTCTTCTCTTGACTTTTGTCTCTTTGCCATCTTTATTTTCTCTTTCACACTCAGTTGAGTTCTTGAAAAATTTACATTTGGCTCTTGATGACAGGTAATTTTGAGAAATGTTGCCTTCTTATGGATCACTTTTGCAAAGTAAATTAGCACAATGAATAACTGGCATAGTCTAGGGATCAATTCCTTTTTCTTCTTCTTTTTCTTCTCCTCCTTCTCTTTCTCCTGCTTCTTCTTCTTTGTCTTCTTCCACCTCTTCACCATTTCTCTTCCTCCCTACCCCTGCTTTCCTGTCTTTTTAAGACAGGCTTTCGCTATGCAGTTCATGCTGGCCTTGAACTCATTATGTAGGCCAGGCTGGCCTTGAAGTCCTCCTGCCTCAGCCTCCAGAGTCCTGGGATTAAAGGCACACACCATCACTCTCAGCCTCCCACCATTTTTCTTAATCTTCTTCATTATCTCTTCTCCTTTCTTTCTCTCTCTTCTTTCTCTCTTCTTTCCATTTTTTCTCCTCCTCTTTCTAGTTTCTTCTTCCTCTTAAAGACATTTTTTTCCTGTGGGGAAAAGGATGAGGTTAGGAAGATATTCTAGTCTAGCAGTCTTTTCACGCCTATTTGAAGACTGAAATGCTGGTCTCCATGGTTAGGATTGATGCCATAGGCTCATGACCACATCTATAGTTGTATTTTAGTGGAAGGAATTGTGCTCGAGTGCTAGCATGGATCCCTTCAGGCTTTAATCAGTGGTACCTTTGGTATCAAATGGATGAATCCCTTAAAAACTTTCCATGGCCATTTAATCATTCCTCCTGGTCCTCTAGGATATTTCTGACCCAGACCCAGGAATTGACCTATTCTGAAAGAACACAAAGCCACTGGAAGTTAGCTTACATAAAGCATTCACAGGGAAGTGATTTTCATTTATCTTCAGAGTAAGTGTACACATGTGCTTGCGCTCGTGTGTGTGCATGTTCATCCATGGAAACAAATTTCTGGCATCTACAAAGTTCTTCATAAACCTCCTGGTCTTACAGAATGGATAACAGAGAATTTGCTCAAATGCTCCTTCTGTGAAGTTTTCACATACCCAGAAACCCCGAAGACACTGAGGTTGTGCAGTTTCCGAGGAAGCACCGTAGTGGTTTTCAGTCTGTACATCCTCCTTTCTAGTAGATGGGAGGTTCCTTGCAGCCAGTGCCTTTCACTACTTAAGTGTCCTCCATGGCGTAAAAGAAGTAGCAGATCAGAGTCAGCTTGGACTCTGGACCCGCTCTTGTTAGGTCCAAACGCATTATTTCTGTCACCTTAAGCAGTTTTATTTAATGGCTTACGAGTTTCAGTTTCCACTTTCATCAAATCAGAATAATAGGGTTGCTATAGGATTGGAGAAGAAAGTATATAGAGCCAATCTGGCCAATTCTTGGAATGTAATGAGAAAGGAAACCCTACTTCTCTGTCTTTTTTTTTTTTAATTTATTTATTTTTTTTTATTAGTGTGTGTGTGTGTGTGTGTGTGTGTGTGGCCAGCTCAGCCCACCAGGGGGCGGGGCTGGCTGGCATGTGGTGCTGGGGGATTGAACCGCGGTCCCTGTGCTTTGCTAAGCTTGTTCTAAGTAGGTGCTTTAGACCACTGAGCCATCTCACCAGCCCCTCTCTGTCTTTTTTAAATGATGCAGAGTTTCACTGACCAAAACAACAGGAATTCCACAACAGTGGTTGTATTGCATATTGTCTTCAAATTGTTGTTTAGATTACCAGAAAGCAGCATGCAAAATTGGTTCAAAAAGTTACAAAAAGTTAGAAAGGAGAGAGAAAACAAGTTGAAGCATTAGATGCTCCTTTCAATAGACCAGCAGAAATCAGCAGTCCAATTGTCCAAGCCAGCTGTGTGAGCGTGTGTAGACATATATTCCTTTTCCCTTCCTTCTTTTTTTCTCCTTTCCCTCATCCCAGT
The DNA here is from genome assembly GCF_000260255.1 of Octodon degus. Classification (NCBI taxonomy): domain Eukaryota; kingdom Metazoa; phylum Chordata; class Mammalia; order Rodentia; family Octodontidae; genus Octodon; species Octodon degus. Next base: position 1,766,286 of record NW_004524622.1, on the reverse strand, counting down.
TGTTCCTTCCCTTTGAACAGTTTCTTTCCCTTTCACAGTATCTATTGTACCTTTCAAATTTTATTTACTCTTTCAGGTTTTTACACTAGTGACCCAGTATGATGTTTATACATGTGGGTCTGATTTATTTCACGTATGAGTGTGATCTTTAGTTGTGCCCATTTACCTAAAAAGCTTCAAATTTACCATTTTTTTTATAGCTGAGTAAACACAATTGTGCAAAAATACCACATCTTTTTTATCCATTCCTCAGGTGATGGGCATTTGGGCTGCTTCCAAGATTTAGCTATGACAAATTGTGCTGCTGTAAACATGGGTGTGCACATATCGTTGTGATATGATGCTTTCAGTTCTTCTGGAAAAATACCCAGGAGGTAAATAGCTTAAATGGGACCACTAATCCTAGTTTTTTGAGGACTCTCCACACTGATTTCCATAGTAATTGTATCAGCCTGCACTCCCACCAGCAGTGGAGAAGGGTTCCTTTTTCCCCACAGTTCCTCCAGCATTTGTTACTGGTTGACTTCTTGATGATAGTCATTCTTTCTGGGGTGCGATGGAATCTCATAGATGTTTTAATTTGCATTTCTTTAATATTTAAAAATTTTATGTATTTAGCACAAGATCTCACTATACAACTTGGACTTAGGGCACCGTGGTGGGGTCAGCAAAGCATGTGGTACTGGGGGTCGAAATGGGGTCCTTGCACTTGCCTAGGCAGGCACTTAGACAGCTGAGTTATCTCTGTGGCCACTTGATTTGCATTTTTTGAATGACCAATGATGTTGAACTTTTTTCATATATTTATTTGCCATTTGTATTTCTTCAGCTGAGAATTGTATATTCATCTCAGATGCCCACTTTTTGGATTGGGTCTTTGAATTTGGGGGCCTGATTTTTAAAAAAAATTATGTTCTAGATAGAAATCCTCAGTCACCTGTCTGAGGGGCAGTTGGCTAAGATTTTTTTCCCAATTCGTGGGTTTTCTTTTACTCTGTTGGTGATTTTGATGTGCAGAAACTTTGAGAAGATGGGATCCTAACTGTTGATTCTTTGAAGTATTTCCCTTGCAGTTTGATTCTACTTTTTTTGCTTTTACTCATTTGCTAAGTATATGCTTGTAGATTGGTTGGATGGATGAATGGATGTCATTCTCTAGTGCTGTAGCAAACAGACATTGCAAGGAGTTACGAAAGTATTTCCTCAGCAGTATGACTCCTGGGTTCTCCAAACTGGAATCAGAAGGTGGGGATTTCCTTTTTGCAAAGCTCCACCTTGACTCTCAGTTCTGTTCTGATCTTGCCTGTGATAGTTGAGGTTTGTTCTGAGAACTGATACCTGACTCTCCCTGTCTCTTTTCTAGAGTGAAAGCCCAACTTTTGCTTATAGACTATTGCCAATGGCAATATTATTTCTAGAAGGATAATCCTTATCTTGATGGCTGCTTTCTAACATAAACAAAGAACACTATTTCCACACCATGCCACGGAGATACAAACAAAGATGTAGCTGGTAGCTAAGGTAGAGGAGTGTTTTTTCATGCTCAATTACCTGCTTGAGCTGTTGGCCTGCTTCCTGGTGGCTTTTCTTTGCATTGCTTGACCTTTAGACTAATGCCATTAAAATACATCCCCAGTACCACATAAATGGCCTGGCTGCTGAGGGAAAGCTCACTGACACAGAGCATTCAGTTACTATGCATGTGAAAAAATAGATTAAGAGCTCTCTTCCACATCAGCTTGCTAGGATCACATTTTGTTATGACCTCTCTATAGATTAGAGGCCTCCCTATGGATTGCTGGCCTCAAATGGCGTTGCAACACCTGGCGTTTCTTCTCTAGCTACCAAGTATGAAGGTGTATCTGTGGCTGAAAGGTTCTATACTCTGAGTAAAGTCCTGAGCTCACTGCTGAGGTGACAGTTCATTGCTAGTTGATTGCAACAGTGGCATGAAATCCATCTATGCTTCTGTGTTTGTCTGAATCACTTGTGCCTTTCCTATTACTTTAAATTTCATTTGAACCTAGACACTGTAGTACATTACTCTAAGAATACAGAGCTCTCTTTTCCCTTATTCTCTCCTAGAAAGACAAATAAGACTCTAAACATGGTATGGACTCTGACCCTAACACTTCAGAATGAGGACCAGATGGGTAAGAATTGAGGCAGAGCATTTGATATGCATAGAATGACTCATCCGTTCAGGTATATTTAAAATAACAAGTTCACTTTTATTCATTTACTCTTTTATTTATGTCAAACATTAGGAGGAAACATTTTATTAGGAGAAATGAACATGACACATATCTTTGCAACCTCTAGTGGAACATCACATAGGATGTGACATAGACAATATGCTGGAGAGGTGGCCATGTTCCTTGGGACAAATAGTGTTTGTTCTGGGTTATGACATGAAGGGAAGGAGTTGGCACACAGCAATGATAGGGAAGATATCCACCCTGATGCAGAGTCCCGTGGCTGAGGACGAAGCTTAAGAGTCAGGAGTTTATTTCCAGAAAGAGGAGGGCCTTGTGAAGCTACAGCATTACTTTTGTACTGAACTGACCTTAGAATCAGTTTCCACCTGCTGGTATGACTGCAGTAAGCTAGAGGAATTAAGCAGCAGGCCAGAGAGTGCACCTGCACGGCCACGAGTTTCTAGTCCTACAAGGCTGCTCTCTGAACACGCAGGGTTGTGGAAGCCATTTCAGTGAACCTCATACCTTTAGGGAAAGATGTTTCAGCACCAGGGACATTTTACTGTCATCTCTAGTACTTAAAAATCCCCAAACTCGGCAGTACATTTATTCTTGTGCTCCAGCCCCTTGCTCTGCTACATGCTAAGGCAGAGGTGATAGGACAAGGAGAAGGCTTGCCTCTGCGTCTCCATGCATAGCTCCTGCTTCTTGCCGCTGGTTCTGGTGGATCTGGCCACACTGTCCTCCCCTGGCTCTTCCTCCTCTTCTCTCTCCTCCTCTGCCTTTTTCTCTTTTAGCAGCACTGGGGTGGAGCCTAGGGCCTTGTCATGCTGAGCTCTACCTGCAGCCCAACCCCCTTCCTGTTGCTCTCTGCCTTGCCCAAAGGCTTATCTTGGGCATTCGTGTCCCCACTGCTAGGCCCAGAGTTTACTTCTCCACTTGGCAAAATCCCACCCCTCTTTCAAGGCTAGGAGGGTTGGTGAGAGAAATCTGGTTGCTTTATGGGCACCTCCATTATTCCTTTATAGCAGAGCAGTAAGGAAAGTATGTAAATGTTGAAGCATTTATTAGCTGTCTCTCCAACTGGACTACAAGCTTCATGCAATCAGAGATTATGCTGGTTTTATTTAACTCTGTTTCTCTGAAGCTCAGCACCAGGGTTAGTACAAATAGGTTCTTAATAAACTTGGTTGAACAATGAATGAATGAATTTACTTGGGGATCTGACACTCGCAATGGGCTTGTCAAACCATGTGCAGAATTAATTCTTCATTAATGTTTGAAACCTTTTAAACATGGAATAAAAATTGTTGACAGTGTCAATCTGGGTCAGAGAGGTTGTGATGGTGTTTGCAGAGGTCTCTACTCTCTTGAGTCTCACAAAGTGAGACTTCATCCATCGAAGGCCCTGAGAGTAACTGGTTCTGGTCTCTGGTGGAGACTGAAGAGCTTCTTCTATGTGACTTTCTAAGCCCCACGAAGCTGGGAAGGCACCCAGAGTGAGACATCACTCCTAACAAGTGTTGACTGTACTTCCGGCCTTTTTACTTTTTCTTATTGGCTCCTGTGCCTATTCGACCCGTCCTTTTTCTGCATCTACTTTCTTGCCTGCCTTTGGTACCTAAGAGCCCTACAAACGTGCTTGGTAATGGTGTCCTAGGCAATGGAGGAACCAAATCTTGCTCTGGAGGAAGTAAGGATTAATCCTGACTTCAGATTTTGGTTCACATTTAGGCCACAGGTCTTGGCAGAGGAGAGCTCCATCGGGGCTGAAAGCATAAGCAGAAGGGAATAGTTAGAGGTCGGTTCTCTTGGGCATCATTTTCCACTTCCCTTTGCCTCAAGACCATCCAGTGTACAGACTGCTGTGGCCAGCTGGGCACCATTTCCCTCTTTCATATGGTCAGCCATATACAGAGTCTAGCTGGGGCCTATACCACGCCCTTCCGGAGCTACTGCAGCGATCACCCTGGTAAGCTCCCCGACCCGGGCTCATCATGCCCAAATCATAGGCTGCATACTCTTGGCCAGCATGCAATACACTCCATTTGTTTATATGAGGTCTCAGCTTCTCCACAAGCATTGAAGAACTCTTTACAGGACAAAAGAAAGAAGAGGGAAAGATCTGTTTATGTACATATGTGGGATAATTTGGATGATTGTGCTGTTGATTTCTGCTGGTCATTTGAAAAGAGCAGTTAATGCTTAATTTTTTGTTTTTATCCCTTTGTTTTCCTCCTTTTAGTTTCTTGTAATTTTGAGTTTTTCTTTTTGTTTGTTTTCTAGAACAATTTTGCACATTTATATCTGATAACCTAAACAACTAATCTGAAGATAACATCATACAGCTCAGCAATGAATTCCTAAAACTTTGTTTAGCGAAATTTTGTTTCAGTTCTAATCCTCACTTTTAAAATTACTATTTTGTAGTCTTTTTTTAAAAAAGAGAACTCTGTACAAGTTGCCCATTGAGTTGCACCCAGCCCAGACCCTAATTATCAGTCCCAAGCACGCAGAGCCCAGAGCCTTGGCGCGGTCTAGCTCCCACCTCACCCTGGCTGATGTTCCTGAGGCTTTGCACACCCTGTTCTCATTGCTTAGAAACTTGCCTTCTCTGAGCCTAGATGTTCCCTCTTTTGAAGACCTCTTCCTGGTCCTCAGAGCCAGAATTATGCGTCTTCTCCTTGGCACACCCGGCAAGTTCACTTATAAGTCATCGGCAGCGTACCTTGTTCTCTAGTGAATCGCTAGGGTCTGTTTCTGGCACTGCCATTGGGCCTTGCAAAAGCAGAAGCCACGTAGGATTATACAACCTCTGTATGACCATGGTTTTCTGGGGAAGTGCTACTTTTTCTTCCTGATGTCTTGTTTCCCTAATTATGCCCCTGGCTATCAGACGGTATTTGTTCGGAAAACTTGCAAATAGATTTTATTCATCTTTCCATGTTCACAGTTACAGAAATGTCTTGGAATTTTTTGATTATTCAATTCAGTGAACTAGGTGACTCCTTAAGAAGCAGTGTTCCCTGTAGCTCTATGACTCAGACAGAGAAAAGTAGATCTTGGGCCAGCTTTGGCTTTCTGCAGATGCCTTGGCACCTGGAAAAGTCGTAAAGAAGAGGCAAATCTCTGTCCATGAAGAATAATGGAGACTGAGGTTTGAGTGAGGAAAGAAGAGTTCACCACATGAAATCAGAGCTACTACATGTTCAGGGCTCCTGGCCTGCGTGCTGCGTCACTGTGTCCACATGGCAGCGGCTCGCGCTCCTTGCCAGCAGGGCCGCACAATATTACCTTTCACACTGCAAAGCAGCAGCTGTAGCACAGCGGAGAACAAGGCTTCTGGGCAGAAAGCCCGTCCTCAGGAGCTCTGAGACGTCCAAGATAGCATCTCCCGACTCGACTCACAGAGGATCGCTCCTAGGGAAGGTGGGGGCTTGGATTGTCATGCAGGCTCTATTTTGCATACAGTAAAAACAAGGCAAGAGGAGGTTAAGTGATTTGTCCCTGGTCATGTGTGAGTCAGAGAGACTGAACCAGCCAGAGGAGCTTGCTCATTCTCAGGCCATTGTTCTCTGTGCTGCAAACTCCCTCCCTCCTGCCATCCTGGAACAGGTGGTGAGGACACATGGGCAGCACCAGCTGGGCATTCTTACTTCCCCAAATTTAACAGTGGGCCACTGAACAGGAGAGATCACGCGTACCACGTGGAAGGGAAGCCGCACGCATGCACTATGTGTGCACGCTCCTTTAGCCAGCAGATATCCTGGAGGACTGGTACACGCCAGGTGCTCTGTTAGCTACTGGGGATGTGGTGTTGAGCACGAAACTCATTTCCTTGCCTTCAAGGAGTATTCATGCTTGTAAGATCACTCACATTAAAGAAGGAAAAAAATCAACACAATCATCATAATGTTTTAGTGTCTTCTCTCAGGCCAGGATCATGCATTGGAGATTCCTAAACTTTCTCACTCCCTACCGCTCAGCAAGATGTGCAGGCCAGCTGCAACTTGCTTTCAATGCAGCGTCCATCTCACCTGAGCTCCAGTAGCCATCTGCCTCCTCCCACATACACGCAGGCCTCGAGCCCCACTCTGACTGCCCCACTGAGCCATCCCATTGTTAGTTTCGGTGACTTTGCTAAGCTGAGATGAGAGGCCCTTGACTCCTCAGTGGACAAGCTTCAGACTGGAGGTGAGGGGGTGGAGAAGATGGGGGTGAGGGTCAGGCCTAGGCCACTGAATGCCTGCCTGGTTGTGGACATACTTGCTTCCCATGAGCCGAGGGGCTGTGAGGACGAGGACCCTTCTAGGATGTATGTTATTGTGGATAAGCACTTCATCTGCAATTGGAGCTAGTACAGTGAACAGGGCACTGGGCTAGGAGGCTGGAGCCCAGGCCCTAGGCCCCCCGAGACCTTGGTTGGTCACAGTGTGCCTCAAACATCAGTGTTGTCCTTGAGCCCTTAAGCAGAGGATTGGGTGTTCTTTGAGGGCTTCAGAGGAGGGCTCTGCTGAGGACTCTTCAATCTGACTTCACTTTTGTGTGTGATGTGGGGTGTGTGTGCGTGTGTGTGTGTGCATGTGTGTGTGTGTATGTGTGTGTGTGTGTGTGTGTGTTAATATGAGGCAGTAGAATGATTTTTAAACTTGGACCAGTCCTGGAGAACCAGCGCTGAGGTAGGTTTCTAGGTCCATATGTCTGCTTTTCTGGGTCAGGTGCACTAAACCCAATGCAGAATATGACATGTTTCACCCGCTGCAAACCCTTTGGAATCACCTCACTTCCACAGCCAACTCAAACCCTGAAGGACTTAGAGGAAAGGAAAGACCTTTCTTCTGCTCTCCTAGGTTCTGGGGCTGGGCCTGAAAATTATGCTGATAGACGATAGATTAATAGGAGAGAAACAAATACATCGTTTGGTGCAGATGTTTGTACACGTATATGGAGGCCTCCATAGATAAGAAAGACCTGAAGGAACCTGAGGGCTTGCATACCATTTTAACAAAAAAATAATGAATTGTGGAGGTGTAACAGGACAGAAAAAGAAAAAAAGAGTTGGGCTGGAAACAGCTGACTGTGGGAAGGTAAGTAGGAACTGAAAGGCGGAAAACTACAAAAAGATAAAGGTGATCTTAGCGGGCTGGTTTGCGCAGACTCTCCTCAGGGCCGGCTCCACCTCTGGTAATAAGAATGTTCTCCCTTCTGGGAAGGGGCCATTCTCCAGCAAAGCTAGTATCTTTCCGTTAGGTAGAAAGGAAGGTCAGAGGGTTATGCTTTTGCTTTTTCTTTCTTTTTTTTCTTTTTGTCTCACAAAAAGGATTTAATAAAGAACAGTTTGATTGTTACAAGATCACTCACTGGTAAGGGCTGGATTGGTATCAAAAGGTACACCAGAAGACCAGAAATATGACTCCTGGTGAACCCCTGTCTCTAGGGGCCCCACAGCTCAGCTGCTCAGCAGTCCTGGCTCCCGTTGCCGTGTGCTTTCCAGCCCTGCCCTCCGGCTGCTCATCGTCTCTGTCTCTCAGGTCAGCCTGTCTGCCTGCAAGGCCTCGGCTGTCACTGCCTGGCTTTCTTCTCTCTCCAAGTCTGTCAGAGAAAGGGCCATTCTTGCATCTGCTCTTCCCTAACTGTCTCAGCTCAAACTAACCAATAACGCCAATTTGAGGTCGACATGTTCAGTTCCCTTCGATCCTTCTCTTCGCTTCCTTCCTGGGTGCCCAGTTGTGCCAGGGGACAGCTCTACAGTGTGCTCCACTCCAAGAGGTCTAGGGAGCTGCATTTTGGGGACTGTCTAACACATGTACCTCATAGGCTCGGTGACAGGCCTGATTTTCTCCCTGAAGGTAAGGCTTCCAGGCTACTTAATTAGACACTGCTTTCACTCCTTTCTTTTTCCGGGGAGAGAGTCAATTTCCAGGGCTTTTACAGCTCTCAGGCATATGCAGACTGAGCCTTCAGATTTTCTTCTAAGATGGGAGACTATTTTGCAACACCAGTGGCCCAGCTTGGACTGATTTCTAAACCCGAGACATGTTGCACGCTTGCCTGTACCAGGCTCTTGCAACCAGTTGGGCAAGAGAATCTCAGCAGCTTTTCACAAATGCTTGGAAGGCTGAAGACCAACAGGAGGAGCTTTACTGAAGCTGTAATGCAGCCAATGTTTACGTGTTTTCAGGGATTGAAAATCTACTCTTTTCATATGGTGCAGTTCTTTCTAGTTATTGTTTCCAGTTATGAATTTATTTCTTTTAACCAGTTTTAGACCTATGTCCTCGGTAGTTGATTTGAACTTGGCAAGAATAGATCTGTCAAATGTATTTTCTTGCCTGGTTGTTGGTAAGACAAGAATTCGCAGCTGCCAGCTTTGGGGCCCCAGAAACCAGTTATCTTTGTCCAGATTCTGCCAGAACCACTTCCGGATCCAGAAAGGGCATGACTCAGAAGTAACATCTTTGCCTTCAGACTCAGATGAAGTCCAACGCAAGAGCGATTGCTCTCCTTTTGTAGGTGGGATATTGTAATTGGGGAATGCATCTTTTATTCATCCAACAGGGCTTTGCATCCTGCATTTCCCCCCAGCGCCCCTCGGGAGTTGCTTGGCCCAGAGGCTGTAGCACTGAGCATGCGTCAGAGGGCTTTCAGTGCCACAGCTTGCAATGTGTAGTTCTGCTCTCTGGGAATGGGTCTGGGATGGAATGAGCAAAATATGCTTCCAAAGGGGAGCACAGTTGTCAATTAATGTAAGGTCTTAGGTTATGTGTGGATGGCAGCTTATTCACGATACCCCTAACTACATATTATCATGTGGTGTTTTGAAACCTGGGTTTGTAATCTCACTGCCTGTGGAGAAAATGAGCCAAGTGAAGCCTCCTTGGCTTGCAGCAGCTGAAGAGCAGCATCCTGGCCTTGCGTTCTTAACTGTCGAGGACCAGGGTGTCAGGGTCAACCTCTTATTCGCACGTCTCTTTTCCTTCAGGAAAGTTTTAAATCGGCCTACCCGGAGATCTTCACGTTGCTGGTCCAACAGATGACTTGTGTGTGAATTTGGCCAATTTAACACGAGAATGTCAGTGTCAAGATCCATTTCTAGGGGAAAGTGTTGTTCTTTGAAAAGCCGTGTCTTGAGGATGTCCAGGCTGAGAGACAGCTTCTCCTCTGGGACTATTTGGATTTTATGTTCCGGAGCCAAAAAAACATTCTTTAGCTTTGGCTGACAAAATGGGTTTCAGAACAGGAGTTTCGAAAGCTGCAATGGAAACTTTAATTATGCAGGTCCTGTCAAAATCCATCTGCTTAATTTGACTGTTTCTGGGTAAGGTACTTTTTATTTTTCCAGCAATATTACTGGATGATTCTCTGTTGGAATATGAAATTAGCTTCCTTCTTAGGCAAGCTTTATTTCTTCTTCTCGGCATTAGGAGTGTTTGTGTTAGGTGAAGGTGTCTTTGGGTTTATTTGCTTTGTAGCTGATTTGATGAAGACATTTAAATAACTTTAGGGCTGAGATGTAGGAAGTGTCATTTAAGGAAATGCCACTGGAGGCCTCAGGATGGGATGATTTTGTGATTGACTAGTACTCAGGATTTATAAATAAAAACCTTTCTATAATTTTTGAAGGCATCAAAAGTTAGTTTGTACAAGACCTAAATACTGGACAGATTTGTGAGCAAATCTGGGGTTTTCATCTTTTCTATGTGCCTTGTCTAAACAGTTATAAATCCTTATGCTAAGCAATACTTACATTTATCACGAGCATTCATGGGTTTGTTTTTGGGGAGGGATTAGGCAGGAGTTTGATGCAGTTATTAAACATAAATATCGAATATCCTAGCATCTGGGATTTTTCATTTTAAATATCAGACAGTGAGTCTTATGCAAGCAGCTGAGTTAATTAAATTGTTATTTTAGGAGGCTAGCCTGAATAATGAGCTATAGGACAAAACCAGAATTTTCACAATCGGTGATGTCATGTGTACTTCAGAGATTAAGAACGACACTTTTGCCAGTGATTCTCAATGCTAGGAAAACCTAGGTGAAAATACAGGAGAAAACGGGCTTGTCAGTGCTGGTAGCTGCGCATCTGCGCAGCGTTTGTAGCCTAAAGAGCTTCAGAAGCAAACTTGGCTTCACCGATGATGATTAAGACCTCCACCAATTTCCCCGGCACTTCAGATCAAAAAAGTTTCATGGCAAGTTTGGATAAAGAGAGTTCCAGCAACTTGAAGCTGAGGAGGAAAATAGAAGTTTTGGCCAGGCTGCTTTTGTACGATAATAGCGCCGCTGTGGTAGGGTCTTTGTTCTTGATCTGAAGCACTTGGTTTCTGGGCCTGGTGTAGTGTGGACTTCAATTAGTTTAGGGCATTTCCTCCTCTGCTGCACTCCAGGATTCTCAACCCTGCTTCATGCCACTCGTAGGGGTGAAGATGGGAGTGAGGGCTCTTGGGAGCCTCACCCTACGTGTTTCTCTGCAGCCTGGCAGCCCTGCCTGTTGCTGTCCTTGCTGCCCTGGAGACTGCCTATTGTTAAAAGCTCTGCTTTCTTCCAGGGCAGACAGGGCTTGGGTTTTCTCTAGCTCTACTAAATGCATCTTGGAGACTGTTCTAGTGCTCCACCCACCTCCTCATCTAAGTTTTCATAGATTCAAAGAGAACAGGAAATAGCCTAATGGCTTTCTTCTAGGAACAATTCTGATTTTACTGCAAGACGTGGGCAAGTGAGTTAACCTTTCTGCCCCTAAACTGTGCTTATCTGTTGTTCTGATCTCAAGGGAACACAGGCTCTTCTGAGTTATTTCTAGACCTTCAGTGAGTCTGCAACAATCTGGGGCACTTAATGAAAGATTCATACTCTTGAGTCCTGCTCACAGAATCTAGAATGGGACTCAAGAACTTACCTGCTGAAGAGGTTCTCTTGATATTTCTGAGGGTCATGGTCAGACCAAGTCTGAGAAACAGTAATGTTTTAAGCATTAGTATGGCAAGAACTAGTGGTCAAATAGCTCCAACTCTCTTATTTTGCAAATGAACATACTGAGCTCCAACCAGATGACCTTCCACAGCTGGGCAGTTCAAATTAGGAGCTAAAACCAAGCTTATGAGGCTCCAAATCATAACAGCAAAGAAATAAAACAGCCCCGAGTTTGTGGGACTGAGCAGTGCAGGGGCTCTACCTCTTACCTGACTATGAAGATGTCATGACATGAGGCCACAGATTTTTTCCTGTATTATCTAGAAGGGTCTTTAGGAAGCTTATCCAACCCAAATCTGCACTTGCTTTTAAAAATTTCGCAATGTGATACTCTTGCTAAGGGGACATATATTTGCTTGAACACTTCTCTGACTGAAGACTTCTGGTGACAGGGATGTTCCCAGCCATCCTCAGCTTCCCTCCCCAACTACTTTCTAACTACTCCTGCCCCATTGCCATTAGTTCTACACGGGGCTAGAAATCTTCCTCCTCATCCGTACTTCCACTACTGACGCTGGTGGTATTTTCAATAAAGACACAGAGAAAGCCTAATTTGACTTCTTTTTATGACACTGATGGTGTCTTTTACCCAACATTATTTTGTCCGGGCTGAATGACCCAAGGTTCTTTGGCCATTTATTGAAGAGGGTGTTTTTCAGCTCTTTCTTCACTCTGATTGCTTTGCTGTATTTTGTTGTCTCTGTTAAGACATAGCAATCAAAACAGATACTGTGCTCAGTGTGGTTAGACCACTTCAGGATTTGTTACTTCACAGACACTTTGCTTTTACCCATAAATATTAAAATCACATTATCAGTTTGAGTGGCCAATGATATCCAACTCATCACCAGTTAAAATTCACATATTTTTTGCATGTGTTGCTAAAATTGTGTATGTCCTACTTGTATTTGAGTTGATTTTTTTCACACTTATGTGTTTCATTTAACATTGATCTCTGTAGGAGCCATGTTAATGATGTTGGGGTCACTTTCCTATCCCAGAATGTTGACATTTTTCTTTTCTTCCTTTTCCTTCTCTTCTCTTCTCATCTCGTCTCGTCTCTTCTCGTCTCGTCTC
>NW_004524622.1:1744955-1753893 GCF_000260255.1 Octodon degus | reverse complement strand
TCCCCTCCCCTCCCCTCCCCTCCAATCTCTCTTCTTATCCTCTTCTCTCTTTTTCAGCATTACATTGGATTGAACCCAAGGCCTTCACATTGAGCTATATCTTCAGCAGTTTTATTTTTTTAAATTTGGAGACAAGGTCTCACTGGTTTGCCCACATTGACCTTGAACCTGTTATCTTCCTGCCCCAGCCTCCTAGGTAGCTGGGAGTGTGGGTATTATAATGTTAGATTGATACCTCTAATTTTTTTTATTTTGTCATTAATCCATTCATTGATTTTGTTCCATCCTTCATTCCAAAATACTTACCAAAAACTTTGTCTAAGCCAGTTGTGCTACTGAATATCAGAGATAAAGCAAGAGAGAGAGAGAGAGAGAGAGAGAGAGAGAGAGAGAGAGACAGACAGACAGACAGACAGACCTCTCCCCTCATGTTATTGATAGTCTAAAGAAGAACATAGTCACCAGTGACATACTCCTAAAGTGGGATGGCATGTGGTGGACACATGTGGACAGCAGGTCCAGAGCAAGCATCTTGTCCAGGTTGAGGCTCAGTGGTCAGAGAGAGCTTCCTTGGGCATGTAACTGCTAAGCTAAGACATAGCATTAGGGAAAGAAGAGTGTTCCAGGCAGAGCAGCCACATGAGTCAAAGGCTAGAGACCAGAGGTGCTCGTGGGTGCGTGCGGATCAAATCAGGAGAAAGAGAGCCAGGAGAAAGGGTCTGACTTTCCTCACAGTGGGGAGTGCCCATGGGATTTTCCTGTCTGGGTTGTTGATAAAAATGCTGGACATTGACATCTGAGCCATATTTGGGGAAGACAGTTTGTCATCCTTCTATCCTTTCCACCAGATGAACCTGAGAAAGTCAGCCAAATACAGTATCATGGTGAAAATCAGATACTGTGCCTCCTGATTGAGCAGACTAATGACCTCAAAGAAGGGGATGTGGTTGGCTCCTGGCTGGCCTGACTTTGTTCTGTGACCCTTCACTGGCCACCTGTGGCTGTTGTTTCATTTCCTGGGTCACACAGCCCCCTCTGAGATGGAACCTCCTGTCTGTACAGAAAGGAAGGCAGAGAAAGGAACTTAATTCATGAAAAGGTGTAACATGGGAAAGATTTTCTCTTCATTTTCAGATGTCAGCTGGTTTGGCAGACATCCTCAAGGGTCTCTTGGTGGCTGTCCTGCTAGAGTGACTGAGACGCAGTTTCTCAGGCTCAAATGCTGCCCTTTTTTGCTACCAACTCTTCAGCATGGGAAGAAAGCCTGAGTTTTCTCAAGTGTGAAGGGAGACAAAGTGACATGCCTCACAGGAAAACTGTACTTGAAGTAAATGAAATAATGCTTGTCCAGCATCTGTTACGTAGTACGTGATAAGTATTAATGATCATTTTTCTAGAGTACATTGTATTTATCCAGACTTTAGTGATTTCCAATTTCTGCACCTGCCCTCCTGTTTTGTTGCAGGAACAATGGGGTGCCAAAGGAATAAAGTATCTGAACAGAGCAATTGCATGGGTAAATTATACTTTTCTGCCTTGCCATTTTTGAAGGCCTGGAGCCAGCCAGCCAAGCAGTCCAATGTGAAAAGCTGCATGTAGTGTGACTGTTGGTGTGGAGGGTGCAGAGACTTATGCCTCCCTCCACAATGCACACATCCTCCTTCACACACACACACACACACACACACACACACACACTCAGTCTTCAGTGAGGGCCGTGGGTGGCCTTTGACAGGAGGTATTCTTTCTTAGTGCTGTACGTGACATCCTGGTCAAATGGACAGAGTAAGTCTTTGTGATTTTGCAATGTGTCATTGTTCCTCAGCACTTTAGATTAGCAACTGCCTGGAGTTGATGGGACAGCTCTTCAGAAAGGCATCATATTTTCTCAACTTGTATAAGTTAAATCTGAACCAAAATGTGTGCTTTATTTGTAAATCAAGAAAGAATGAGCCTTTGTGCCCTCTGAATTTGGCAATCTTCTCTAGCATTCTCACTATTTACAGAGCAGGATAGGTGGCAACTTGATGGGTGATTCAGAGTAACTGGAGAGATTCTCTAGATTTCCCCTATCTTTGAATTAATGCACATTCTGATCAAATCAGGGTTATGGTCAAGATTTATCCTTCAAGATATGTTTGGGATTCTTGCTGTTCAATTGTATCTTTTCTCTATTTTGCAAGCAAACACCCTCCTAGGAGACGGAGTGACCAAGATACTGCCAGTTGCCATCTCCACTCCCTTGTCTGAGACAAGGTGAGCCTATTTCAGGAAGAGGCCTGGTGCTGGCATGTTGGTAACGAGAACAGCATGCCCTCTGCAGCCTCCTCAGGCGTGGCGCTGGGGCGGGAGCTGGGGACACCTGCTCTGAAGTGCTGCGTGTTCCAACCCATTGAAAGATCTTAGTGCAAAACCAAGCGTGGAATGGTGCTCTGTGGTTTTCAAAGCATTTCTGGAGGGCTTGAGTTGGACAGGCAGAAAGCAAAGCTCTTCACGTACGATGAGAGTAACTAGACTACTAGCAAGGGAAAGTGGGCCTGCTGTACAGAACCCTCAGGGTTTATCTCCTCATTTAAAACATTCATAACTTTACAGCCTGGCTCCAAATCCAGCCACGCTGAGAACTGTGAAGAGGGTAAGTGTGTTTGGGTGTGTGTGTTTGTGCGATTGAGTGAAATCATCATGTTTGTTTGCTAGAAAGTCTGCAGATCAATTTGTTATATCTTTGGATCAGCTCCCCGTAAATGCCAACACTTAACCTCATAAAAATGCCGCAGCGATTATCTCCCAACTTAACTTTTCTCAGTTCCTTTGCATAAATAAACTTTATGAATCAATTAGAGGAATCTCCATTTTTTTAAATATCAAAGAATTGGATTAAAATGGATTGTGCAGGAAATGCTGTCATCAAAAGAGCCAAGAAAAGAAGACATGCTTAATTATTGAGTAGAATATTCATAATTTTGCATATCTATCAACTCAGTGTGTCCCTAACATGTTTTTAAGATGTACAAAAGGAACACATATTATAGCTTATTTTTTAGGAAGAACAAAACAAATGCCAACAAAACCTTTAGCTTTAGATGCTTCATTTCTCCTTAGTTGAATGAAGTAACACCTTTTCTTTTTCCATCTTCTCTTTCAGGGCTCACTCCACCAAGCTGTTGCCTAAAGAGCTTCACTTAAAGACCCCTCCAGGCTGCTGGGAGGTTCTGCCGTCCAGTTACTGTTAATCATCAATGATTTCTAGAGCTCATCCTGTCCACAGTTAATTGTGGATTTTTGCTTTTCCAGGTAGTGGGAAGATTCTGTTGGAAGAATCTTCCAGATTCTTCAGAAGCTCTTGGAAGCCTGCAGGCTTTGTCTGACTTTCCTGGGTGCTCACTTCTTCAGCACAGATCTTTTGGAATGCTGCCATTAGGGATGCCTTCTGTTGATACCAATAAAAATTAGACACAAGGACCTCAGAGTAGGAAATGAATAGGTCCTGTCAAAACTATTCCAAATAAACTGCTAGGGAGTTAGGACGACTAGTGGCTTGAATTTAGCCAGCAGTAGGAAAGGGACAGCGCTTTGAGCAATCCTATCCTTCTGAGGAAAGAGGACAGCGAATTGATAACTGGGTTCCTTCTTTGATGTCCACGTGGCTGCTGCCGCTGCTGCTCTTCCCCTTCCTGCCGTGCTTTTCCTTTCTCTTGGAGCCGTATTTCCCATTTCCACCCCCTCCATTTCTGTCACTGTGCCTCACTTTCTCCTCATCAATGTTATCTTGACTATTTCCCCCAGATCAAAGGTAGAAGTGGGTCACTTGATTAATTGCCATGCAGCAGAACCCTTTGCCTTCCTGACACACAAGCCAAGGGGACAAAGAGCCACTCTTCAGAGGCCTGAAGCTGTGTGGGTGCAGGGTGGGGAATTCACAAGCCTGAGAGAATTGAGCCTTCCCAGCAGGGGTGCGAGGGCTCCTAGACCCTACTGAAGAATAAAGTTGCTACTGCTGCACATTGTGAGGGTCCGCATTTGCATCTGAGGGGACAGCATACAACCCCAGCATTGAGCAACATGGGCTATACGGAAAGTGAAAGTTTAAAATCTATCATATGTGGAAACCAGCACATTTGGAAATGAAAACCAATGAGATCATGACCGATAATTTAACCTTTACCTTACACCGGGGGTGCGCTCCAGAACTGTACCACCCAATACAATTCACTGACACCATGTAGCTGTTTTCATATAAATTCCTTGGTCATGCCAGCCGCATTCCAAGTGTGTCATTGCCATAAGAGGGTGATGGTCACTGTACGAACCATACAGGTATAGAACATTTCTGTTTCTCTATGCAGCACAACTGCATAAAATTCTACTGGACAGCCCTCCCTCTGACCCCTTGTGCTTTTAAGCCAGGGATCTGTGAAGAAGGCCTAGGAGAACTGGACAATAGGAAGTTAGGAGAGCATCTAGACCTGGCGGCAAAAGAGAAAAATCTTTAAAAGAATGCCAAGTTAAAATAAACCTGGAGAGATAGCTCAGTAGTATAAGTGCTTGCCTGGCAAGCGCAGGGTCCTGAGTTCAATCCCCGGTACCGCAAAATAAATAAATAAATAAATAAATAAATAAATAAATAAACCTGCTTAGAATTTGGTTGATCCAGATGAGGCATTGTTTGAGAAGGTGTTTGAGAAGTTCATGGCAGCTACTGTGACTATTCCTAGAGAACAAGTAGAAAACAGATGGGGGAGGCTCAGCCGATGGCCATGTGCATATTCAATGTTCCATAATTAAAATTGAGGGACCAGATCCTTCAAGCTTGGGCTGGTCTCACTTTTAGCTAGAATCTTTCAAATAAGGGACCTCACTTTCTTTGTAGGACTGATGGTTACTTTGAGTGAGGGAGAGGTGCTTGCTCTTCCAAAGGATAAGTATCTCTTTCTCCTGAACCCTAACAGGAGTCCAGGGTCACTCAGTAGCTTTAAGTGATGACCTTGGTACCTCAAGCCACAGTCACTCCTTGATTAGTTAGAGATCTTCATCTCCATAGGCCTCACCAGATCTTAGTCTCAGATTAACTCACAGCCAAGCCTGATAAAGACTTTTGCCACCATTCAAGAGAGGCTCATATAGAAGAGTTCTTTGGTCCACTGTGCCCCAGTATCACGATTGTGAAGACACAAACCAAGAGAGTTGGTTCAAGTCCCCTAGTTTGTGTGGATCCAGGTTTCCCTAGGCTGGGTGGTAGTGTCACTGAATCCGGCATCCCTCTAAGTAAGAACATTAGGTTCCTAAGAGAAGGTAGGTCTGGCCTCTGTACTGTGACTTCCTAATTCACTAATGCTGCCCTTCCTACCTTTCACTGGTATATAATTTAATTATCAACCCCTTCTCTGACCTCATGAGGTTACAAAATGAGATAGGCAAGAGGGTTGGAGAATAATCCACTACACCTTCATCAAATCTTAGGACCAGGCTTTCCCAGTATTACTGACTTTGAGTATTGATGTCTGGGTCCTGGATCCCTCAGGAAAATCTGTGAGAAGGGAATCTGGGCACTGGGTATTCTGGTTAAAGTCTTGACTTTGGTGCTTAACAGTCAGAAAGGTTTACTTCCTTGTCTGATGTTGAATGACATGAACCGAAGAGAAAAGACCAAAGTTCAATAATCACATATGTGAACAGGATTCTCTCTCTCTCTCTCTCTCTCTCTCTCTCTCTCTCTCTCTCTCTCTCTCTCTCTCGATTGATCTCAGGGCCTTCACCACAAGCTACATCCCCAGCCAACTGTATTTTTTTGTTTCAAGAAAGGGTCTAAGTCATTAAACTGCCTAAACTAAACTCAAATTTGACATCTTCTTGCCTAAATTCACTCTTCACCAGAAATGGTGGGATTAGAGGTGTCCACTACCATGCCTGGTTGAGCTAGATACTTCATTGGGCACTATTAGAACTTCAAATCAACATGTTTTTTACTAATCATAAATATTTATTGAGTGCCTGCTTTTCATCAGATATTATGGTATAGGGAAGGAACATATGAGTATTTGTCATGTTTTGGAGAGATTAATGATGTGTTATGATCCACAAACCTTAGAAATGTCAAACATTTCATGTTGAATATTTAAAAGGTTTTGTTTCTATCATCATAAAGGATTATTGGGGGGAGGTTCCTTTTTTTGTCTTCATCTTCTGGGTTTGAGATGAACTCTGGTAAGCACAGTCAAAAGCAGGCATCTGCAATGAGCAGAGCTGGAAAATGCAAGGGTGACTTCTTATTACCTGGCTACCTCTGCACTAATCAGTGCAGGCTTAAAGAGGAAGAACAGGCCAGCGCTTCCTCTCACATACCTGGGACATGAACTCACGTGTCTGATGTTTGTGGAGTACAGTCGGAACTTGCCACTTGCCCTATCTCTTCATCACCGAGCATTTTTGTCATGGGAGGAAGGATGGAAACTCCCCGCATCTTGTAGAGAGCAAAAGACCTTCGCCGTCACCTGACCTCGCTCCTCTTTCTAAGAGCAGAGTCCGGGCTCGAATGTGCCTGCCCCAAGGGGCGCGGCCTGTGGGCTCAGAGCTTGGACTACTGGAGCCCTGGTGTCCTGCCTCTGCTAAGAGTGCTCTTCACCACCACACTGACCCCGTGTTTACAAACCTTAGTGTGGCTGACTTGTGATGATATGATAGCTAAGAGAATTTTATGCAAATCTTTGGATCTCTTTTTGGGAAAAATCAGTCAGTTCTGGAATCTGGGGCATAATAAGTGATTCTAAGCAGAGATGCAGACCTTCTGGATTCAGAGGGCTTTCTAAGCTTCACAGCATGAGATCCTCTGGCTCTCCCTGCCTAAAGCCAGGTCATGCTTCAGGCACACACTGGGACACAACCTGAGCGACAGTGTGGTGCACCAGTTAAAGGATGTATCCTACAGCCAGCTACTTGGGTTGTGGTCTGGCTTTGCTGCTTGCAAGTCACACGATCTTGGAAAAGGCACTGATTGCTCCATGCCTCGGTTTACCCACCTGTGCCTTAGGGGCAATGGTAATGACAGCTTCTTGCTTAGTGGAGCCGATACACTGTACATATGTTAGCATGGTATCTACAAAGCATGCAGAACTGAAACACCTGCAGTTTTTACTATTTTACTTGATCGGATACAATGCCCATTTCACTGTTTAGTTACCACATGAAAATATCTTATAAGGAACAAAGACTGAGAAGTCAAAGGGCGATATGGCCTGATTGTGCAGGCTCCCTTTCCCCCGGTGGGCTGGAGTACTGGCAGAGCAGTGTGCTGCAGCCCAGAGTGCCCCTGCCAAAGCTCTGGCAGCCTTGAGTGGTCACCTGGCCCCTTAGCTGCCCAGAGAGTGGAGCACGATCCTGCTAGTGGATGGTAGCCTGCCTACTGTCACACCCTCGTTCAGAGCCTTAAATCCTGGTATCACTGGAGCAGGAAAGTTATCATATGGAGTGGACCCCGGGCAGAAATATGAAGAACTTCTCTCAGCTGTGGGAAAGTCTTCCAGATTAAAAGTGTTCATGTGGAAGGGCAAATCGGCCTGTCTTTTTCTGAGTCGCACGTGGCTTCCCTGCTTCCCATTTCTGGCCCGCCTCGTGATCCACAGGAGTGGTTCAACTGCCTCCCCTCTGGCGGTGAGAATGGTGGCACAAGGGCCGACTCAGGCCCAAAGCAAGCATAAACTGATTTCCTCCGCAGTTAGTGGCATCTCCTCAAGCTTAGGGCCCGCAAATTGTTAAGACAGCTAGGGCCCTTATGCTTCCTCGAGCATCCCGCTGACATCACCCAGAACCAAATTCCTAGCCACAATCCTGGTGGAGGCTCATCATTTTCCAAGATGGTAACATGGATGAACTCAGGGGATAATGAGATGACATTTTAATGATGAACTTTTGAAGGTTTGTTTTATCTATCTTTTATTGTGAAATGAACAATACATTGAAAAGATTTTATGCCATATGCATGTAATTAACAGAAATGATGCTATAATGAACACCTCTGTACTTATTACCTAACTTCTAAATTAGTAAAGGTTAATATTGCCTAATAGGGGTCCAGACTGAAAGCTTCTAGAAAGACTGTATGGTGTGTGGGTAGAGACATATTTATTCATTGTTTGCAGTATTTGCTGAGTGCGATGTATGTCCAGTGTATACACATTTACTTGTGTTTTATTGGTGCATGTTGGCAGTAGGGTAATACATGTGTACAGCGTGCCTTGATCGTTGTCTACCCAGGTACCTCCCTTCCTTCCTCCTCCTCCCTTCCTCTTTCCCATTTCCAAACGTCTGCCTTTTCATTTCCAGACACCTCTCCTTAATTTTTTCATTTACTTACATTTAGGGTTTCCCCTGTGAGAAAAACTGTGCTATACTGAACCTGTTTTTCTGACTTACTTCATTTATTATGAGTTTAAGAGTCCCACTAGTTTTCCTGAAGATGAGTTCATTTTATTCATCTGGCTGAATATATAGATTCAGCCACAAGAATTAAATCAATCAATAAAATAAGTTGCTTAACGTTAACAGCCTAGGTTGTATGGCAATAACAATAAGCTTGTCTTCTGGATGGTTAACAACATAAGTTTGCAGACCAAAATTAGAGAAAAAGGAGGGCTGCAAGGAAAGCCAACATTTTGGTCCTAGCTTTCCAAGGTTAATTAAGACTCAGGACACATGAGAACTTGTACTGTAACGTCATGTAACTCGGTAGTGTCCCAAATTTTCTGATCAAGGAGATTATGGGGCCAAAGAGGAAAGTGATCGATGACATAGAGTGTGCCTAAGGAGAGTCACATGGAGACAAAACATTCTCTCAGGCTTTCAGAGAGAGCACATTGGCCAAGCAATGGCCGTGACTCATCCACATGGCTGACACTGACAAAGGTTCTACAATCTGAGGTACAGGATCTCGGGATAAATCCTG
>NW_004524622.1:1721034-1743825 GCF_000260255.1 Octodon degus | reverse complement strand
GAGTCACGGCCATTGCTTGGCCAATGTGCTCTCTCTGAAAGCCTGAGAGAATGTTTTCTTTCCATGTGACTCTCCTTAGGCATACTCTACATCATTGATCACTTTCCTCTTTGGCCCCATAATCTCCTTGATCAGAAAATTTGGGACACTACCGAGTTACACGACGTTACAGTACAAGTTCTCATATGTCCTGAGTCTTACTTGACCTTGGAAGGCTAGGGCCAAAAAGTTGGCTTTCCGCAATGTGTTAATTATTGAAACTGTCCTACAAATTTGGTTTGAAACTGTCTCATTGCTATTTGTTTCTCAATAAAATTATGGAAAAAAAAAAGATCTGAGGTAACTTTTGCCAAATTGCCACTACTCTCTTCAAATGCAGCTCATCTCCAGATGCATGTGATATGAATACTTCATCTTACATTCAGTTGCCTGCTTATATCTTATACACATGCTCTTTTGCCTTTATTATTGATGTCTTGGATCAACTGTCCTGTAAAGCACAAAAGATGGTCTGCATAACAGTACTCTGTAGTAGCACATCCAATTACAACTCATCATGTTCTTGGTTAATGATGAGATATGCAACAAGAAATAAATACTATTACATACTGAATAAAATTATGATCATTTTTAAGCTACTTAAAAAAATTAAGTTGCTTAATGATGTTGGCAATTTGACCAAGGATACACAGTTTTGTGTGTGTGTGTGTGTGTGTGTGTGTGCATGCACGTGTGCACAGGGTCTCACTATGCAGCTTGGACTCATAGTGATCCTCCTGTTTTCTGCCTCCCTAGTGCTGGGCTTACTCGTGTGTGCACCACACCTGGACTCCATCACTGGCTCAGTGCACCCGGGGGTGGGGCTGGCACGGCATGCAGTGCCAGGGATCCAACCCCGGCCGCTGTGCTTACCTAAGCAAGCACTTAGTCTGCTGAGCTATCTCACCAGCTGTTGGATACATAGTTTTAAGAGGCGGGCCTGGATTGGAAAGCAGGCCTCTCGGAAAGCCCGCATGTCTAAATGCTCCACACTGAATAGTGACCTACAGCTCTTTGATTTCTTTAGCAGCCTTGAGCAAGGCGCTGAGTGCAAGACCAGCACGCAGTGGGAAGCAGAGGCAGTGCTGGCTGCTTGAGCTTCTGAACACAGAGCACAAGGAAGGTGGACAAGCCATGGTGGCTGGAGCTCATGCTCGCTCAAGAGCAGTTCCCCGCTCTGTGCTTAGTGACACACTGGCTGATCTGTCGGCACTGACTGGGGTAGGAGTATTTATACTATGGTTTTGGCAAATTCTCCAAATCAAGCTTTTCTTCTGCTTCCAGAGAAAGAATTAATCATCACACCAAGCAGGCATTTCTGATCTGAAAAGAGCAGCATGAGAGCCTGCGGCCAGGGAGCAGCTATCAGGTCAGGGGAGAGTGAGATGCCCAGTGTGGTGAGGGGGAATCCAGCCGGCAGAGTGCTGTGGTGCTTCCCAAGGTGTGGCCTGGGCGTGCATAACAGTGCTGAACTCCAGCTGCACTCTCAGGGAGTGCTGACTTTGATGTACACTTGATCGGAGGAGTCTTATGCTTCTCAAACTTTAACAAGTGACACCAATCACCCCAAGGAACGTTGCTAAAATGTAGATTGTGCTTCAAAGGTGCTTGTCTAGGCCTGAGATCTTGTGTCCCTAAAAGGCCTTCAGGTGAGGCCAAAGTGGCTGGCCTCCAGGCCGTACTGCCTGCAGGAAGGACTGAGTCCAGCTCTTGCTTGCAGGTGAGGGATGTCAGGTCTAGAGAGGTGGAGTGGTTCACAGTTCATTCGATAGCCGTTTCCTGTACATCAAGGGAGATACAAGAAAATAAAAAGCATTCTTCCAGGTAATAATAGAAACAGCTCTGTTTGTTAGGCAACTTTTGGGTGAGGGATGCTGTTAGAAATATTCACAGTAAAAAATAAAATAAAATAAAATAAAATAAAAAAATAAAAGAAATATTCACAGTATTTGGAGCATGGATTCAGATTGTGTATAAACTGGGCGAGAGGCAAGAAAGCAAGGTACCTGAGGTAGACAGGGCTGGAAGGAAGCAGGGGTGGTGAGGAAGGAGAAATGAACCAGGAGAAAACTGAAGATGTGGAGACTGATCTTGCCCAACGGCGACAACTCGGTGACTTACAGTTTCTGGAACTCCATTCTTTCCTGTATAAGCCCAAAAGATCTAAAGTCCAAAACGTACAGGTAGTAGGAGTTCTACAAAACGTGAGTTATGTGTGTGTGTGTGTGTGTGTGTGTGTGTGTGTGTGTGTCTTTGAAAACTCAAAGATAAAAACTGGCAACTGTATGTTGTTCACAAGCTTCCTGGTCTTATTTTATTTTTAATTAAAAAAGTATATTTTAGAGCTGGGTCCTAAGTTTGATCCCTGGTACTGCATACTGTGTTACCTCAGAACCTAGGGCTCGTGTGTGGGCCACCAGAACTGGGTGTGGTAGCCCACGCCTGTAATCCCAGTACCGGGAAGGCTGAGGCAGGAGGATCACTACAAGTCCAAACTGCATAGTAAGACCCTGTAGCAAAATAGAAAAGTATATTGTACTAATTGGATTATTTTTAAATGAAAGTTGTTTTTGTTTGCTTGTTTTTTGGGTTTTTTGGTACTGGGGATCAAACTCAGGACCTTGTGTTTGCCAGGCAGGCACTTAAACCTCTGAACTATCTCCCTAGCCCTTAAATGAAGTTTTTTTTATTGGGGATAATTATAGATTTACAAAAAAGTTACAAAAGTAGTACAGAAAGTTCCTTGTGTAGCACTCATCTATTTTCTCCTGTTCTACATTATGATGCTACATTGGCTGCAACCAAAACCTTAACGTTGCTATTAGTTACTCTCAGGGGCTGCTTGGCTCTCGGCAGTCTTTCCATTGATGTCCTCTTTCTGCTTCATAACCCTGACCAGAGGGCCACTTCTGTGTGTGGTGGCTGGTCTGTGAGTCTCCCAGACTTTCCTTGCTTTTAATCCGTTTGACCCCCTTGAGCAGCGACAGGCACTCCGCAGAACGTTCTACAGTCTTGGTTTCATGTTGTTTATTTTAAGCTAAGACTGGTGTTAGGGGGTTTTGAAAGAACCTGACAGAAGCAAGTGACCCTCGTAGACGTGTTTTTGGTGAGTCTGTGATAAACCAGGAAATATTTTCAGAATTCTTTACTACAGCCGCAAGTCATTAAGCATTAAAGCTACCAGCCTGTGAGGTTCTGAGCTCCCTCCAGCGCTGCAATATGCAAAGAAATAAGTAAACAAATAATCCTGAGCCAAGTCTGTAAATTGTGAATTGTAAATTGTTTGTAAATTGTAACTTTTATAAACAAAATGGAATTTCTGCCTTTTCTTGAAAGCGAGAAGACGTGGCAATACCTTGGTTGCCATGGTGCCCAGCAACCTCTGGCTAGAACCCAGCAAGCCACCCTTTCTGGTCCACGTGCTCATGTGCTTCCGAGCCCACCGCATTCCCAGATTCCTTCGCTGGTCTGGCTCCTTCTTGAGGCAGTTGGTTGTGTTGTGGTGTCCTAACCTAGTGCAGCCTTTTGGCGGCTGAGTGCCCTCACCGCCCTGGGGGTCCTCGCCTGGCCGCTGCTCCTTTCTGAGTGTGCGTGTGACCCCACGTATGCTATGATCGCTTGCTTGCTTCTCTGGGCCATGCTGGGGACCCGGCTCCCGGGGCCAACAGAGAGGCTCTGTGTGGCTGCAGAAGCACTCGTGCTGTGGTTCTTCACCCGCGCCTGCAGCGGGGTAGGACTGGGGAGGACCTGCGGGCTGGAGCCCGGTGGGGCTTTTCTGCCAAGGTCCCCTGGGCTGGGGCAGTACAGCAGGTGATCTCGGGGTGAAGCCACCAGCTTCAATGCCCACAGCGTGACTGTGCTTCCAAGCTGGCCTTCATCTGCTGTCTTTGCACCATCAAAATCTCAGTACCAGGGATTTAGAAAGAAAAAGGTGTTCTTGTGGCTTCTGCGTGAAGCCATTGGAGCCAGGCGCTTGTCGTGGGGCTTGGAGTCGAGGAAGCTCTGTACACAGAAGATGCCAGCAGACTTAGGTGAGTTTTGTGCACAGGACCATCTTCTAGCTTGGTCTGCGTTTGAGTGGCCTAGAGTGAGTCTGCTTCCTCTGGAGCCTTTGCTGAGGGCCGCCTCTGCTCCCTGACTCACTGCCCACATTTGTGCAGGGCCAGGCACCACGGTCCTGAGCTGAGCTCGGGGGATTCAACTCTGTCCTCTGTCGCCTCCCAGCCCCTGGGCACTTGCTGCCCCCCCTCTAGCTCATCCCTCGGGTCTCTGCTTCCACCTCACCGCCTCAGGAGTCCTTGCTGGTGCAGCAGGGACTGGAACATTTCCTTAGCGAGGCTGGCATTGCCTGAGTACTCTGGGCAGTGCTTACGGAGCACTCACATCTGCCCAGCTCCCACACACGCCTGGCACTCCTGACAGACGTGAGAGGTTGCCACAACCAGCAGGGCACCACGTGGTCTAGGAGTTACAGTCCTGGCTCTCAATTGGTCCACCTGACTTTAAGTCCTGACACCACTTACCTGGTGGTGTGGACAAGCTGCTCCACACTGCCAGGCCTCCTAGAAAGGGATACACCCTGAATCCTGAGCACCCGTGTTCTGTGGTGGCCGAGCGAACTGTTGTGCCCAGAGTTCTCCAGACAACACCCTGCTAGCAGTAAAGGCTCTCAAGTGCTAGCACTAGCCTGACCCTCAGTGATTATGTATCAAACTGCACTGATGAATGCGCTAGCTTGTGTTTTACCTGGGTATTCATTTCTTGAGAAAGATTTGTGGGACTCGATAAAAAATAAGAGATAAATTTGTGCCTCACTGTGTAGGAGACACTTCCATGTCCTCGTCTTGGTCCAAGAAGTCAATATTTGTAATCCCAAAGTTACGTTATTGGAATCCCAACAAGTTGATTCCAATCTACCACTTTCAATGCAACCCACGGCGAAAATAAAGATACTAAACTATATTTTCAATCATCGGAGAGTAAAGGGGTTCTAAGTCCAGCCACAAAGATGGCTTTCTGGAACCAAGAGCGTGACCCAGGGCCTCACCCATGGGGGAGTGGCTTGAGGAGGATTGACTGAGAATTGTGGGAAGTAAGTGATCATTGTGAGCTGAGCTAGGTGGGTGGCCTACATTTACCTCTGCAATATGCAGAGAGGATATGCAGAGAGAGTAATCTGCATTATATAGTATCTAATGTTTTAGGAAGTCTGGTGCTTCAGCTTTATTTTATTTTATTTTATTTTATTTTATTTTATTTTATTTTTTTTGCAGAACCGGAGATTGAACTCAGGCGCTTGCACTTGCCAGGCAAGCACTTATTCTACTGAGCTATCTCCCTGGCCCCGGTGCTTCAGCTTTGATGTAGTCTTTCAAGCCCCAGGAAGTCATAGCCTCTATCTCAAGGCTTGATCCCAGCTGGTGGCGTGGAGCACTGACTCTTCATCCTGTCTCAACACAGCTCACAGTAAAGAGCATCAGGTATAGATTACCAGGTATAGATTATCACACATGCCACCTTCAAAGACTATCACCAACACCTCAGCTAGACCAATACACATTGCTTAAGGCCAACTGAAGGATAAACAAAAGTCCTAGCCAGCTCTGTACAGAACAATATGAGGAAATAGGGTCGGGCTCAGTCAAAATGGAGACAGTAGCTCTTCTTTCAAGGAGAGCTACTCCTCCACATCACTGCTTTTCCTCCTCCTTCTCCTTTTCCTTCTCCTTCTTTTCAGGGCAGAAACAAGTTGGGAGGATCATGCTTACTAGACAGATTGGGGTGCTCTCTACAAGATAACCCAAAGCTCAGAGGCATTGTTGCTATGTAGGCTGACTCTACATGCGTCTCTTCTAAGCAGCTTAAGGCAAGTGCTAGTCCGTTCTCTTGCTGGAGATGTATGTGTGTGACTCCAAGCCTCTTCATGTCTGAGGGAAAGATGCTGAATGTGATGCAGTTCCTGTGCATTTTACCTATTCCATCTCAAGTTGGCTGCCTCGGCGACAGGGTTATAATTAATATTGTTGTGGAAGGGGAGGCTCATTAAGTCGGTCTCATTATGACTGATCAGGTTCTGGAGCTCAACTGAAAAGGATTTCCCTATTATCAGAGCCTGACATATATTCCTAACCAAGCAGGTCCATTCTTTTCTGTCAAGGACTATCTCCCAAATGGAGATGGTATTTATTCTGACTTGTACTATTAGTGTGACAAATGTTGCCCCTGCTGCCACACATATAGACCTCTGTCACACTGGTGCTTCCTTACCAGGGCCCAGGGAACATGGGAATTTATAAGATATTATGCTTTTAGGGATGGGGCATCCACTGCATTCATTCTAAATTCTTTGGTTCAAGGAGAAATTTTGAAAAGGAAAAGAAATATCTTATGATTATTGTCTCAGTTATTTTTCTTGTGTTGCTGGGACAGTTGCCCTACACCCAAAAGGAAGGAAGGAAAGGTTTATTTAGCTCACAGTTAGTGGAGGTTTCAGTCCGTACTCACCTGGCTCCAAGGCAGAGTGGCACATGGTAGAGGGCAGCTGTTTATGGTGGTGGCAAAGAGCAGAGAGCAAACAGAGTGGCAGCAGCTCAGGCAGCTAGCTGGCCTCTCTCCTCCTTCCGTTGTAATGCAAATCACCTGTCCTAGGGCAGGTGCAGCATCCACACCCACAATAATCAATCACAAGCTCCAGAAGCTACCCCATGACTACAAGAGGCTTTGAGGGGACAACTAGACAAAAACCATAACAATTATAAACCTGCAGAATCTTTATGTCAAAAGTGGCTTTCATGGTCATTCTACCCAACATGGAAGTTCCCTCTGAGCAAAATGATTTTATTTTTCACTTGGTTGCTTCCTTTGTCAGAAAGATCACTTTATACAGTGTGGTCAAATTTGTTTTCAGATAAACGTAAAGAAAATTGTTTGCTCTACTAATTCTTCTTCAGATTAAATACCCAGCTTCTGCAGTTGGCTGGATCCTTCACCCTCCTGCTTCCTGTTTCAAGGTGAGATGCTGCTCAGTCCTCCTAAAATGTGGCATCCGGCAGCAAAGGGAACATCAGGGATAGTCATCTGCTTAAGGGTCCCAGGAGGGTTTCTGGGATTTGTCCTGAAGGACTGTGCCACACAGCACCCACTCAGAACTAGCAGTGTCCTCCTCTTCCTCAGGACCCTGGGCCGCCCACAGCTGCTTCCACTGCCCCTCTCACCACGTGCCCTTGGCAGGTACTTCTCTCCTGGCTGAAGCACAGGGACTGCAGACCAGGCAGGCTGTGTTCGGTGCCCAGCTCTGTGGCTTGCTGTCTGGTGTGGTGTTGGGCATACTGCCCAGACTCTTTGAGCCGGGATGGGACAGGAAGAGAGCACTGGGCCTCTCTCACAGGCTGCTGTGGGAATCAACGAGCTTGTGCACGTGAGGGTGTTGCAGAGTCCCAAGAAGCATGCCCTAAAGTAACCACCTATGCCTCACGCTTTTGCTTACCCTGAGTTTTAAAGCTTCAAAGTTTTGACACTTTGAAGATAATCCCAAGCCCAAGAAGGGGATGGATGGGTTGGACAATCTATGGTCATTCCAAATGAATCTGTCATTTGGCGGAATTCTTTTCCTGAGTCCAGTTCCAGTACACTGAGAACCCTTCCACCCAGAAGACTGTCTACGTAAGATCCCATCTCATGTGTGAGAGTCAGTCCATAACTCTGTGCTTTTTCAAATGTTTTGATAGAATTATCTCTCTGTGTTCTTCCCTTCTTCCCCCAAGTGGAATCTTCTCAGAACCCCAGGATATAAATAAGACAGATAACACATGAGTAGGTCTGTCTGGCAGTTCCTGTTGTCTCTCCTTGGCAGGAGCAGCCTCTCCTTTGGGAAGTCCCTGGGTTTGTGGGAATACTGGGATTTCGAGTCACATCATGAAGCAACTGTACCTCAGAACTCTGGCCCCAGTCTTTCCATGGACTGAGCTCTGTCAGCAGGCCCATCTCCTTTCCACCTAAGCTAGGAGTTCATTCTTCCTCCTGCATGTACTGCCCACCTGCCCTCCCACCTCTTAGGTAGATCTTCCCAGGTTAGTCCTCCAAATGATTTCTTTTTAAAGTAATCTTCCCCTGACCTCAATGTATCTGAGTTGTGTGCTCAGAGTCAACAGCCTTTCCCTCCTTTATCCTAAAGAAGGCTTCAGGGCTGTACCAGTAGAGATGGTGGCCTAGGACAAGAACTATGTGAAAGCCATCTTACTGAGGAGGGCACTGGTGAGGGAGGGCAGGGAAAGGGCAGGAGTGCAGCATGCTGAACCAAAGAGGTGACTGCCCAGGCAGCGAAGCGCTGGAGAGCGCCCGCTCTCTTTGGTCTTTCTGGACTGTTCATTTGCTCACTCCGATGCTGTTTAACAGATGTCTACCAAGCCACTGCTGCGTGGTGCTGTGCTCCACTCCATGACGGCAAACACGCCAGCCCAGTCCCAATTCACAATAAGTGTGTGTGTGTGTGTGTGTGTGTGTGCACGCGCGCAGGGAAGCAATACACATGAGAACCCGCATTTGGCTCCAGGGTTGTCCAAAAGCACTTCTCATTCTCTGAGCCTGATTTCTTCTGAGAATGTAGTTTGTATAATATCTTTGTCCATTTCCCAGCCTGACAAGTATGAGGAATAAAAAGAAAGACCCCACACTTCCACAACGCACGTTTGCATTGTACACCCGTGGTCCTGTTCACTTTCCCCAACCACCAGGCCACGTGTTCCTTTCTCCACACCGACCTCGAGGAAGCCCTCTCTTGCAGGCCTTCTCAGAGCTCCCAGCCCATTGCCAGCTTGGTCTCCTCTGACCTCGATGCCGCCGTGGGCACCAAATGCAGGCCGTCAGTTTCTTCTGCCTTGGGTTGCTGCTCTGGTTGTCAGTAAATGCACCACTTAGACTCTCACATATTTATTTCACGCTGGCCTAATTATATAAGCAATTAACTGAAAATAAGCAATACATGAATAAATTCTTTTAAACTGAATAATTATAGAAAAAGTACACTCCCCTTTGATAGGCCCACTCTGTTTCTTCTCCTCTCCCAGAGAAAGACCAAGTCTGTGTTTTCCTGCATTATTTTATTTATTTTTTAAGGTTCTTTTTGAGACAGAATCACACTAAGTAGCCCAGGCTAGCCTCATATGTGCACCTTCCTGCTTCAGCCTCCAAAGTGCTTGGAATTCTATGCCATTAAAAAACCAAACTCTTACATGAAGATGCACTATGTGTCCGCAGCACTGAGTTTCATCTTCTTCATTCGCGCCTTTGCACAAATTGTGTTGTATAACAGACACTTTACAGTTGGCTTTTGAACTAAACATATTTTTGAAATTAATGCAGACATAAGGGATCCCTAATTCTGTGAGATTACTCTACTGGAGTATTTGGAACTCACGCATATATTTATCTGGCCTTTCTCCTCAGGAGGGACCCTGAGGTTGCTGCCAGTGCTCCTGGTTGCAGATGTGTCACATTACTGCTAACTCCGGTGCAAGGCCGGGATGGGGATTCTTTTCTTCCCTTTTTCAATCTTTTGTTTCCTTTGCACAAAGCCCTGCCTAGGTCGATGACCCATATATTTAATTCTTTGTGCAGCAGTGGACATGTAACCATACATAAAATTACATTTTGAAGTAGTGCTATCATGAAAGTAGAAATCTAGAGGTGACAGCTGTCCGAGTACCAAGGTCCAACCCACTGGTGCCTGGAGACTGAGCTGGCTGATGCTCCAAGGGAGAAGCAATCAGGGTCTTTCCACTGGATACAGGGGCCAGGAGCCCCGTGGGACCCTAGGGGGACATAAGCAGGTCGCCTTGGAGGGCTCCTTGCCAGCAGGCACAATTGCTACCTCCTGTTGCTCTGTCCACCCCTGCCCCACTTCTTTTCCAGGGCCAGGATCTGCTGCACCGACTGCCTAATCTCTCCTGCTGACCAGGGCAGAGATTTAGGAGCCGGGCAGGATATAGGCTTTTGCTCACATTTTAAATCCATCAACCACTAAACAAGAAGAGAACAGGCAGGGAAGGTCTATGTAGGGTGCTTTCCTGACATTTCTACCGAACAGGGACTCATGCAGTAGAAGTGAATCAGAGGTGAGTCACCCCGAGCAGGTGTGGGGACCAGCAAGGGTTAGCTGGGAGAAACAACTACAAGAGGGGCTCCTGCCACAGCACTGTAGAGAAAGGCATAAGGGAGGCAAGTGGATATTCCTGCACTGAGATGACACTGAGTACGGCAAGCTGTGGGAATGGGGAGGCCACAGGTGCCCGAGCAGGCAGCAGCAGCTAGCTTCCCGGAGTAGCCCAGAGGAGGCCAGGCTGGCTGTGCTCTGCAGCCCACCCGCCAGGTACTGTCCTGTGTTCACCTTGTGGGATCTCCGGGGATTTGGACACACAGCTACCTTCTTAGACTCCTTGAGGTAAAGGAGGCAAAGGAGAGTCAGAGGCTGAGCCAAAGAGAGTGAGGAGCACTGTGGTCTGCCTCTTGGCCCTGCTGAGAGCCAGCCAGCCACCTCGGTGCAGAGAGGGGGTCTGGCTCTTTGCCTTCCCTGCAGGAGGAGTTACTTGTAGGAAGCAGTTGGCAAATGCACTCCTAAGAAATGGGGATGATGCTTCTCATTCCAAGATTTCATCACAACTGAGGTGAAATCAGGGATACAGGGAATGACTCTCAAAGGGAGAAGAGGCCAAGTGCTGTGTGGAGGGATAGAGGGGAGAGGGAGGGAAATGGACATGGGGAGACAAGCGTCAGAGGCCACCGTGCAGCCCCTTGCTTGCCCTGTGTTACCTGTGGGGGTCAAGTTGTGGGGCTGCCATTGGCCCCCTTGACCCATAATCGTTTAGTTGCCTGGAAGCCCAGGTATAGTCACCAAGTGAATCCTCCCGATATTTTGCCATCTGGGAAACAGTTCTGCCAGTTTCTTATGCCTTCATGCCACATTGCAACTCTGAAGAACTGAGTCTTGGATTTGCAATGCAAGTCAGGTCCTGTGCTAGAACAGGTGTGACAAGAGAGACTCCAAAAGTAGGTAAACAGAAGAGAAACCATCCTACTTCATTCATAGAGTGCCCGAGGACAGGAGATAGGGTGGTGGCTGGGGTGCAACAAGGCCACGGGGCAGCAGGAGAGAGCACCTGCCCTCTGCTGGAGCTCAGCTTCCATCTGGGGACCGATGTCCACAGGGGACTTTCTTACAGGTAATCGTCACAGCGGTGTAGCGCTGTCGGAGTCTGGGAGGGGAAGGGACTAATTTTGCCCAGGGAGCTGCAGAAGGAGGCCATTAGGGCTGGGTCGTGCAGGATGAGTAGAAATTCTGACAAAGGGTGTTTCAGGAAAGAGATTGTCTGAGCAACGAGGGCCAGAGAATGAGGAATGGCAAGTCCAGAGCGAGAATGGTGGGAACAGGAGGCCCTAGGACAGTGTGCCCCACACCCGGAGCCCTCAGTGCTTCCGGTCTGTTTCCTGTTTCAGACAGGACTGTCTTCCAGCTGTTGGTGCCAGGTGACACGAGCTACTGTGTGCTTAGAAGAGGTCGTGTGTGGGCGGTGCAGTAGGGACCGTGGGCTCAAGGGCCTATTGTGGGGCAAAGAGTGAGATGGCTCATGCTCTTCCTACGGCTCTCTGCCCCCTCCCCGCCGTGTTCCCCTTTCCAGGGATCCCGTGCCTCCCCTCCCCATCACAACAAACTCAAATGATAATTTCTGTCTGTGAGCCCAGGGACAGCTAAGGCCGCTGACACTCGCCAGCCGTGTCCCGGACACCAAGCTTGGCTGGTTGTTCTCTCGCCACATTTAATTCTCACGAGACCTCTTAGCCTCATTTCATAGGCAGAACTGTGCTTCAGAAAGGTGAACGCCCTGTCCCAGTCTACTCGGCAGACAGGGGAGCTGAGATTCAGAGGCTAAACGCTGTGATTCCGGAGCTTTGACCATTGCTGCCTCAGAGTCACTGTCCCCAACGGCCAGCAACCCCTGCATGCAGAGCCCCATCCGGACACGTGGTTATAGTAACAGAGTCCTCAGTGTCTCAACCAGTGCTAGAGACGGGGAGGCCTAGGGACGAGGACAGAGGGCTGTCGCTTGGGTTCTTCAGCTTCTCACACAGGACCGGCCGGGGGCTAACGCCTGCCGAGGCTTCCCAGGGCAGCGCCGCGGTGGGCATGGATGCGGCCCATGACAATGTCCTGACTGCTTGTCCTTTTAAAGATTCTTTTAAATTGACAGCAATAACTGTACATGTTTGAGGCGTACCATGTGGTATTTTGAAGTAGGGTTGAGTGTGATATCTTAATACGTGCATGTAACAGATAGGGATTAAAATCCGGATAATTAGTATGTCCTTCATTGGAAGCCTTTACCATGGCTTTGTGTTGGAAACACCCAAAATTCTTTCTGCCAGGTCTTTTGAAATATCAAAAAGAGATCATCATTAATTATCAGAAATAAAAATGGAATTTTAGGACAAAAACTTTGGTATAAACAAACATATGCATATATACACAATATACACATTAATATATGTATGCATAATGGAGAAAGGGCATACACATATATAAAATACATGTATTACTTCTATATGTGTATATATTTGTATATGTGATCATATATATATATATATATATATATATATACACACACACACACACACACATATAAAAGGGTCCTCAAAAAATTGTTTCGGGCCCAGGAATGTGGTCATGTGGCCCTGGCCTGGCGCTGTTTGCTTTTGCCTCTGTGCGTGCCATCCCATTACTCCTGGACTCCTCTGCCTCTTGCGGATGTGACATCTCCCCTCACTGTGTGCCGCTGCCCCGCTCAGGTCACTCTGCAGTTGCAGTAGCTTCCCGTGTGGTGGCCCTGCCTCCAGTCTCGCTCTCTGTCTTCCACTTTCTCCCAACTTGCAGTGCTCTGTCTGTATTGTATGCTTTTGCGACACGATATTTATTCTCACGGTCATGCCTCATCCGTGTGTTGAGCCAGAAGTGTGGAGCTGCCTGAACGCTTTTGTAATAAAGTACATCCCTTCCTCTAAATTATTAAAATGTTCAAAATATGAAATTAAAATTTATAAAATACATGTACATAAACTTGGACAATCTGATCATTTCATATATACAGTTCAAAGCTCTGAATGCCATGTGTGGCATCGAGCAATCACCACTATCTATTTCCAAACTTTTTTATCACTGGAAACAGAAATTTGTTGGCCATTGAGCAATCACTCCCTTGTGGCCCTTTCCCCAGCCCCTGGTATTGCTTTTCTGCCTTCTCTCTGGACTTGCTTATCTTAGATCCCTCCCATGAGTGGGTGGATAGGGCTCATCCTTTTGTGGCTGACTGATTTGTTTAGCACAAGATCTTCAAGTATTATCTTTTTTTTTTTTTTTGGTGAACTGGGGATTGAACTCAGGCCCTTGCCCTTGCCAGGGAAGCACTTATTCTACTGAGCCATCTCCCCAGCCCCTAGGATTATCTATGTTGCCGATGTGTTGAAACTTCATTCTTGAGGAGATAGTTCAGTGGCATAAGTACCTGCCTGGCAAGCATAAGGTCCTGAGTTCTACCCCCAGTACTGCAAAAAACAAACAAGAAAAAACTTTATTCTTTTCATAGCTAATAGTATTCCACAGTATGAAGATACTATATTTTGTTATCCATTTTTCTTCTGTGGACACTTGGATTGTCTCAGAGTTTTGTTTTTGAGAAAAGAGACTAATATGGCTATGAACATTGGTACCTGTGTGTGTTTGACATTTTGCTTTCACTATTTTTGCATTTATACCTAGAAGTAGAATGGCTAGATGAAATGGCAATTTTATGTTTGATTTTTTTGAGGGTACACCAAATACCAAAGCCTTTTCCCCATGTGTGGTGGACAAAGCTGCCCTCAAATTCACTTTGTGACCAGAGGCTGGCTCTTAGATTCAAAGTCTGTAAGTATTTGTCAGAAGTCATTGAGCTGCGCATTCTATAGTGGAGAATTTTACTCTGGTAAATCATCATTCAATGCACTAGGCTTTGGAAGCACAGCGTCCACCTCTCTGCTCCTTCCCATGTGACAGACAGCCACATCTCCAGTAGGGCCAGCTGTATCCCTGTGACATGAAGGTTAAAGTAAGCAGATTTGACCACATCAGGCACTTCATAACCAGGGCTGCTTTTAACTCTAGCAGAGTAGATACTGTCAACATCAGTGTCCCTGCCACTGACCTCAGCTTCACGGTGGACATGATTTCATCCGTGGCAAGTGCAACGGTACAGTGAATGCTGAGAATGGAGGGCTTGCCAGTGATAGAAAGGCTGTCTTCATCTTCCAGGAGTGAGATCCCTCCAAATGGGGTGATGGTGGCCCTGCGCAAACTGGGGAGTCCACTGCAATGGAAAAGGCCAGAGCTTGCTTGGAGGAGGGAGCCCAAAAGGTCATTATCTCCATCCCTTCTCATGATGTCTTTGCATTTGTGATATAAATGAACCAGGAAAAGCAAGACAGCCACCTCCACATGGTCAGTGAGACCTCCATTACGTACTTAGCCTCCTTTTCCAAGGTGATCCCTGATAACTCTGACATGATGGAAAGATTTGTGACCATAGTCTGTGACATCATTCCCACCATGGAGACCCTGGATAGCCCTTCTGTGAAAATGTGTGGCAGCTGTGGGACTGCTCAGACTATCATCCCAGTATCCACTAGCAGGGCCAAGGTCATCCCTGGGCTGAACAGAAAGCTTGATAACAGCCTCCCCTGTGCCTGTTTTCAATGTGTACATCTGGAAAAAGTTTCCAAACATCACAATGTCATCAAGAGCCTAGGGCAGCAAGCCTCTGAAGTTCCCACAAAGGGCTTCATGGCTACACAGAGGACCAGATTGCCTCCTGTGATGTTAACAGTGATACCCCTTGATGTTGGGATGGACAACCATCTCTCCCAAGGACCACATTGTCAAGAACCACATTGTCAAGACACTTCCCGGTATAACAAGGAACTCAATGATAGCAGCTGAAAGGTAGACTATGGTTCACATGGTCTGCAAGGAATAAGAGGTCCTGGACTACTGCTCCAGCAAGAATGCACAGGAAGAGGTCCTCAGCTGTGGGGTAGTGCTTACTCCAGCTCTGCCTTGCCATGTGCTAAGGATCTGCCCTCCTCACAATTTCCATCCTAGATCTTCTGAGGAAAGGGAAGAACTTAAGGAAACCAACTTTGTCACATACCATCAAGAAATTCTGCTGCACCCAGCCAATAAACAATGCAAACAACAACAAATAAATCCAATAGATAACAGCCAAACAACAACAACTAGGGAGATGTCTTTTGTAGGTGGTTGATTCCTAAGCAGAGGCTTAATATGGTTTCAGTAGATGGGAAATTGTGGAAAGGAGAAGGGTTTCTAAAAGGAAGCAGAAGAAGAGATGAACAACCAACACATCGATGTTGTTTAGGTAAACCTTGGGGTATGTGATAAATATTTGTGTAGGAAAACATAGTTTATGCAACTACAGCTGTCATTCTGCTTTTTTGTTTTTGATTGAGTAAGATGTATTTATTGCTCACTGTGTAGCATTCTATAGCCCCTTTTGTCTCAGCTTACAAGCATAGAATGAAAGTGTTTATTAAAAATATGATATCACAATTTGTAAAAACCTGATGTGCAAATACATCTTCTGTTCATGAAGTAGTAACTTAATACTCTCTTCACAGACACTATTGTCACTATTACAAAAAGCAGTGCTCAAATTCAAAACAGTTTCTATTAAAATTCCAAAGAATTTTTTTTTTCAAAAATAGAAAAATCCCTTCTAAAATTCATAAGGAATCACAAGGGACTCCAAAAGACCAAAATAATCTTGAAAAAGAACAATGTGGGGATCTCAGTCTCCATATTTAAGACTGTGGTAGAACAAGCTATGGTGATCAAAATTATTTGTAAACTAAGGTAAGCAGAGTAACATGGTACTGGCGTGAAGATGACAAAGGACAAGTGGGATAGGTGAGCAGGCCCAGAAAGAGGCCTCCCAGGGATGCCCGAATGACTTTCAGTAAGGGTAGCTCATCTTGTCATGAAA
This sequence comes from Octodon degus, assembly GCF_000260255.1. Classification (NCBI taxonomy): domain Eukaryota; kingdom Metazoa; phylum Chordata; class Mammalia; order Rodentia; family Octodontidae; genus Octodon; species Octodon degus. The sequence continues at coordinate 1,727,704 of NW_004524622.1, read as the reverse complement.
AAAGTGTTTCTCTAGCAAATGGGACTGGGAAATGATATATTCATGTGCAAATAGATTAATAAAGGAAGTTGGACCCTTCCTTTGCAAAAGTTAACTTCAAGTGGATCAAAGACCTATGTGGATGAGTTAAAATTATAAAACTCTGAGCCAAGAGCATCAGGGAAGCTTTATGACACCAGATTTGGCAATAACATCTTACATATATCACCAAAGGCACAGGCAATAAAAGACAAATATAGGTAAAGTAAACTTCGTCCAAGTTAGTAACTTTTGCACATCAATGAGCATTATCAATAGGGTGAAAAGCAATCCATTAGAATGGGAGAAAATATTTACAAATCATACCTTTGATAAAGATTGATACACAGAGTATATAAAGAACTCTTGCAACTCAGTTACAGTAAAACAACCAAATTAAAAATGGGCAAAGTACCCCCTGCATTCAATCTCCAGCATAAGAAAAAGAAAAAAGGAAAAGGATTTAAATACACGTTTGTCCAAAGAAAACTGACACACCGCTAATGAGCACCTGAAAAAGTGTTCAACATCACTAATCATTAAAAAAGTGCAAATCAAAACCAAAGCAAGCCACCATGTCATGCCCATGAGAAGGGCACATTCCAAGAAAACCAAAAGCTAACACGTTGTTAGTGAAGATGTGGAGAAACTGGAGACCTGACAGGTGCGCGGTCAACGGGAAGGGGGAATCGTCCCGCTACTGGGGAAAGTGGGGTGGAGATTCCTCAAATGTTTAAAAATGAAATTATTCTGTGATCTGCCTGTCTTACATTTACACATAAGTCAAAAAAATTAAAAAGATTCTTTTTAAACTGGCATTTATTTATCCATGTTGATTGAAGCACAATTCACAGTAGCCAAGAAGAGGAGGCATCCAAATGTCAAAAACAAATAAACAAATTGGGGCATGTTTATCCAGAGGAATATTAGTCAGTCTTCAAAAGAAAAGAAGTAAGGGCCAGCCTGACAGCTCAGTGGACTGAAGTGCCTGCTTAGGCAGAGCACGGCAGAGAGGGTTTGATTCCTGGTGTGCCATGCTGGTCCCACCCCCGGTCACACTGAGCCCATGATTGAGACTGGGAGAGGTGGAGCATACCTGTAGTCTCAGTGTTTGAGAGGCTGAAAACAGGAGAATCATTATGAGTCCCATCTATGTAGTGAGACCTTGTAGACCCTGTCCTAAATATAGAAGGAAAAAAGAAGTACATACCACATACATGCTACATCTCAGATAAACTAAAGATGCTATGCTAAGTAAAATAAACTAAAAGCAGTCAGTCACAGAAGAAAATATATTTTCCAAACACTTGCACATGAGATGCCCACAGCATCAACTTTGTCATGAGAGCCTGTGTTTATGGTTGCCAGCAGGGTGAGTTGGTGGAAATGGGGAGGGAACGACTGTTCCCACTGAGGAGGACAAACTCTGAAAGCAGCGCTGGCGATGGTCACACAAAGTGAGCATAATTAATGCCACTGAGTCATACACTTCAAATGGCTAACATAGTATTTTTTGTCTTGGAGTCAGGGTCTCGCTGTGTAATTCAGTTTGCTTGTGACTTACTGTGCAGCCCAGGCTGGACTTGAACTCCCAGCGATCCTCCGGCCCCATCTTCCTGAGTGCTGGGATTACAGGCGTGCACCACCACGCCGGGGTTAGCGTGGCGAATTTGACGTTGTAGATATTTTCACACATGTACATACGCGATAGCAGTGTTCCCTCATCAGTGCTTGCTCCAGGCATCAGTGGGAGCCCCTGCTCAAGCCCGCCTGTGTCTGCTCTGCTCCCCCACCCGAAGCTCCTGCTGCCTAATCGCGCTCCCGTGCTCCCCTAGCTACGCCCTCTCCCTTTCTTCTGCATCTCCTAAAGTTCCTCCCTTGGAACGCACCTCCTTCTTCCCGTTTCCACTTTCAAAACTTCGTTCATTCTTCACCAGTGAATTTTATCTCCCTCGGCGATTGATCCTGACCTCAGAACCTCTGTTTTTATACTTTTCACCATCTTCTTTGTCTGAGGATGATGCAGCCTCATTTTTTTGTCCATTGATACTTTTTTTTTTTGGGGGGGGGCGGCCGCTCAGCCCACCTTGAGCGTGACGCTGGGGATTGACCCGCAGTCCCCCGCACCCGCCTTAGCTTACCTAAGCAGGCGCTTTAGACGGCTGCGCTATCTCGCCAGCTCCTCCATTGATACAGTCTAAATGCGCCAAGCAATATAAATTTTAAATAACTCAGAGAGATTAGTTAGTAAAAATAATGAAATGCTTATGTAATTGAAGAAGCCGTCTTCACAAAAGCAGGCCCTACTGGGAAAACCGAGAAAAGCGCGGTCTGTCCTCATCTGTGACCAAGGACGTCGAAAGGGATGGAAAACCTCAGATGAAGTTTTGCAGTTCAACATGCCAGCGTTTTACGCGTGGTGGTTGCCAGGTAGGAGTAAAATGACACGCTGAGTCCACGGAGTTTGTCTGAAGAGCATTTCTTGAGGCTTGTGTTTGTTTTCTCTTGAACTAACACGGGAGTGTCACGTGGTGCATTGTGTCATGAGTGTTCCCCAGAAAACCGCTTGTGTTTATTCACAATTTCTTCAGATGTATTAGAGATAAACACCCCTCGAGCCAATGCACACTGCGAGCAGATGGGAGGCAGTTAGTCATTTGCTTTCTGCTCTGCTTTGACAGCGATGCCGCTGCTCAGGCAAGAGAGCAGTTTAATAAATTCAAGTCGCGGCCGTCAGGTGTGCTGTGGGGGAAGGGGCATCGCGCGACACGTGAGAATGAGCATCCAAAAATCGCAGCTCACGGTAAGGCCTGAAGTCTGCCAGTATGAAATCCGGAACATTTTTTTATGAGTATACATTCTGGAAAAACAATTAGAAAGAAATCTTTTGCAATTTACTTTTTACTTTTTATTTAGATTTTATGGGCACGTGTTAGACACATGTAGTGATCATAGTCATCACAGAGCCTTCGTGCCTGTACAAGCCGTACTTTGTTAGAAAGAAATCTTTTCCAACATGTGTGTTAGGACATGGCCACTATTGCTTGAGAGCAGCCCCACAGCTGCACACAGGCACACAGGTGGGCCCGATCCAGGGCACAGCTGGTAGCTGGCGACCAGCAGTTGCCACCTGCCTGTTGCCACCTTCATGTTGCTTTCTTTAGTCCAGGCTTCCTTCAAGAAGTATCATCTGAGGACGAAGTCAGGTGGAGAAGTGCTATAGAGTATAGTACATTCCAGTTCATGTAAGCCAAAATATCCTTTTTGTAAAAAACAAATCATTGAAATCCAGCATAGATATAAAAGGAGCACGAATCCCAAGGGTGTAAAATAAACGTATTTGTGTGACCAGCACCCAGCTCCAGAAGCACAGTACTCCAAGTGTCCCTCTTGTGCCCCCCTCCAAGGGCAATTTCTCTCTTCACTTCTAGCAGCATATATTGGTTTGTCTATTTTTGAACTTTCTATCGATGGAATCATACTGTGTGCTTAAGCAGATGTTGATGCTCCCCTAAACTTAAATGAGAAGAAGTGTTTGAAAATGCACCCATGCACAGGCATACCTGCGGGAAAGCAAGGTGAAGAGAGGCAGGAGGAATGATTGCCCACACATCTATGGATTCACCTGTGGGTTTTTTCCTCATTAACTTTATTGAAAATCAATAATTATATAACATATTAAAAATTGTAGTCAAATATTGAAATGTGAAAGATATGAGATGTAGACAGAGTTTTAGAGAAATATTTCTGAAATGAATACATAGCATGAGATTAATAATAGATTGCAATTGTAAATAAATTGTTTACAAACTTAAATGAATACAACAATGAAAATTGTCCAAAATAAAAAGGAAGATGAAAGAATTTACAGATCAGTCATATAATAGTTCATTCTGTGCCAAAATCTAGAAACTTGTATTCATATAATCAGAATTCTCAAAGTAGAAAGGGGTAGGCAATAAATACTTAAGGATTTAAAATTTCTGAATTTAATTGAAATTATAGCACATTTCCAAGAAAAATTAACCTTTTGCACGAGAAATTGGAATAAAATCATACCAAGATACACAAAAATGAAATTGTCCAAAATTAATTGTAAAGGAGCTGGGGAGATGGTTCAGTAGAATAAATGCTTCCCTGGCAAGTGCAAAGGCCTGAGTTCAATCCCTTGTTCCAAAAAAAAAAGAAAAAGAAAAAGAAAAAAAGAAAAAATCATTAAAACATATACATTAAAAAAATTAGCTATGGGGCCAGGGAGATGGCTCAGTGGAATAAGCACTTCCCTGGCAAGCGCAAGGGCCTGAGTTCAATCCTCGGTTCCGCCAAAAAAAAAAAAAAAAAAAAAAAAAATTAGCTATGGAAGAACAAAATTAAATAACATCTTATTCCATTGTAGAGAAAGAAAAGCAAATGTGTAAGAAACTAGACTAATTATTTTAAAGGACTTAAAGAAAAAAATATCTGTCCTCATTGAATTTTGTGCTTAGCAAACATACCTTTGAATACTAAAAGTAAAACATTCTCCAGTTATACAAACTCAAAATATTCTAACACCTCCAGACGTAGCACATAGAAAATAACAAAGAGCATAATCCAGAAGCCAAGAGAGGGTGCTGTATGGTCCTGGGTAAAGAGTAAAGAGCCCTCAAAATGATGGTTATGCAGGACTATGTAAATTATACTAGAAGAACCCATTTAAAAGGTCACTGAAGATTTCTACGAAACAGTATCAATCTTTTGTTGGGTTATATACATATCTTTTCGTGTGTGTGTGTGTGTGTGTGTGTGTGTGTGTGTGTATGAAAGACAAGGAAGAAGTAATATAAACTCAATGCAAAATGGAAATATACTTTTTAAAGTTTCTAATACTAGGAGAAAATATCATACCATGTCTTATAAGTAGATTGTAAGTCAAAGATAGAGTATAAATCTTAAAAATTAAGATTAAACAATACTCAGAAAATTAATTAAATATTTCAAAACAATTGAGCTAAGAAAAAGTTTTCATGATAGTAAAGAATTACTAAGAATAAAACATAACATGAATAATGGAATGGCAAATATATGACCAGCACTTCCAACAGTTTGGGGATAGGATAGCACACAGAGTTCTAGTATGTGGTGGACCTGGACAGTGTCCATGATGCCTCCTGGTGACCAGGTGTCACTTGTGGGACTGAGCTACTGCTATTTCCTTAATATTGACCCTGAAGACCTGGATAGAATTGTGCCCCATAGGGTGCAGGAGAAGTCCATTTGTAGAGTATACTGATGGAAATATTTTGCTGCTGTATACAAAAGAATAAATGAAAGACTGATTTTTATACCTCTTTTGCTGCTGTATACAAAAGAATAAATGAAAGACTGATTTTTATACCATTGATTTAAATTTTAAATGAAAGACTGATTTTTTTAACCTCTCCTGTGTTAAACTGTTTGCCCTATTTGGTGGGTTCTTTCTGTTCTCATTCATGAAGTTGTGGTCATTTTGATCCCTCTCTAGAATTCCTTTTAATAGTCTGTGTAGGGTTGGCTTTGTCGTCATGAGATTCTTTAGTTGTTGTTTGTCATGGAAGTATTTCACTTCTCCATTATACTTCAGAAGGATTTTTTTTTGGGGGGGAGGTGCTGGCTTGTGGTGCCTTAAGGGCAGGTCTGGTATGGCATGAGGATGTGGGGGTCGAACCACAGCATCTTAAGTCTGACTGCTTTGCTTAAGCAGGCACTTAAACACCTGAGCTAATGGGCAGGCCCCCACTTCTCCATTATATTTAGAAGAGAGTTTTGCAGGGTATATTAGTCTGGGTTGGAATTTGTTTTCTTGCAAGACTTATAGTACTTTGCTCCATGCTTTTTTTGACTTAATGGTTTGTGAAGAGAAATCTGCTGTTATTCTGATGGGTTTTCCTTTAAATGTGATCTGTTTCTTTTCTCTAGCCGCTTTTAGTATACTGTTACTGTGCTGAATTTCTGGGATCTTGATTATTCTATGTCTGGTGTGGTTTTAATTGTGTTGATGTTATTTGGAGTTCTATATGTTTTGGTTACCTGAATTCAGATTGTTTCCTCATATTTGGCAAGTTTTCTACTATTACTTCTGCCCATTTTCTTTTTGTATCATTTGTATTGACTCCTTCTTTCTCATTGATGCCTATTAGTCTCACATTGTTCATCTTTGCTTCATCTTACAGATGTTGAATTATTTTTTCCTGTATTCTAGTTGTTTTTAAGAGATCTTTCTTACGTTTTCACTAGCTGCAATGGTGTCTTCAAGGTCTGAAAGTCTATTTTCACTTTCATTCAAACAGTTTTGCCAGCTTGTGATTGAGGTTTTAATTTTCTGTATAGCACTTTGAATCTGCTTCATGCATTCTATTTCTTCCCAAATTGCTCATTCATTCCATCATTTTTGTATTCTCCTCTATTTTTTATCAGTGTCTTCTATAGAAGCACTTAGCACTTCTTTCATTATAGTTATCATTTCTTTTTTTACTTCAGAAATTATTTCTGATCTGATTTCTTCTATACCTTTCTGCAGTTGTTTCTTTACTTCAGACATTGTTATTGCAGAGATTTCAGGTGTGTGACTTCTAATTTCTTCTATGCTATTTTCTCCTGCATTTGTTCTGGGTGGGCTTGGAGCCTGAGAATG
>NW_004524622.1:1712009-1715434 GCF_000260255.1 Octodon degus | reverse complement strand
AATAGGCTGCACATGACCGCGGCCCTTTTTGGCACGACCGTTGTTCAAGAAGTTAATTTAGTATGATAGTTTCCATCAAAGAATCCATGCCAATGCATAAACTCCACATGGTTATAGAGCTAGAAGAACCCATGAAGGACGTGGGGATAACACCTGGGTCATACAGGGGATAAGATGGTCCAAGTGGGGAAGGGCAGCTGCTGGGAGGGAGCTGACTCTATCTGCCTTGATACACTGTCATGACTGTGATCGAGAGACCACTGCAGTAACAGCAGAGACCTAAGGCAGAGAAACAAATAGACAAAAGGACACCCTCTGTTTATTGCCCCTTCCAAACTCCAAGGAGGTGGAATAATGTCCTGTGGTTCCTTTTTAACAAAATACCATATATTATGTGGCATGAAATAACAGAAAATTTCTCTGTCACAGTCTTCTGGGGGCTAGAAATTCAAAATCAAGGTGTCATCAGGTTATGTTCCCTCTGCAAGGGAGGCCCCTTCCTTGTTTCCGGTTGTGCCCGTAGTCCGTGGGGTTCTTGGTCTATAGCTGCAGCTCTCCTGTTCCTTAAAGAACATTCTCCCGGGGTGACCACTCAGTGCCCCTTCTCTGCATAAGGACAGCAGCTGTATGAAGCTAGTGGCCTGCCTTTGTCCATCCCTGCCTCATCCCTATCGACTAATTACATCTGCAGGGATCGGTTATCAAATCTGGTCATGTTCTGTGGTCCTGAGAGCTAGGACTTTGACCAGAGGGCCGCAGAAGGGGTTCTTACAAGTTTTGGTGCTGTAGAAAAGAGATACCAGGCAGAATTCTGTTTGCAGAGGCACAACAGGTGCGATGCAAAAGCAGTGTGCTGAGGTGGGACACCAGTGCTTTACAGCCCCCCAGAACTGGGTGTGCATCAGTGCTGCCATTACTAGTGATGTAACAATTTCACCATCCCTGTAAAATCAGAATATTATTGGCTACAAATGAATATTAAAAGGGACAATTTATGAGAAGCGCTGAGCACTACCATCACCTTGCAACATTGAAAGCAACCTTATGCCTAAATTTCTTTTTCTTTTCTTCTTCTTTTTTAAAATGTATTTGGTCCAGGGTCTCACTGTGCAGCTTGAACTCTTCGTGATCCTCCTGTTTTCAGCCTCTGCAGAGCTGGGATTACAGGCATTTTGTGCTACCATGCCCAGTCTTGGTGACTGGCTCAGCTCATCCAGGGGTGGGGTCAGCACTGCCTGTCGTGCCAGGGACTGAACCTAGGTCCCTGTGCTTGTCTAAGCAGGTGCTTAGTCTGCTGAGCTATCTTGCTGGCCTGCCTAAACTTCTTAAAGGTATAAAATGTAGGAGATATCTTTGTTGTAAGTTACTGCTGACAACTGAAGATAGATGAGAATTTGTTTCTCATTATTTTTTTCAGTCTCTTTCTGACCTATCATGTTTAAGATAACTAATTTCACCCTTTCCCCAAACGTGGTACTCTTATAGTCTCTGTAGCCATGCTTTGCCAACTTTCACTAACCTCTAACAGATTAATTAGGATTCTACTTGTTCAAAATTATCTTGGTTTTGTGAGTCCCATGGAGTTGAAATTGATGGGTTATGAGTCAGGTCCCCAAAGGTTGTAGTTAGAGCACAGGCAAAGATTGCTGACTGTCTTAGTTGCTTCCCTCGTTGCTAGGACAAACTATGCAGTAGCCAAGATTTAAAGGAACAGAGGTTTGTTGTGATTCACGTTTCAGTCTACAGTCAGCCAGATCCAGAGAAGCAGCAGCATATCAGAGGGGCACAGTGGAGGAGAGTTGCTCATGACATGGTGACTAGGAGTAGAAAGAAGACCCAGGCCTTGCCTCCACTGGCCTGCCTATCTCTTCTCACTAGTCCCCCCCCCCCCCCGCCAACAGCAAGTTAGCTATCAGCCTCAGTAATCCAATCATGAATCATATTTCAAAAAACCAGGCCCGTGAGTGCACAAGGTTCTTAGGGGACATCTAGATAGAAGCCGTAGCATCTCCTCTCTGGCCCCTGAAAGACTTAGGTGCATTTCTTGGTGTCTGGAGAATAGGAAGGATGTCTTGAAGGTATCTTGGGAAACCCACATTTCATCCAGCAAAAATGAAACACTTTAAGAAGAGAGCCCCAGGACACTCTTCTGGAGAAATGTAGCTTAGGGAATTGATTCCCCCAGATTTAGAACACCACTTTTATTTTATTTTATTTTTGTATTTTTAGGGAAGGGTCTACAGGGTGTTCAGAGTCACTCCTAGGTCAGACTCAGTGATCCGCCTGTTTAAAGCCTCCCAAGAGCTGGGATTACAGGCGCGCGCCACCACGCCTGGTCTCAATTGCCATCTCAGAGTGCCCGGGGGGCAGGGCTGGCACGGCAGGCCTGGGTATCGAGTCCCCAGCCCCTGCACCTGCTTGCAGGTGCTTTAATCTGCTGAGCTATTGGCTGGCCCTAGGACACCATTTTTAACCATCCAAACACCTAGAAGCTTCTGCAGCCACAGTGAAAAGGGGCATGGGGACTGCTGATGCCAACAGCAGACTTTGGCATCATCCACAGGATGCTGGTTTTATGGGCATGCAGAATGCAAGAGTTTCAGGATCATAGAAGTCTCCACTCAGATTTCAGAAGAAGGCAGTAAATGAAGGCCCTTAACCCTATTGTCCTGTTGTAAAGTAGCTGATTTGTTTTCATTGTGAATTTTAACAATCAAAGTTTTCCTCTGCTCCAGCTTTACCCATGATTCCTCTGGCCAAACTCAAAACCTTTTACATCATTCAGTTGTGCTGTTTGTTCCTGATTTTCAGTATAAAACTGGCTAAAATCCAGTACCCATACCACAGCTTAAGTGTTGGACTGTATTGAAATTTCTTCTGTCAGATTAATTAATCTACCAACCTTAATCTCAGTTTCCCTCAGAGTCAAGGTATAAGGAAAAATGTAGTCAATTTTTTTGCCAAAGTATAACATATGGGCTGCTGGTGCAGTCCTTGTTCCCAACTGAAACCTCCCAAGCCTGGTCCTTACCGTCTGTCTTGCTAGGAGCAGCTTGGTCTTCTGAGCTCTGACCAGGATCTCCCATCAAACTTGGCTTACAGCGCTCTGGAGCTGTTTCTCTAGCTGCCATCTCTAAACCTTTCCAAACTCCTCCCAAGGACCAGTTCCAAAGGCTTCTGGACCACTATGATCAGGTTGTGCCACAGCAATGACCCTAGTTTCTGATAGTAAAGCTGGTCTCAGTCACTTTTCTCATCACTGGGGACAAAATAACCAAGACCTTCAAATTATGAAAGGAGATCGGGACAGAATGGCAGAGGGGCATACATAGCACAGAAAAGACTCAAGTCAGAGCAATAGAGATCAAAGGGAGGACGGGGGAGAGAGAGAGAGAGACAGACAGACAGACAGAGACAGACAGAGA
>NW_004524622.1:1694276-1711909 GCF_000260255.1 Octodon degus | reverse complement strand
AGAGAGAGAGAGAGAGAGAGAGAGAGAGAGAGAGAGAGAGCCTTCCAAAACAGCAGCAACAGCAACAGCAGCAACAAAGCTCTTCCGGTTTGTGCTCCCACTGCTTTACACTTACCTCCTAACAAGTCAGCTATAAGCCCTCATGATCAAATCACCTTTCAAAAACCCTGACTAAGTACTTGGGCTCTTGAGGAGACTGCTATCTATAAGCACAATATTGATTAAAGAGGAAAGATTTCCTCATGGGTTTGAAAAAAAGGTCAGTGGAAAACTAAATTAGTTTGTGTATTGACTCTTATTATACCTTAGGAATCTAGTTGTAAGAGTTACCATCTATTGGGCGGTCAGTATGTACCAAATGTTATTCTAAAGATTGTATATATTTTAGTTCATTTACTTATCATACTAACTCTGTGAGTGAGGTTTTATAATCATCCTCTTTTTATAGATAAGAAAACGGAGGCATAGAGTGATTATAAAATATAATACAGATGGTAGAGTTGTAATTCCAGCCAGGAACACTGAGTTCCAAGCACATGGGAGTAGCCACTGTCACTTCAGCATTGAAACAAGAAATTTTAGGGTGCCTGGGATCTGGTCACAGGGGAGCTGATCCCTGTCCATAGTGTAACTCCCTGAGGTCCTCTGGACCGAAGTCCACATGCCATCCATATTCTTGGTGTCTTGCTCCGGTGTCCTCTTTCTCCCAGAGCACAGTGGCCCTGTGGTTTCCGATTACAGGCTAAGCTGTCCCTGTAAGAAAGTGGTTTGGGTTTGTGTGGTCTGGAAAGTAAATGAGCAGAGCCGATAGCCAGTGTTAGTCAGTCAAGCCAGCCTTAGCAGGATCACCTAGGGGATAATGTCAATGAACGAGCATGTGACGCATTCCAAAGACAGGCATGTGGCTACTCTGTGTCATTATCATGCTAGGTAGAGGGCTAGGTAGGTAACTGAGACAATGTCCCTGAAGTACAGGAGCTAAGAGTTCACAGCTGCAGAAGTAAGGAAGCAAAGAAAGACAGCACAAGCACTTGAGTGCTGTGGTAGAGTTGGATAAAACCTCACAGAAGTACAGATCCCATGGGTCCTTTTTCCTGAGGAAGTTAAAGAAGTGTTCTGACCTCTCTGCTGGCTGGCACAGTGTATGTGTGGCAATCAGGTGGGAGGACAGACTCACCAGGTAGAGAAGAGGATGGTGACGTATTTCTTAAGGGGATGCTTGAACCATGTCCCAGAACCAAGCAGGATCGTTGTTAAAGAAGCAGTCCAAACTTTGGGGTCTGCACCCCCATGAGGAGTCCAAGAAGCTCGACTTTGAAGGAGACTAGAGTTTGAAAATGGCAGTTTGTGGCACTGTATGAAAGCAAGCGTTTGGCAGTGACTGTCCTGTTCAGGTTTGAGGTGGTAAAGAGAGAATGCTTGAAGCTGAAAGCTCCAGGGTAGAAAATGGCATTGAATGATAATTTAAGAGTCTAAGACGGTAGATTTTTTTGAATCCTTAAATAAAGTCATTGAATAAGATTGTGTAAGTCATGGGGATTCAGTCAAGCTGCTACAGCTAGGTTGTGACACAATCAAATCCTTGTATTGGAATGTGTAATAGGGGAAAAGTCAGGGAAAATGATTAGGCTCATGGGGGGCCTCAGAGGAGACACAGCAAGCTGGTCCACTGACACGTGCGTGTTGGTGTGCCTGCTCTCTTTCTTTCTTTCTTTCTTTCTTTCTTTCTTTCTTTCTTTCTTTCTTTCTTTCTTTCTTTCTTTCTTTTTCTTTCTTTTCTTTCTTTCTTCTTTCTTTCTTTTTCCCTCTTTATTTGTTTGTTTCTTTCTTCAGTGATCATACAAATATCTTGCAGAAAACAAGAATTAAAATTTTCCCATGATCTACCTAGGTGACTTGAACATGGTCAAAGACTGCAAATATCTGCGGGATGAGTAACTACTTAGTCAGTCTCACTATGTGCCAGCTCTCTGCCAAGTGTTTTACGTAAACAATTTCACTTAATCTTCAGAATGATATGGTGCAGTACTTATTACCTTTTATTGGTGAGAAAAAAAGTGAAGTCTTAGAGAAATTAAGCAAGTCATTCAAGGACACAAAGCTAATAGATGCCGCAGTGGAGCTGCAAATGCAGACAAGCTGACGCCAGAGTTCACACTCCTAGCCACAGTGCTCCACTGCCTCACCAGGGCCTTTCCCCAAGTCTCTTATGTACATATTTTTACTTATTTATTATCATCTATAGTTTTATATATTATGACATAAAAAGCATCTTGGCATGTCACAAAATGTTTTCATAAGCTGAATCGTAATGGTTAAATAATCACCTCCTGAATGAGTAGACTAAAATTTTACTAGTTATCTTCATTATTACTATGTTGATTGTTCCTAGGCTTTCAGTAATACCAGTAATGTAGTGACAAGCATTTTCATGCAGGTAGAATTGTCAGTTCCTGGAGTTAGTTATTTCCATGGATTAGATTTCCAGAAACACAAACTACAAGCGGATAGGAGGCCTCATTGTACTTTTTGAATTCTTGATTCATGTTGCTAAATTGCTCTGGAGTATTTTTACCAGCTCATAGTCACTATGCATAATAAGCCACATGCAAAGTATGTGGGTGTCAATTTCAGTCTATCTTGACTCATATAAGGCATTACTTTCAAAATTGCTCTTATTTAAGGGGGTTAAAGTGATAAATTATTCCTATTTTTAATCTGAGTTTACTTGATTGGCTGTTTTCCTATATCCTTGCTGACTAATTATATTTCCATGTTCATGAATGATCTACTTGTTCACTGTGACTATTTATCTTCTGGAGGATTTTCTGAGTCATCTCCCAGGTAGACTGCTCTGATTTGGCAAAGACACTAAAGGGTGGAGGGACGAGAAAGAGAAGCAAATTAGGATTTGAGGAAATCTTCAGAACTGATTGCTAAAATGGTCAAATAATTTCTCAAGCTCAGACTCTGTCTAACTTCAATATCTGAGATAATAATAAAATATTGCCCCTTTCTCTGGTGGAAATTATTCTTTACAAGTTAAAGAATCAGTACACAAAAAAATTTAAGCAGACATTCCTTCATAGGAGGATAGCATTGGTGAGTATGTAGAGAAATCCTATTAAAGGACCTAAATTATAGAGTTCATTATGTTTTGAGGACGAAGTATCATTAGCGTTTCCCCAAAGTGATCCGCCTACCACTGGAATGTTGATTAGGCAATACCTGAATAAATACTGTTTGTTTTAATATAAATTTACTTATTTTAATATGTGTTAAGAAAACTGCATGATTTAATAATCTATGTGATTTCTGTCTGTGTAGTCATTGGCATGATTACAAAGATTGGCACAAAATTAAAAAAAAATCAAAAAACCAATACTCGTATATGTGGTAGTACTTTGCTAGAACAAAAGCACACAGTTGCCAGGCCAGTAACTGAAGTTTGAGAAATAGACCTTCACATTGCCGCCAAGATCCATATTGTGTTGGGCCAGGGAGATGGCTCAGCAGCATAAGTGCCTTCCTGGGAAGCGGAAGGTCCTGAGTTCAATCCCTGGTACAAAAAACCAAACAAAACAACAACAAAAAATATTATAAGTGTATGTATACAGCAGGCTAGGATCTATGCTCACTACCAACGATATGAAGATAAAATGATGTACGTGTTCTTTTAAGCATTTGAAGAGTCAAAGCAAGAGGCAGGACAATGGAAGTATGTACTGTTGGGAAGCAAAGTATTCCTGAAACATGAAGAACATCAAGGCAATAGTAGTGAGTTGGAATGATACCCCACAGCGGGGCTACACAGTAGTGCATGACAGATACCTTTCTGCTTATGTCTTTTTGTGCTGTTCATGCTTGGCAAGATGAAACTGAAGTCTTCCTTCCTTCCTTCCTTCCTTCCTTCCTTCCTTCCTTCCTTCCTTCCTCCCTTCCTCCCTCCCTCCTTCCCTTCCTTCATTCCTCCCTCTTCCTTCCCTCCTTCCTTCCTTTTTACTTCCTCTTTGCTTTCCTTCGTCCCTCACCTATGCATCTAATACCACATTTGTTTTACATGCTATCAAATTGCCTGCCCACAGCATAAGGTACCCAGGATATCCAGGTGTGTGCCACAGGGCATCAGTGAGACAAATGATGTGTATGCACCTGGGACAACAGCCCTAACTGGTAAATCAAGTCTGTTCTCACTCTGACTTCTTTAAAATTCAACCTGGAGGAAGTTGAGTAATATTTACTTGCCATCCTGGCCTTCTAGCTCATTCAGTTTTGAGTCACAACTGGCCACCTTGAGGACAGTGGACTCTACTGGCTGTGAAGCCAGGAAAGGAAACCTTTCCATGTGGTGGGTGTCCAGTTACAATCAGTAATGGAACATGGGGGTGATCACAGTGGTCCTTAGAGGACAAGTGGGATGGGTTGTGATCTTCATCCCTGAATAGGCGTAAGCACCTGCTGCGAACAAGCTTGAAATAAAGTGCTGTGGGAATCAAGCAGAGACACAAAAACATCTACCTTGAGGACACAGAGAGCCTGGCTAGAGAGATAATGATGTGTAGGGGAACAGTCACCCCAAAGAAGAGAACACCTGATAAGTTCACAGGAGGAGTACAGAAGAAAGGCCATTCTTAGCCTGGAAGATGTGACAAGACAGAAGCTCAAAAGACCTTGAAATCTCTCGGTAAAAAGGAACCAAAGGCATAGGGTTAGAAGTGTGTGTGTGTGTGTGTGTGTGTGTGTGTGTGTGTGTGTGTCTGGGGGGACCAGGATGTGAAGAGGAGGAAGCACCCATTTTTTTAGGTAGATAAGAAGGTCTCAGGCATCTGAGCAGAAAGGCTTTTGGCCATTTAGGGAGATAGTGTGTGTCAGTCTTGGATGATGGAGTCAGCGGCCCGTCACTTGGG
The DNA here is from genome assembly GCF_000260255.1 of Octodon degus. Lineage (NCBI taxonomy): Eukaryota > Metazoa > Chordata > Mammalia > Rodentia > Octodontidae > Octodon > Octodon degus. Next base: position 1,707,002 of record NW_004524622.1, on the reverse strand, counting down.
TGAGGGGGAGCCACTGACTTCTCCGAGATTAGTGAGAGTGACATCCTATTTCTTTCTTTGAGAATATTATTGTGGCAGCTGTTTGGAGCAAGGGTTGGAGGAGGAAGAAACTAGAGATAGGAAACCAGTTGAGCAGCTGTTGCAATAGCCAGGCAGGAGCTGAGGAGGACACGATCAGAGCGGCAGTGGGGGGAATGCCAGAGAGGCAAAGGATGTATGAGGAATTTGGGAATTGAGCTGGCAGGGCCTGGCCACTTTTGGACACAGAAGGTCAAAGGGAGAGCAGGAAGAGGAGCTTTTTGTGAAGGCTGGAGTGTGGAAGCTCTTAGCTGAGGCCTAATTGCTGGCTGGGGTGGGCGCTGGTGTGTCTCGTTCATCTATGCATGGGCTTAAACAAAACAAGATTTGTTTTCATGAAACTACCTTCAACTGTGCGTTGAGGAACAGGAATGCAAAGGGGTAAGAGCGGACACAGCTGTGACTGTTGGATCAGAAGGCAGATCCTAAGAAGGCAGAGTTGGGAGAGTGCTTCATACACTACTAAGTATTCTAACCTCTGTGAGTTGGCAACTAGAGTACATTCACTTACTTATTCACTTATTCCTTCTTCACAGAAGAGTCCCTGAATGCCTCCCATGGCCAGTTACCATGCTAGGCACACCTTACCACTAACACTATAGCAGTGAACCAAATGGCTGCATCCCTGCCCTCCTAGACTAGCATTCTTGTGTAGAAACAGGCGTGAATAAGACAAATAGGAAAACTTGGACAGTGGAAAGTGCTAGAAGAAAAATAAAAGCAAGGAAAGAGGCTAGGAATAGTTTTTGTTGTTGTTGTTGTTGTTGTTTTTTGCTGAACCAGGGATTGAACTCAGGCCCTTGTGCTTGCCAGGGAAGCGCTTATTCCACTGAGCCATTTCCCCAGCCCTGAGGCTAGGAATAGTTGGATGAGGAAGTTATTGTTTAAAATAGCATGGTTAGGAGAACTTCTCAGACAAAATGACAATCAAGTCATAAAAGGAAGGAAGGGTGTGTCATGGGTACATGGGGGGAGGGGGAGGAGTCCCTGCAGAATCTCTGAGCTGGACACAGCCTGGTAGTAAGGAGCCCAGCAAGGATGGACCAGAATGAGCCAGAGGGGAGAGATAGGAAGTCATGGGAGGCCTGACCAGAGGATGGTCCATTGATGTTAACTGTTTTCTAGTTAGGATATTTCAAAGACAATGTCTGAAGCCCACACAGTGGCCTACAACTGGGAATTGAGGACATGAATTTGCCCATCCTTTTACTTCTGGGTGGGGCTCGCTCTGCAAGGAATCAGGTGGATGTCTGGACACAGGAAGGAGGGGAGAAAACTCTGGTCCCCAACACCAAAGCTCTTCATTTGCTAGACTGGTCATGAGGATGGAGCTTGCTCTTCCCCCTTGTACTGCTGAGGCTGGTAGGAGGCCTGGGTCATCCTAGCTGCCTTTCCAAGGCTGATTCATATCAAAATTACTCAACATGTATATATACTTTTAGAAAATTAAAAAATTACTCTAATCAGTATCCATATTCTTTAACTATTTAAATAATAAATTGCATATAGTTTGAAGTTTCCTTTTTTTCCCCTCTTAATACCAAATTGTAAGTTGGGACTGCAAGGAGAAAAACCATTCAGTTAAAGTCCCTCTAATTCTATACTTAAATTCCATCTCCATGGCAGCATGACAGCCTCCTAACCATGTGGAACTGTCACAGGTTTTGAAGAATAGCTTTAGAGATAGAATTCCTCACTTATCTCAAAGCTGCATTTGCTTAATGAAGAGGTTTATTATATCTCCCCCACAGTTATTTGCCATCAAGCTGGGGAGGGGGATACTTTCCTTTATTTCTCTGAATTGGGCAACTGACTGCTTTCTTTCTGGCTGGGAGCCTAAACCCTTGCAAAGGCAGAGAAAACACAGGAAGGGGGAGGGCTGGAAGAGGACAGAGGGCCTTGCCCATGGTGGAGTCATATGAACTTGTAGATCAAAAGAGCAGTCCTAGCTTTAGAAGACTGTGGCACTATTCATGAACCCGGTGACTGCCCAAGAAGGAATACAACCACTTGTTGTCACCAAAAGATAAAAAGCTGCAGCTGGCTCCCCACTCCCCACCCCCAGTTCAGCTTGGATCCCCCCTATAAGGAAGGTGCATTCTATAACTCCACTCGGTGTCTACTTACTGGTAAATGACAGACCCACAAAATCAAATGTGAAGTTGGCAAAGAAATACACCAGTAGTTTTCCTTCTGAAAATGTACTCAGACCCATCATTCTCTTAATTTTACACCATTTGCTTAATATTGAAGTGTCCTTGTCATATTCCTTAATGCAAATGAATTCATTAGTCCTGAGACCAAGAGATTCCATCATCTTTAATCTGGCAATTCCCAATATGTTTGATGCCTGGAATACTAATTCTGCATGATGTCATTAGATATTATGAATATTGGGGAAAGTTACATTTATATTATAGTGAGCAGGTTTTATTTACTCACTACTCCCCAGAATTTATAAAACAAAATGCTAAATGACAAAAAGGGGGTAGCACACCCATGACCCAAAGGTGATTCCCACGAGCCGTTTTCATGTGATGCCCATGGAGATTATGTGATGTGCCTAACATCAGAGCAAGAGCCAAAAGCCAGATGACTTCACCTCTGCAAGCTCTTTTCATTTACCTGTGGAAAAATAGAACATAAAACAACTGGGAAAGAGAGAATGATATTCATGATCCTTCATGGCCAAGGAGAAAGTAAATGCCAGACTCAAAATGTCAGGAGGTCAGTTGTGAAACAGAAGCAGGAACCAGGATAGAGTGCAGGGAAAAGATAAAAACATCAAGGCTTAAGGGGAAAGCAAAGCCGTAAAAGACAAGGCTATGAGTAGGAAATTCATTCATTCATTCATTCATTCATTCATTCATTCATTCATTCAACAAAACCTTGCTAAATATCTGTTAAATATTAGGCACCATTGTAGACATGGAAAACAAGAGGTAAACAAAAGCACATAGGTTGAAAGGCTGCTCTCGGGTCTACTCATGTGAAGCTCAGTCTTACACACCAGTGCTTCCGATGTACGCCTGTACCCTTAGTTGCTTTCCTCATTCACCTTCAATGGGATCTAGGCTCTGCGAAGTGTAAGCAAGAGCCTTCTTGGAAGTCTGACTCTTGGGCTTTGCTTTTTCCTATTTTTCAGCTGCAAAAGATTAGCAAACTAATGGTTTGAATCAGATTTTTGATGCTTTGATTATTGGTATGTAAGAAGATCATGAAAAAGTTGGATGGGCTCAGCCAAAGCAGATCCCCTGGACATAGCGTACAGACTTCCTCAATGCCTCAAGCAAGCGCAGGGACCAGGAGGGAACACCTAAAGAAGAATCTCTGCTGCTCTTCCTGTATTTCAATAAGTCTGGGAGGTAAGGAGATGGCCTGACCTCCTAGTAGCTTGTAAGGCCTCTAATAAGAAAATCTGTCTGAAATTTCAGACTGGAACTCATAAGAAAGTCACTGATTTGAAGCCTTGGGAGTGGAGCGTTCTCTGAGGGGGTACTCCAAGTTCAGTCATGGTGTCCATCACCATCCCCTCTAGGTTTGGGATACAGGTAATGCTTCAGGAGCTCCTATTCCCGAAGGACATTTTATGAAATGGGGGCATTTTCTTCAACTAGGAGGAGTTTTTATTTTATTTATTCATTTAAAAAATCTATTTGGTACAAGGTCTTGCTACGCAGTTCAGATTCATAGTGATCCTCCTGTTTTCAGCCTCCCCATTGTTGGGATTACAGGCGTACACCACCGCACCTGGTCTCAGTGACCAGCTCACCTTGCTCAGGGCCAGGGCCCGTGTGGCATATGGTACAGGGGATTGAACCTCAGTCCCTGCACTTGCCTAAGCAGATGCTTAATCCACTGAGCTGTCTCACCAGCCCTAGGAGGAGTTTTTAAAAATTAGAAATGCTACAAGGTGGAATAAAGTGGTTTGAGTGTTTCCTCCTTCAAAGGCATGAACAGCAATATTTGAGCATTTCTTTTTATTATCAATGGGAAGTGAGGGATGGACCTTGGTGCGAGGTCGGATTTTAGATTCTGAGGGCTCTTTGGCCACTCGGAACACAGCCAGTCATTCCAAGGGCTGGAAAATCAACTGTCTGCAGAAGGCAGTTGGATAATGTAGATACAGCAAGTGGCCTGGGTTGATAGGATGGGAAAGATGAAGAGTGGGTCAAGGTAGGGAGCAAGGGCCTTGCTTTAATTGTTGACAACCAAATTCAAAGTTAAGACAACTCCCAGGGACATCATATGACAAAACCAAACACATCCACAGGGTGTTGACTACCGTGAAGCAACACGGGGCCGCCCCTTGGGTTAGGTCACTGTGAATTCCTTACACAAAGGAAGTGTGCCTTTCTGTCTCCTCTTGGTGACAGCCAGGGAGCTGGAAGCAGGCTGGGAATGGGCCACAAATGCAACAGCACAGTGGCCCACAGCAAACCAGAGGGTAGACCTAAGGCACAGTGGGAGAGCCATCAGGGCTACGATGGGGAGCAGAGCTGCCAAGGGCAAGGGTCTGTGGGAGGGAGAGGTTGGTCCCCACAGGTGCCACTGGCCAGACCCTCTGGTGTCTGAGTTGCATTTAAAGGGTGCATAAGAACCTGCCTAGTAAACATGTGACACAAATGCCAGAACTAATAAGAGAGAAAAGAGTGCTTGGGAATTCTCTATTATCTCTGCTCAATTTTCTACATATCTAAAATTGTTCTAAGAACACTGTAATACTTTAAAAAAATAAGGGAAAATAAACTTAATTACTGTTCTAATAAAAACATCTTATTAGCTTTATTCTAGTGAGTCATAATCAATCTTAAAAGTCATGATATAATATGGAATCAGCTTTCTTAGTTTTACCATCTATTCAGCAGTGATGCTGACTACAACTTACTTTTTGTTTTTCATTTTTTGAAGCTGGTTCAGTACTTTTATTTTGCCTAATTCTTTCAAATATTGCTTCCTGAGACTTGAGTACTTAATCTGAATGCCAAGAAAGAGAACCTCATCTGAAGGTGACTCATGGTGTATAAAATTATTTGCCAAAATTTGCCTTTCCATCATGGCATACTCTGCAGAAAACGAATTTGCACTTTTAAAATAAGACTGAGATCTTGACATATGCAGGACAAAAAGTCATTAGCATATCTCCTTGTTTCTTATTTGTTAATGTTTCCTTGCCCATTGGTTAGTAAGTTCTAGTTAAACTACAATTTAAGGACACTGTGTTTATTGTAAAGATCACTGCGTAACAAAGAACAGCACTTGGAAAAAGATTAATGTTCCTCCGTGTTACTTTTAGTTTCCCCTGTCAATGAATCCAATGTGAAATGGTAGGCCCTGTGTAGGCCTAACTCTCTCAAAGTTTTATGATTTAGAAAGTTTTATACATAACTCATATACTCAGATATGGATCTAAACGGGAGCTAAAACCACCGTTTGTGGCGTCCTTTTACAGTTGGTTGAAATGAAAGTGAAAACCTCGAATTATTTGTGACCTTCGTACACTGCCTGAAAATTACACAGCTTCTTCTTTTAGAAAGACAATCATGTAAAATAGTGGAAGTGGTTTACTTAAAGCTAGATTCAGTGTTTCAAATTAGAATTTTTAAACTTTAAACTGATTTTGAAATCAGGAACTGTCTCAAAACATGTTTAGCCTGTTTTATAAGCAGTCGTACATCTTAGATATTTTGGATTTCACGTAACACTATTTGCAGTGCACATCACTAAATGATCAAGCCATTCTTGTGAGCTATTCATATCATATAAGTACCAGAATATTTTTAACAAGAACAATTTTCCTCAAAAACTAGAAAGACATCAGATTTTTAATTCTCAGAGTTGATGAACATGCTATTAGAATAAATCCTTACCAATGTTTTGATGAAATTAGTCATTAACTTCTAGACTAAATGTCTTAGATTGGTAGAATTTCCAGTATCTGGAGTTACTATTATCAACAGATATGCTAATCATTTCATCAACTGTGTGCTGTGCTCAAAGCAAGGAGAGTACAGTCATTGACTTGGTCACCTGTCCCACCTGGCAGGACATCAAGTTCAAGAACTTTTATATCAGCTCCAGGAATTTTATTAAAATAGCCTATTAATACAAAAACAACTATTTGACTTTTTTCTGTATCAGCAATGTAACAAAGACGTTACATTGCTGATACAGAAAAGTCTTACCCAATTTTATATTAAGTATTTTGAGGTCTTGGGATAGGTTTCAGGAAAAAGTTTTGTTTTCTTTTTCACTTGTACCTTTGGTTTATGGTGATGGAAATTTAAGTTCAAACGCCATGGAACTCAGATCGTAGTAACTGAAGATCTAAAGCCATGATTGTGTTCTGTGGTGTTATACGCAATTACCACTTCTCTTCTGAGCAGCTTTTATGAATTGTGAGCTATCTCATCACTGAATCATGGAAGCTCCAGATCTGACCGATAACACCTGCTTCCTTAAAATGAAAAAGTAAAAAGACAGTAGATTAAGTCTCAGCTTTTATCTCACACAGGATCATGTAAGAAGTGAAATGATACATGTGGATTGGCTCTCTGTTTTAATACAAGTATTTCTTTTGCAAACTTCACTATGTCATCTTTCTTTCTTGCCCCTTTCAGTCTTTGTAAGCAGCTTTTCACTAAGATAAAAGTTTAATTTTAAGCATATGTGACATATTTCTGAACTGTAGGAAAGGGCAGAAACAGCCACAGAAATTTCCTGTGAAATGAGAATTACCATCCCAGATCATGTGACTCATCTTCGTGTGGTGACCATCTCACACACCTAAGTATAGTCATCGTCACTTAACTAAGGGGATACAGTCTAGGAAATGCTTCATTAGGAGACCCCGACACCAAGGAGTCCTCACACAAAACAAGAGGGTTGTGACATCCCTTGGTGACATAATCTTCCGGGTCACCATGGTATATGTAGTCCATCGCTGACCAGAGAGTCCTCGCGTGGTGCACTGCTGCTGTGTGTAGCTTCGGCCCTGAACACGATGGGCGAACATCTGCTTTGATGTTCCCAGAAGCCTCGCTTCTCCCTCTCTTTCTTCCTCAGTACCCTAATACTGTCTTTACCCCCTTTTAAGCTCCAATCCCTAGCTTCTCTGGCCCCACCCCAACCCCTGACTGCCCACAGACCCAACATTAAACCCTTAGAACACTGTACACAAATATTTACAAATCAAAAGAATAAGTTTATTCAGCTTGGGATGCCTTTTTGTTTTTTTAGCTCTGCATCTTAGGACTCTTAATCCTTTAAAATGCACATTACCATTACCACCACCACCCAGTCACTATCTTCTGAGATATTAGAAGCTTTATGATGTGTCTGCATTTATGCAAGAGGTGAATAAAACACTTGAAATAAAAGCTTCCTGTCAAAAGTCAACTTCTTTTTGCACCTGTGTATCCAGCTCTTGCAGTCCGCCTCTCCTTCCTCCAGTCATTCTATGCCATCATTGTATCTTATCCTATCCACTGCATTATTGTTATCACTGTACAAGTGCTTCTTACACATTTGTGTGTTTTGTGGTACAAGCATGTGCTCATATCTAGGGAGGGCTGGTTCCGAGATCCTCAGCAGATTCCAAAACCCTTGGATGCTCATACGAAATGATGTAGGTTTTGTATAATAAACTATGTGCAACTGCTGGATACTTTAAATAACCTGCAGGTTCTTTGGGATGCTTAATAGAGTATCCGTGCAGGGTGGGCAGTTGCTCTGCTGCACTGTTTAGGGAGGGATGGCAAGAAAGAAGTTGGTGCCTGTCGGCACGGATGCAGTATTTTTTCCAAGTATTTTCAACCTGCGGTTGGTTGATGTAGAACTCCGGGATCTGGAAAACTGTACATAAATGATTACATAGCATGACTCCTTTGCATTTAAAAACAAGGACCTGTCTTCTTCCTTTGTGCTGTTCCTAGTGCCTGGAACATGCCCTGTACAGGGTAGACTGGAAGAGACAAATAAATTTGTGTTAGCCAACTTTCTATTATGGCAACAAATACCTAAGACAATCAGCATATAAACACAAAAGAGTTAGTTTTGCTCATTTCTGGAGGGTTCAATCAACAGTCCCTCGCTGCCTTGCTTTTGGGCCTGAGGCCAGGTGAGGAAGCCGTGGTGGAAAAAGCACAAAGATGCTGCTCACTTCTGCTGGTCAGAACGCAGGAAAGAGGAAGAGGCCCAGCCCGCAGCCCTTTCATCCTGACATCCCAGTGGCCTGACGTCCGACCCATGGGCCTGCTCAGTGTCCCACAGCTCCCAGGAGCACCCACAGGCTGGGGGACATCTCTCTGAGCCATAGCAAAACCTAACAGCCTGTGATGAGCAATCCCCATTTCCGGATTCGGGCTACCATGAAGAGCTGCTGATTGTGAGAGACCAAGGCATCTTGGAGTCTTGCAGATCCCAACACTTTCGAGTGCTAGGTTGCCTCTGCCTCCTGCAGCACCACAGTGTGCTTTCACAGTGAAGGACTTAGTTTCTTTTCACTATGAATGATTCAAAGAAGCCTCCCATGGGCGACAGAAAGTGAGAGAAAACTCAATGATCTTCAGGGATATACATTGGAATGCTGCATAGACATGGCTATGAAAGGTAACATTCTAAAAACTAATAAATGGTGGATTCTTCCTGAGAAATGTGTTAAGTTTTTAATTATGTTACAAAGGCATGACTTTTGGATTGCACATGCTCTGTTTTAAGAAACACTGTAATAGCTGTAGCGTCCCAGTCTACCGAGATTATCTGGCTCAGGAAATCTGGAAAGCTAAGCATCTCCTGGAATCTCAGCATCACTAGTGTCCGGCAGGTGTCTTGTAACCACTCCCTCATTTTTACTAGCAAATCCTGAGGATCAAAGAGGACAGAGATTGTCTAAAGCAATTGAGCTGGGTCTGTGCTGGGCGCCTGTTAAAATTTAACACCCCCCTTCTCCGCTGGGCTCTGTGAGTGGTGTGGAAATCTCTCTCACTGTCTGGGTGTGAGGCAGGGCATCAAGTCTGAAGCGAGAGCAAGCGAGGCTTGGCTGTACGTTTCCTTCACGAGCCCTTTCCTGGGGAGTGTGCGTCAAGGGCTGCGCCCTTCCCTGAGACCACACTCTTGCCCAGTATGTGTTGTGGTCCTATTCATCCCCTTTTCCTGGCCTACGGGTGGGCTGCCACCTAGTTGTTTCTGGCTCTACAGGTCATCATCCAGCTTTGCCAGCTCCCCTCAATCAGCCCAGGCCTCAATTTCGATATCCCTTTTACACTGATAGTCTCTTTAATTGTGCTGTCTGCCTCTTACCTAACCATATAGATCTGAGTCCCAGCCTTCTGACTCTTGCCAACACTTTCTTTTACATTCTCCCTTTCATAAGCTGATTTAAGAATACAAATGACTGTGAATAAGCTTTGGGAAATCTGCAAGTCTGGTGATGGTAGCTAATAGCAGTACTTAGCTGATTTTCTACGATCTTATGGGTTCTCCCTGCACATGCATGCACGCAATCTCTGTGTGAGTGATGGGTATGGTAATTTGCTTGTCAGGTCACAAAAATGTAGCTAAACATCATGTTGTAATCTTTCAAAAAATCATTTATTTATTTATTTATTTATTTATTTATTTGATACAGGGTTTTGCTACACAATTTGGAGTCGTAGTGATCCTCCTGTCTCAGCCTCTCCAGCACTGGGATTATAAGGGTGCACCACCACATCCTCTCGGTGGTTGTCCTGTGCTGTTCCAGGGCCAGCACAGCATGTGGTACTGGAGATTGAACCCAGGTCCTTGCACTTGCCAGACAGGTGCTTATGCCGCTGAGCTATCTCCCCAGCCCTGTAATCTTAATTTGATATAATTTTTCACAATTATGACACAATAAAACTGAAAAAAGTTAAAAAACTATATTTGACAGAAAGGAAAGAAATATATACATATAACCACAAGTCCTCCGATGATCTGGAAATATTTTTAGACACTGTGATGAAAAAGTTTTGAAACAGAATCTAAAACTATGAGTAATGGGCCACAGAGGAGAAAGGCTGACTCTGGGGAAGTTCAGCAGGAAATCCTGCAAAGGTGAAATCTGAGTGGAGCAAAAGTAGAATCGTCTAGAGAGACAGGAGGGCAGAGTAGCTCCACTGTGGTTAGAGGAACTGGGGCTGCAGCTTTCAGTCCTGCGCCAGGCGAAGCCAGCCTGCCCGAGCCATGTCATGAGATGTCTCTGCACCCAGCCCAGCCCCAAGCCACAGCCTTTATGGGCGCTGCCCAGGAGCAGCAGCCATCCTCCCAGCACTGAGTAGGGTCAGTGGCTGTGCTGGGCTTGGGAGGGGCCTGTGGGCCTCCATCTCGGGCTTTGACAGAGATACTCCTCGGGGTAAATCAGACTTGGCAGAGTTTTCTCCCCTTATCTTGACCCTCTGGCAACATGATCCTTGCAGGCATTTGGTCTTCACCTACTTCCACTTGGCTCTTCCTCTTGAAAACGGAGAAACAACAGAGCCAGGAGGGAGAAGCTGGAGGGACAGTCTCTGGATGGGGCTGTGTCTCCAGACTGAAACTAATTTTATCATAGGCTCAGCTCTGTCCTTAACTTGGTGCGACTTTGTTGACATCTCTGGAACTAAGGTTTCTCAGCGCTAAGTGAAGACCCTGGTGCTAGTGACACTCTAGGTCGCTTCTGCTTCTCAGGCCCTGTGATCGTCTTAAGACCTGCACTAAACAGCAGCCTCGTCCATCCTGAGCTGCCACCCATGTGGTGACACGGTGCACCCATTCGAGGGCCTCCTTTCCAGCTCTTGGAATCTGTTTTGCAGAGAAAACACAGAGCGGCTAGAGTCTGCAGACCCCTCGAACCGCTGCAGTAGTGTCAGCTTCAGAGATCCCAGCTTCCTGGAGCTCACTCTCTGGCTGCTGACCCTGGAGCTCTGTCCTAGCAGACACCAGCCCTTGGGAAGAAGGGCCACGTGCTGGACTGGACTGCTGGGAGGGCCAGCTGGATCGTTCTGAGTTTTGCTGGGTTGTGCTAGTCACTTTTCCATTCCATCTGATGTCATCTGCCAACCTGTGGGGGGAAAATAAGTTCAGTGCGTTTTCTTTTTGGTCTACCCAAGATCAGATAATCATTTTGACAATTTCTCCCATTACTAACTTGGCTCTTTTGATGTTCTGTGGCCTCAACCTGTGGACAACTACACAAGCCTAGCAGTCTCTCTTTGCATCAGTCACGTAAGTCAAGTGGCTTCTGATTTCTCTTCTGCTTGGCAAACTGCCCACTGCCTTTGAAGCACAGCTGAGATGCCATCTTCTCTGGGAAGCATTTGCCCACTCTCCTTCGCTGGGAAGAATTCAGTGTCCTCTGGGGCTCTTGGGCTCTGGGCACCCTCCTCTTTCTCGGCATTTGGTACCATGTAGTAAAGTTACTCCCGGAAGCCAGAGATCCAGTTTTGGGCATCTCTCCACAGCTACTGAGGGAGGACTCTTTAAGAGGAAGGAAGGGAGGAATGGTCTGAGGAGGACAGGATGGATGAAGGAATCTTCTGTTTGTCAAATGCTTGCTATAATCTCTCCTTATATGTATTGTGAGGGCAAATAATACGATTCATAGAAAATGCATGAGCATTTTTTAAAACAAGAAGAAAGCAGCTGTGACCAAGTACTGTTGAATGGTTTGTCTTCTGTTTCCCCCACACCTGACTCCTTTCTGGTTTGATTTTTGGTTTTGAGTTGTTCACTACGGGGAATAGAGGTAGGGGCGGGGGAGGTTGCAAGGAAACACCCCTTATCAGCATCTGAGAGACGGGTTACTCTGTTCTGCGAGAGCCATTCACTACGTTTTTCCAGAGGTAAAGGTGAAAAGAATTGCTGCATTCTAAATTACTTCTTCCCAGGGACAGCCTTTCATAACGCCTCAGGCTTGCCTTGAGGCCTGCAATCCAGCCTGATAAATAGACGCCATGAGAAGAGCCAGGAAGTATTATACCCAGAAAAATTAGATGCTTATCACTGCCAGAAGTTGGTTCCTCTACTAGCCTAGTGGTCAACAAATGTCCTAGGTGGGGCTCCGAAGTCTCTGTGTTTCTCTCTCAGCGTCTAAGGCCACACCCAGACCCCCATCTAATGGCCGCTATTTAGAAAAAGCTACTAAGTCAAATTTTTAAAAATGATACTGAAAACCGACTTGGCTAAACTTTTCATGAGCATATCTGAAGTGGTTGGTGGTTTTGGGGTTGACAGTTTGGGGTAGTGCAAGTAATGTGTGGTGCATTGGCATGGTCTGACCACTAGGGGACCGCTCGCCGCGACACTTAACAGAACGGTGGGTTTGCAAACTCAGGGCTGCCAGACCTTGAAGTTATCCATCTCATCTGGAGCTGAGTACAGGGTACAAGTGAACCCCTGAAAGATGCTTTGTGCTTACAGTGATCACCGGGGAAACCTGAGCCTATGCCTCCTAACCCAGTCCTAGAAAATACAAAAATGTAGCTCGTACGAGATGGGATTCATTCATTTGGAAAAATATTTATTAAGCACCTTTTATGTTCTGAGCGTTGTTACAGGCGGGGCTGACATTCTATGTGGAGTGAGGGCCGGGAATAAACAACAGATGAAGTAAATTAGCCAACATTCTAGACAGCCAGTGCCGTGGGTCAA
>NW_004524622.1:1620588-1694164 GCF_000260255.1 Octodon degus | reverse complement strand
GGGGGGGGGGGGGCGGGGAGAGGAAGATGTCAGTGGGCGCTCAGGCTCGGCCACAGGCAGGTTTTCAAAGCAAAGACTCCACAGGGGCTAGGACGCCAGCCAGAGAGCTGAGACAGCAGCCTTCTAGGAAGAGGGGGCGCCCCACACCGAGATCCCAGGAGGAGGCATCAGATCACTTGAGGAGTGAGGAGGAGGCCAGAGAGGCTCAAGCCCAGTGTGCCCTATAGCTGGAGGCAAGAAGAAGCAAAAGATGGGGGCAGACGGTGGGGAGGGCAGTGGCAGCCTTCACTGAGGGACAGGGGGCCCCCTGCAGAGACTTGTGAAGAGATGTGAGACTGTTTTGAGGAATGCTGCGACCTGAGTGTTGAGAAGAAACGACAGTGTACGTAAACCGAGGCTGCGTGAGTGAATTCGATCAGGCAAAGCCTAGTAATCTGCGTATTGCTCTCTGTGTCGCGGGGCACCCCGTTTGACAGAAGCGTTTGGCTCCTACCTCCACAGCGGGCACGCCACGTCCAGGAAGTAGCCGCTATGTCCAGATCTCACCCACTTTGCAGACTGCATTAGAGGGGTCGTTCTCCTTCATCCCCTAATCACAGCTCACATAAGAAGAGCTTCCTTCCATATGCAAGGCCCGACGAATCACGGGCAGTGAGAGGCGAAGGTACAAATACGGACGTGCATGGCTTCTGTCCTCTCCTAAAGTTTTCAGGCAGCAAATTTAGGTATTTGCTTTCACAGTGATGTATTTCTCTGATATATTTCAGGTATGTGCTCCCTCCCTTGAGATAATGTTTTTTTATTGGGGAAGAAATCCATTTAAGAACTAAAATGTAGAAAACCAGTTTGTCCAGCACCGTTTATTAAAGAGGCTATCTTTCTTCCAGTGAGCATGTTTGGCCCCTTTGTCGAAGATCAGAAGGCTGAGTGTGTTCCTAGAGCTCTCAGCATCCTCTAATCTATTCCATTGATCCTCAGGTCTATTTTGTTGCCAATACCATGCTGATTTTATCACAGTAGCTTTGTAGTATAATTTCAAGTCAGGAATTGTAATGCCTCCTGCCTTGTCTTTATTGCCCAGGATTGCCTTTGCTATTCTAGGTCTTTTCTGGTTCCAAATAAATTTTAGGAACAATTTCTCTAGGTCTGGGAGGTATGTTGGTGGTAGTTTGATAGGGATTGCATTAAATCTGTACAGCAATTTTGGGAGTATGGCTATCTTCACAATGTTGGTTCTTCCTATCCAGGAGCAGGGAATATCTTTCCATTTTCTGAAATCCTCTATGATCTCTTTTTTAAGAGTACTGTAATTTTCCTTGAAAAGATCTTTGACTTCTTTAATTAGATGAATTCCAAGGTATTTCATTTTCCACGGTGCTATTGTAAAAGGTATTATTTCTATAATTTCCCTCTCAGTGTGTTTGTTGTCTGTGTAGAGGAATGCTATTGACTTTTGGGTATTGACTTTATAACCTGCTATGCTACTAAATTTCTGTATTAATTCTAGTAGCTTCTTGGTGGAGTTTTTTGGGTCTTCCAAGTAAAGTATCATGTCATCTGCAAATAATGATAATATAACTTCTTTACCTATTCTTATTCCTTTTATTTCTCTCTCTTGTCTAATGGCTCTAGCTACTGATTCCAGAAATATATTGAATAGGAGTGGTGATAGAGGTCATCCTTGTCTTGTACCAGATCTGAGAGTAAAAGATTTGTTTTTCCCCATTTAGAATTATGTTAACCATTGAATTCATGCACCTACAATATTTAAATGACAATGGAATACCCTTCTCTTACAAAACTAAACATGAAAGGGGATACAAGTGAATGACCATTTTGTATCTGTATGTTCAAAATAGGATAGATATACAGCTACATTCTCTTAATTCAATGAATAAGATTTGTTCTAATAGTGTTTGTGGACGGGATGTCATGTCTGCATCTTGTACAATGAGTAACTACTGAGACAACAATATGCAATGTATTTATTATTAAAACTGTCCTACTGATCAGTTTTGAAACTGTCTCATTGCTATTTGTTTCTCAATAAGATTATTTTTAAAAATGAACTAAAATGGAGCTCTGACATTGCTAGGCAGCCTGATGTTTGCCTGCAATAGAGTTCAGTGTGTCCCCTCGTTTCAGAATGAATGGATGAACTTTCAATCATGATTTTTGTGATGTGCTGGATTCTTGGCACATCATCCTCCAAGAGGAATGTGTGGCCACAGAAAATAGCGGAACAGAAAACTTAGCTCATTTTCTCTAAACCCAAAGAATAAAGTCAAATCAGAGGGTTCTATTTAGTGGTGAACACATTCAAAAAACGTAACCAGGGACTTAGAGAGCTAAGAATTTATGTGAGAATAGGGTATTTCATTTTTATGTTATTGTTGTCTTTTTTTAGATAGGATTTTTCCATGTAGTTTAGGCTGGCCTTGAACTCACAGCCATTCTCCTGCCTCAGCCTCCTGAGTGATGGGATTATAGGTGTGTACCACCACACCTGGCTTTGGTATAACCCCTCCTAACAAGAAAGAGAAACAAACAATCTATATGTTTACTAGCATTAGCATAACAGAATGCCACAGGCTATATGGTTTAAATAATAGAAATTTATCTTCTCATACTTCTGGAGGCTGGTAGGCCAAAATCGAGATGTTGGCAGGTTTCTCCTTGGCCTCTCTCCTTGGCTTACAGATGGTCATCTTTTTGTTGCGTCCTCACATGGTCTGTCTCTGTACGCAGCATCCCTGGAATCTGTCAGAATTTTCTCTTCTTATAAGAACACCAATGTACTGGATGAAGACCACCCATAAGGGAAAGAACAGCTTTGTGTGTCTTCCTAGCGAAGCCCTTTAGGAACAAACTGGCCATGCACCTCATTTCCATGGGAGATTGAGCCAACCTTGGCCTTAGTGGGATGCTCTTCTTGACTTGGCCCACAAAGGGAGTGGGAAAGCGGTGACTGAAAGCAAATGGCTACTTGCTTTGGTGTGCTTTTCTATTTATAAGATCATCACAGAAACAAGGCAGGAAAGGAAGACATCCCACAGGTAGACACCCTTATGGTTACCGGTGGAGAATCTGGATTTGGAGTTTGATTATGGTCTGACAGACACGGACTGCAAGGGGAGAGCATTTGCAGATGTCACCACGCTCATTATTCACATATCAAGATGAAAATATTCTCATGATTACTAGGTACACTGTTTTTCTCAGGCTTTAAATTACTGTGCAAATATCTCTCCGGTCATAGACTGCCTTTTGAGAAGCTCTTGAGGACTCACCACTAAATCACTCATATTGAAATTCAAGAGTAATAAAGATGCATGTTATCATGCCGCATGGAGATGATAAGCTTCCTGAGGCTGACAAGTGGTCCAAGGAGCTCTCCTTTCAGGAGCATCACCTGGTTGGGTCTGCCAGAGCCCATGGTTTGGCCTTCAGAATTTTAGTTATAAAAACATCTAATTTACCATATCAAAACAAAAGGATTTGCAATCACTGAATTCACAAGACCAATGTATACTGAAAACCGGTCGCCCAGAGGACCTGATACTTGTGCCTTCTAAAAATCCATTTGGTTTCTGTAACATCCATGGGAAGCTATGTTATAATCAAAGGTTGCTTTATGAGTCAGAGATCCAAACAAAAGGAGTTGCTTATATGATTCAAATATTTAAATGAAGGGATGAAAGATAGGCTTCATTTCATGAGGTCCTTATTGATTGTTATGGGTTGTCTGGAGTATTGAGATGTATGAGGCTGCATTTAGGGTTGGTGGGAAAGCAACGGTTGGTTAGTAATGTCTGCAAAGGACACAGATCAGGCAGAAGGGACATGTATGTTATATTTGAGCCATTCCTAAATAAAAAACAATTAGGCCAAGACAGCATTGTGAATTCACATACATATATGCAATGCATGCATGCATGCACATGCGTGCACACACACACACACACACACACACACACACACACTAGGAATGTGTGCTCAGACACTCTGGGCAGTGCATGGATGCAAGCACCAGTACCCTGTCTTAGTGCTCTGTATGAGATGGATCTTTCATATGAGCAGTCCATCTCTTTTGTGCCTGTGTTCAGTGAGGTCAAAATCAGTGCTGTAGGACCGAGATGACTGCACAACCATTTTAGGGCCATATTCTGAATCCCAGAGAACCATCTTACAAGAATTGGGGCAGAACCGTCTACTCTAATGGTTTTCATTCTCAAGCCATTAGTGTGCATGCGAACTACCTGCAGCTTCAATATATGGGGTAACTGAAAGCAGCAGGCAAGTTTCTCGGAAGTTTCAGGCTTCAGTGTTCCACAGACGTCATTTTTCAGTATGACAACATCCTGAACATTTTAGTGAGCTCCCAGGAACTCATGGGATATTATTTGAAAACCACTCATCAAAGTCAATCCCTTCATTGTAGACGTGAGAAAATGTGGGTGTTGTGGAGTCGATGGTGTACTCTGGGTCACCCAGAATATATGATACTGTGACAGTGTCGGGAGGAGGAACCCAAATATCTCCATTTCTCATGTGGCATCTCCCCAGGAGGCCAGTACTGATGGGCTTGGTAGGGCAACACACGGACACCGCAATAACCCATCCCAGTCTAAATTGATCCACTGGAGGTGACATGCTGAGGACCCTGGAGAGAAACACATCTTTCTTCTCACTCCCATTTCATAAGTGAAACCTGACAGCATAGATTAGAAAAATAATAAAAGGCCATCTCATCTGTGTTCCTTATTTATTACACATTATACAGGTATCTGGTTGCAAAACCTGCCCTCCTACTCCTCTCTCATTGTGAACCGCATTTGAAGCAGAACACACTGACCTGCTTCATCAGATAACATCGGCATTTTGGCGAGTGCTCCCTTTCCAGGTGGCTTCCTCTCTCCTCTCCCTTCTCCTTCTCCGCACTCCCCACAAAAGTGCAATGGGGGGGTACTTTCTTTAGCAGCAAGGCACCCCACCTTTACATAGCACCACATCTTTGAATGGTGGGGCAGATATTGTAGAATTTGGAAGAAGGTGATCAAGTTTAATTAACACGGAAGTGCTCACAGTACTCTTCCTGCTCTGGTCCTTCTTGAAGCGTCTCTCTACAGCCCATAGAGGACATTGAGTTGGGTGTAAGAAAGAGGATAAATGATGGATAGATGATAGATAGATAGATAGATAGATAGATAGATAGATAGATAGATAGACAGATAGATAAACAACAAGGAGAGGAAGAGGAAGAAAGATAAAGATGGAGAAGATCCAAACAAAGGACAAGAAGAGAAGGAGGAAAAGGAGTGGAAGGAGAGGAGAGGAGGCTTATTTTTAAAGGCCTTAAAGTAATAAATGAAGTGGTTCCTGGCTGTGCAGCCACACAGAGGCCCACAAGCTGGGGAGACTGGATACTGTGGGGGATCCTGGGTTCCAGCCTCAACTCCACTGTGGACTCCATGTTTCCCTGAATGAGTATTTTCTTTTCTGGGCCTCAGTTTCCTCATGTGCAGTGAAAAGAATATGAGAGAGGCCGTGAGCACCTCAACACCGCCCCACACCAGCCCCAACCCCTGCCCTGGGGCGGCCTGCAGTCTATGCTGAGAAGACACCAAAAGGAGAACAGAGCTCTTTGTCGCTGTCTGGGGACAGACAACTTGAAAGCACCGGGGGCAGAAGAATTGAAGCATTTTTGTTGTGGAGGAAAGCGTGGGCTGCAGGCTGGAGCCAGAAGCCGCTGACATCACCGCAGAACTTGGACCAAGCCTCTGGGAGGTGGGTGGGAGCCCCAGGGAGCAAGCAGAGCTAAGCTACCTGGGGAAGGGACAGAGGGGCTGAATCCTGCCCAGGAGTGACAGGGACCCTTGACAGAGGCTGCGGGACTCTCAGAGGCTCAGGACAGGCAGTCACGAGTGCAAAGACCGGAGGAATATGTGCCAAGTTCGGAAGGTCATATCTCAGCTCAATTCCTTGGTTGTGGTTTTATCATCGGACCTTAAATCAGAAACACTCAGTGCAGCAGGTGTTGACACCATCTCTCTTCCATGCCCAAAGCCTGCTTGACAGTGGAGCGGAAAAGATGCCACCTCTGGAGGCTGACAGGGATGGACTTCTTGGCCCTAGATGCAGCCTTTGCTACAGTGCCACAGTGCTTTACATCTCCAGCATTCTCAAACTTCCTTTATTGGGTTAATCATTGCCCACTTCTCATAGATCATTTTAAAAAGCTAATTTTTCATTTCTCTGTAGAGATTTGCAAATAGTGACATCTTATCAACTGCATGGCACCAGCTCCACCACTCCCTACCACAGGAGCTCAGGGCAGACAGTGCTAGTCAATCGCCGTGCTTCCCTGGTAAACACTGATGTATCAGCGGAGCTCTCTCAATTTAAAGCTCTCCACAGGACTGTCAATGGGTTTGGATTAACTCTATCTGCCACCCCCATTTTAGGGGGAGTTACCACACACTTTTCTTCTGGAAACATTTGGGTTTGTATGGAGAAACATCCTGGGAAGGGGCAGGAGGGAAAGGTGTGGACAGCCATGAGGGCTGTGAAAAAGCAGAGAGAAGAGGGATGACACACGCAACCAGGCAGAGACAATGCCTGGCTTTGGTATTGTTTAATTTTCTTACTTGTAACTTTTTCTTCAGTTCCTAAGAGTCTCCTTTTTCTTTGAATTCTTCAATCCTGACTTTCTTTTCCCACCAGCAGCCAGGATGCTAGGAGGAAAAAATTGTTCATGGGGTGACATGCCGAAGGAATGACACACAGGTGCAGGTGCTCCTCTGCCCCAGGACGTAGGTTTCTGCCCATACTCAGGGTCACTGGACAAGCCTCACTCTCCTGATACCCTTTGTAAGAGCCTAAAAAATCCACACCTCGCTTCTGCCACCTCTTCAGGAATGGAAGCCTCATTACCTCACGGACAGCTCATTTCATTGCTGGATGACCTCAGTGGTTAGAGAGGGGCCAGCGGCTGGGCTGGCGGCGCTGTCCTGGACAAGGGCACCTGCGAGTGCTGCTCCCGGGGCGCGTCGACTTCTTCCCAGCGGCTGCCTTTCGGGTTGCTATCATGAGCTCCCTGAGTTTTTCCTTCTCTACGTAAAATACTGTATCCCATTTTCTTCTACTCTGCCTCGTGTGACAAGGTGCTAGGATGTTTGTCATCCTGAGTAATCTTCCTGTTGACAGTGACCACCTTAAGACAAGCATCCGGAGTTGGAAGAGGTGTAGTGCGACTGGTACGAATGCGAGGTGCATGCTGGGTGGACTGAGCTGACCATTGGATCTTAGGCTCTGGAAATTATTCTTCTGTTTAGGCAAAGACAAAGTTGTGTTTGCTTTTAAGATGCTGCTTTGTCTTGCTTTGTGATAAGCTGAGACCCCTAGGTTGTATCCACAGAAGCTACTGTCCATCTTATATTCAACTGATAGGAATTTGTAAAACTGCTGACTGGTGTTGCTAAGCAGGAACATGTATTGACCATTTATGTGAGGTCCTGTGCTGAGCAATGGACCAAACAGATAAGCCTTTTAGAGAACTATAATTTGAAATTTATTCACTCAGCACCTACTTATTGTTAGTACTATTTTTTTTTCAGAACCAGGAATTGAACTCAGGTGCCTGTGCTTGCCAGCATTTATTCCACTGAGCCAACTCCCTGGCCCCCTAGTATTGGTTTTTTAATGGGAGATTTGTTAGCATGAAGATGTTTTAACAGGGCCGGGGAGATGGCTCAGTAGAATAAGCAATTGCCTGGCAAGCCCAAGGCCCTGAGTTCAATCCCTATGTCCCTAACATTTGTCTAGCATTTTACCTTTACTTCACAGGTCACATAATGCATACATAGATTATGTACAGAATCATTATTTCTGTATTAATTTGAATTGTGAAAATAAAAAGCAAGCTAAATTTTTAAGGAGAATGGTAAAGTACAATACAGTATGTGAAAGATCATGAACCATTAAAACTAACTAGCTAAATCTATTTGTAATGACACAGAATGATCTTCAAGGTCTATTATAAGGGGAAAAACAACAACAACTTAGGTGTTTATGTTCTAATGAAAGAAATTAAACTAAAGTATGTTTTCCTCTATCTATCTATCTATCTATCTATCTATCTATCTATCTATCTATCTCAATAACAGTTTAAAAGACAGGCATCCAGCTATTAAAGAACATTTCATGGAAGAGAGTAAGAATGGGGAATTGATTTTTCCCTCTGTGTATTTTGGCATTGCTTGGAATTTTATAAGCATGCATTCAGTTATTACTTGTATGACTTTAAAATGTTTTATAGAAGACAGAAGAAATAAACCCCAAGAAAATATTAAGAAAGATAAAGATAGAGAAGAAATACTGTTTTTTTTTTCAGAAAGAAGAAACCAATGTATGAGTCATTTTTTCATCACTATGTCTAAATACCTGAGAGCAACCATTTGGAAGTGGAAAGGCTTATTTGGGCCTGTGGTTGCCAAGTTTTCAGCCCATGTTCATCCAGTTCCATTGATTTTTAGGCCTGGGATGAGGCAGAGGCATTGTGGTAAAGGGTGGGGCATCAGGAAGCTGTGGCAGAAGTTTGGAAGCTAGGACACAAAGGTGGTAAGAGAGGCCTGGGGCCAAAGCTGGGGACAAAGTGCTTTAAAGCCATGCTCCCTGTGACTTCTCTCATCTGATTAGGTCTCTCTTCCTAATAAGTCTGTGCAAATAATGAACCCATCAGTGGCTCAGTTCACTTACAGTCAGAGCACCCACAGTCCATCAGTGCCCAAGACCTCACCATCTGGCAACACATCTTCAATGCAGTGAGGCTGTGGGGGGATATTTAGGTCTCAACTATAATACCCAATACAAGAGGTAATGCAGCTCACGGATGATGCAGGTACAATGCCATGAAGCTACTGGGGCATACAGGGAGGGAGAGATTGCCTCTGCCTGCAGAAAGGAGAAGCCAGCATGCGGATCCAACAGCAGGGCTTCCATAAGAGATAGCATAAGGGGTTTGTTTGCTTGTGAAGGTGGGAAATCCTGTACCTTCTCTGGGTGGAACAGTCTAGATTAATGATGGAAACCTTTTAGTCTCCAGTGATACAAACATTCCACTATAGCACGTGTGCCCTACGTTTGCCACCACTGGTCTAGATTGTTGGAAGGGTAGGGTGTGTATGGAGAAATAGCAAAAAATCTGGAAGGGTAAGCTGGGCCCAGAGCTCACATGCCCTTCTGTGTGCTTCTGTTGGTAGCTTGTGGGCGGTACAGTAGAAGGTGGCCTGTGGGGCAGGGAGGCAGTGTGAGAAGGTACCTGCTGAATCTTGGTGTTCTAGGAGATTCAAAGTGCTTCCCCGACCAATCTCCCTAAATGTGCTCAGAAAATGTACTTACGGCCACTGGACTGCATCCTCAAAGTGCTTAAGGTGCTTAGCTAGTTTTTTAAATTAAGGATTATTTAATTTTTTCTACCTTTTATGGTCATCAAATAAGTTGTCTGGGGTTTTGAAAAACATACGTACAAGACATTATTTTCTGTAGGAAATGTGGTGCATATGAAAATCTACCACCCAACTCCTTGTATCCTGAAGATAAACCACCTCCACCCAGGAGATCACACCCCACCCCTATCTGGAGATAACCAGTCCCGATAGCTGGAAGTGGCAAGGTGGTGAATTGTGTTGACCTTTCTTTCTCCTGGAGCTTCCATCCCTACTTAAGTCAGAACCAGAGACATAACCACTATTGTATAAGATAGACACATTTTGTCCTGCTCTGGTTTCATGCATGGCATAGGTAGCAAGTTATGACAATTACTGGATCAAAAGCAACCAGAGATTTCTTCTCACAAGAGTAAATGTGTTGCATGCTCCTGAACTGTGTCTTGTTCAGTGTAATATATATATAGTCTAATATATATGTAAAAGTTACACACACACACACACACACACACACACACACATTAGGATTTAAAATAGATTTGTCATCCTAGGAATGCATTGGACTACTGGTTCCCAAAGTACTCTCTTTGTCTTAGTACGCATTAAACTTTATTATAACATTGTAACAAGTGGTTTGATACTTTCATGGCCACTAGAATATAATGTGGGGATTTTATCTGCCTGTTCACAATTATACCCTCATTATCATAGTATGCCTGGATCATATTAAATGCTCAATAAATATTTTTACTATAGGAAGTGATGAATTTTATAGGCCAATAAAGGGGACATTGTGTACAGTATTATTTAAGAACACTGTTTCTGGCCTCAGACTGCTTGAGTTTAAAATGAAGGCTCTGGAGTGTTGAGCAAATCACTTCCAGAAGTTTCTTCTCATCTATAAAATGGGAATGAAAATAGTAGTCGTCTCAAAGTTACTGTGACAGTTAAGTGAGACAACCCACTATAAGTTATATAGGAGATTCAAAGTGCCAAATGTGGAGCATAATAATCACTCAATAACTGTCAGTATTATATATATTATATATATTATATATATTTAATATTTTCATATACATTTCCATATCATTTTTTTCTGAAAAACATGTTCTTAGTGAATATGTAATATTTCATAGTGGAAATTTAGCATAGACTCTGGACCTTTGTTAGAATTCCTATCCAACAACTCAAAGTTTGGTACCACCCTACCTGTGTTTGTGTAATGAATACCCTTTTGCAAGCTGCGTGACCTGAGACATTTACCGCTTCTCCGCATGGGATTTCTATTAGTAAGATGGGGCAAAAATAGTAATTCCTTTTGCTGTTGGTAGGTGAGTTCCTGCAGGCTGCTTGTAGTGATGCCGGGCACAACGTAAGTGTTGAGTAAACGTCTTCTTGTGTTATTATTGCCAATCTTTTACTCTGTCAGTACATTAGTCAAATGAAGACTTATTAAATTTATGGTGCAAAACAGATGTCTTTAGGATGAATATCTACTATACTTTTGATAGGAACCCTTAAGCCATATAGATGTTTCGGTGTTTGAAAAACCTGGGCATCCACATTAATTATTAGAACTGGTACTAACTGTGATCACTTACTAGCTAAATGCGTTCAAATCAATTCAACATTTAAAAAAAAAAAAAACTCGTGTATCCTTGGTTGTTTATAATTTGAAAGGAGACGCTATATCTTAATTTCCAAATATAATTCCCCATTATTGTTTATAATCTTACATCTTATATAACAATTATCTTGCGTTCCCTTACGAAGATGGAGCCGTCGGGATTCCATTAACAAGAATGTCACCCTAAATCGATTTTATGCCTTGGATGTCTTTATAAACAAATAACGTGTTTACTTTGGTGACATGCACTTGCATATATTTAAGTGGCAGAGTATTGATCTGTAGGTTAACGTTCAGATCATTTAAGATGGGACGAAAGGCTCTGCGGGCGGGCGTTTCCTCGGCTTGCCTTGCACTTGGGGCTCCGAGCTCTGTGGCCCCACTCGCCGTGGGCAGACGCAGCACACCGAACTCCGGCACAGCTTGCAGTTTCTCGGTCGCGCTGGCGCATCCCCCGCCATCAGTTCAGTGCTCGGGACGGCGCTTCCATATCTTCTTATGGCCTTTGAGCTCCAGCGTAGCGGCAGCGAGGATGCTCAGGTCCTCCTAAGGGAGGTGCTTGAGAGCTGAGCGCAGAGAAAAGGGTGACAGGTGGGGATGCAACAGGTGTTAGAAATTTTCTTTCCCTTAGGGATAAGCATAACAGCAGCAGCAGCAGCAGCAGCAATAATAACAAGCCACCTACTCTATCCCACGGTCCGGGCACCATCCCCTCACTTTATAATCTTGAGTTATCCCATTTACTTGTTACCACAGGTAACCTAAAGAGTAGGCCCCATCTTGGGCTGTATTTTCCAAGTTAAGAAACGGAGGCACAGAGAGCAGCTTCCTAAGTGCTGGAGTTGGGATTCGCCCGGATGAGGTTAGGCTGCTTCTAAAATTTATGTGAATGAAGTCCCAGCACGCATGTCTGCATTCTTTCATTGCTCCTATCTGTGAGATTTATCTGGATTGCTCCAGGTGCTCCTCAGGGCTGTGGCCATTGTTTGCACAGACTATAATTTATTTATTCTTCTTTTGATCAGATGTGGATTATTTCATTTTGCTCTTATGAAAATGCTAGTTCATTCATTGTACTATCCACTACATATATACCAAAGACCTAAGAGCTTAAGTGGCTGTCCTAAAGTAGGTGAATTGTCAGTTCTACAAGATATTACCAAATAGTTTTTCCAAAGTGGTCGTACCAACTTAATGTCAAACCTGGAGTATTTGTTATCATCAGTTTTAAAGATGGAGTTATTCTGGTAGATAAGTATTGGTATCTTTATGAATAACTACTACGAAGACAATAGGCAATGTATTAATTATTGCAAGTGTCCTACTAACCTGTTTTGAAACTGTCTCATTGCTATTTGTTTCTCAATAAAATTAATTTTAAAAAGTAATGGTATTTTATATAACCATTGTTAATTTTCTATTTTTTAATCATTTATTTATTTGGTATGGTCTTGCTATGCAGCTAAGACTCATAGTGATGCTCCTGTGTCAGCCTCCCCAGTGCTGGGATTACAGGCATGCACCACTGCGCCCACTTTCAGTGGCTGGCACGGCCGGCGTGGCATGTGGTCCTGGGGACATGGTACGCAGGATCAAACCTGGGTCCCTGTGCTTGCCAGGCAGGCTTTTAGGCCAAACTATCTCCCTGGCCCATGTGTATTGTTTTATGTTGCTTTGTTTCAGTCTTTGTTCTTGTTATATGTTTTTGTTTCTGTGTTTTCCTCTTATAAAAAAAGTATTGGTATCTTATTGTGGCTTGAATGAGAATTTCTCAACTTCTAACTATTGTTATTGAAATGTTTTAATTTTTTTGGCCTTAACACAAGTAGTCTTCTAAGTATCTACTGAAGTATTTGCCCATTTTATTTTTTTTTTTGGGGGGGATACCAGGAATTGAACTCAGGACCTTGTGCTTGTCAGGCAACTGCTGTGCCACTGAGCTATATTCCCAGCCCTATTTGCTCATTTTAAAATCAGATTACTTGCCTTTTAAACATTGATTTGCAGGAATTTTTAAAACATGTATTTCAGCTGCAAGTCTTTATTGGATGATAAGTATTTTCTTGCACTCAGGGGCCTAACTTTTCATTCTCTTCTTGTATCTTTTAATATACACCAGCTTTATATTGCAGGGAAGTTTGAGTACTTAGTACTCGCTTCTGTGTTCAGTGCTTGAATTCTACGCCCAACTTAGAATTAAAAAAAAAAAATACTTGCTTGTCCTCATTGTTTTGCCTTTCCCTGTAGTTCTATGATCCATTTTGAATTAATTTTTGTATATGGTACAAGGTAAGATTGAGATTCCTTTTTGACTGACATATGACTAGCCAAGTGATCTAGCACAACTGACTAAAAACTGTCACTTCCCTTTAATATTTTAGGGGCACTTCTGTCATAATTCAGGTAAGCACATACATCTTGTCTGAGATTTTTATTTCTTCCATTAGTCTATATGTCTATTCTCACACAGGAAGTATGAACAAAATTCAGATTTACAGTAAATTCAGCTTTGGTATTTAAAAATATCATTAAACTAATTTATATTTTATAATTATCTTTCTTGAAATGTATCTTTTAGCTGTTCTTTTCATTAAGACATGGATATAGTAAATAGTATGTGGAAATGACTTAATTTGTCCTATACCTTCAATAATAGTTTATCTATGTGGAAAATTCTAAGTTGATAGTTATTTAATTTTCCATCCACACTTTTAAAAGTCTTTTGACCAGCACTTGCTTAATTTCTACTACTGGTGACTGAAGTAAATTTGAGTGTAACTCAGTGCTGCAGGTAATCCGAGCAGTTTATGCTGGCTTCATTATCTCTGATCCTACTTGATCATTTGTTATGCACTGGTTTTCCATTTTTTGAGACAAGGCATTTTATGTAGTCAATACTGGCCTTAAACTCATGATACTCCTGCCTCATCCTCTCCAAAATTGGGATTAGAAGTGTGTGATTTTTTTTTTCCTCAGGACTAGAAGAAGGCAATGTGTTTTTCTGGGGGAGGATCACACAGTTAGATGCCATCTTATCTTGTCATCTCTAAGATGCACCCTGCTGATGTGATACCTCTGTTGATCTTATCCATGATCGCCTCACTTGAGGGGATCTTTTTCAGGCTTCCCTACTCTAACATGACTCTTATTTTTTTCTCCCCTTCATAAGACTCTCTCTGCAAGAAATTCCCTGCATGCAACCCACACTTACGCAGAGGGCTTAGGCTCCACCACTCCAAGGGTACCATAGGTACATAAATTATTTGGAATTCTGTAGGAGACAGATATCTGTTCTCCTCTGTTTATTTTGTCAATCATTTATTAATATCAATATAAGCTCATCGACTTTTTAATACTTTAGCTCATAGTCCAGTACGATTTTCTTTTCTTATTCAAATGTTTTGGTTTTGGCCCTTGAGCCTACTCTTGGTTGGCGTCTGTGTCCTCTTGATATATCATCATCATATTTTTATACATTTTTTCCGGCACCATAAGATTTTTCTGTACTGTCTGACCTCTGTAGTATTAGCCATTTCTAAAGAAGACCTGGTTCCTTTTGTTAAGAAATCATATTAGAAACTGAATTTGGGATCCACTGGTGTTCTGCAATGCACTTTTTTTTTTGGCGGAACTGGGGATTGAACTCAGACCCTTGCACTTGCCAGGGAAGTGCTTATTCCACTGAGCCATCTCCCCGGCCCCTTGCAATGCGCTTTTTGTATCAGGTTGCCAAGCTACAATTTGCAAAAACTATCTCTTTCGGTAATACTTCTCCATCATGTTCTCCTCTGGAACTCACTAAAAGCTGGAGGTCACCTCTTACACATCTTCTCTCCTCAGTGAGCTTGCTTTGCGCTTTCCCTCCCCCTCTACTCATCGGCATCGTTTTCGTCTTTGCTGCGCTCTGGCCAATCCTTCAGCACTATGCTCTCGTTCTCACTAGCGTATAGCTCGGTTTAAGGTCCATAATCTGCTATTCTGTCCCTACTCTGCTCTCGTTATCTTACTCACAGTCAGATCAGCTAGTCGGTTGGGAGCTTTGTCGAGGTCCCAGTCCTGAGGCTGGGTGTCTCACATTTCCTCAGCTCTGACCTCAGTCTGTGAGTTAGCAATGTGGGTAGTGAGCCACCTGCCTCAGCCTGTGGTCTTGGGCAGTGAGCTGGTTTCCTCTTCTCATCTTTACTCCTTCTTCCCTCCAGGAGCTGAACCTCCACAGGCTCTTCACCATGCTGACTGAAAACCCCAATGTATCATCTGTTCTCAGGGTTTCTTTCTAGTTACGCAAAATGACACGAGCTTTCATTTTGTAGTAGTAACAACATTTCCTTTTAAAATGTTGTTACTTATCAAAATAAAAAAATTAAGTGCAAAGCAAAAGAGTATTGCAGGAGAAGACGAAGTGGAGAGCCCCGGCACTGGGCGGGCAGGCTGGGTGTAGCAAAGCATCAGGAGGACGGGAAGGTTGTGCGCCTCTCCGCACATCTTCGCAATGGGCTCTTGCTGTGAAGTGACCTCTGCAGGTGGTCCTGTCGCTGTTGCCCCCTGGGACATAGGTTTGGGATGTCATGTGTCCCAGGATTCTGAGGCAGGGTGAAGTCACTGGTTTGAGGGGCATAAAAATTGGAGACCTTCTGCGGAACCACAGTAGCTGATGCCCACTGGCTGGGAACAGCCTTCCACGAGGCAAAGGGGTGGCGACACTGGTATCTGGTGCCACGGGTGGGGAATCCTAGACCCCTTCCTGGCACAACTATGTGCAGATAAATGACTGCTTCACGGATGACTCACGGCAGTTTGGAAATTCTCAGCTGCAACCTGCACTTCAAGAAAAAATTATTATTATCATCTCTGACTAATAACTAGCTAACCCAAAGTGAAAAATAACTCTGTGGGAGATGAAAAGAAAGTTCTTTTTAAAAAAGAAAGGTTCATATTGAGCTGCAAAGTACAATAAGGAAAAACCAGAGAAATGCAGACAACAAATCTTAAAATATGAACTGGGTAATTATACCAATTAACACCTAATTGTATCTCTGCTCATCATGATTTTATCTATAATAGCATCACAGGTAAGTTATTGCTGCAGATTTCTGAAAGTTAATTAAAATCACTGAGACAGAACCAACAGAAGTCCATTCCAGTTTTGCCATTTGTTGAAGTTTAAATAATCAATTTTCCATTCTGAAAATTTACTCGAAGCAGAGACTCTGAGGGCCAGGGGCAAAGAGAGGTTTTCCTCCTCCTCTAATGGTGCAGCGCCGTTACACCTTGGTTACGCCTTCCCTAGCCTTTACTGAGTTAATGTCTGCATAGAAGGCTTCGTTGGATAGGACGCTATGTTCCGTGTCTCCCAATGTCCTGGTTTCCCTGGACCCTCAGTCTAAAGAGCTGTCTCTGGCCCATGAGATGTGCTTCCTCAGGCTCCTAAACTTGACAGCTGCAGCTCAAGGGCAGTCTCAGGTTACTCCACCCAGGAGCTTCATGGTTGGGTAAGCTGAGGTACAGCTAAAGTGGGTGGGTTGATTGCTTCTGGGGGCTCATTCCTAGCAGATGTCAGAGATCTGGCAGGGGGCGGGGCAGCATGTGCGACCAAAGCTGGCTATTTGATGGCAGCAAGTACAGGGGACAGCTATTCAGGGACCACTGACCAGGACTCCAGGTAGCAAAGAAACCGTGTCTGTGGGGGCCTGCTGATCAGGGAGGACTGCTCCTTTGGCCCCATGAACTTTTCACTTATCTGTTTATTAGGTGACACAAGCCAGCACAATTCAGGGTCTACTCCATTCCCTCTGAGAGCCCTATTCCCACTTTTGGATGAGATATCTTGGGGAGTGATTCACATAGCATTCTGCTGGGGAAGAGAAAGATTCGCAGCTGTTAATCACAGTCTCCTTGATTTTTGAGTAGTCTGTACAAATGTATGCTTTCTCCTCCCTCAACTGGGTTCAACAATCTCCTCAAAAAGTAAAACTAACAAATACATACAAAACTTACGTTTGTGGATCTGCAAATACAGTCACCACTTTGTCAATCTTCACGTCCTGAGAACCCATTAATATTCTACCAAGTGGTTTCTATAGCATTTATTTAAAATGAGTTTCTTTTGCCTTTCATCATCAATCAATCAGTTGAGGGCTAGATTGACCCTTATTGATCAGGTCATAATCTTCCCATTGTACTAGGTACAGCATGGAAAGGTGTGTTGAGCTGTGCCGGGCACGAAGAACACGGACCTTCACTTGTGGGCTTTGCCTCACGGTCTCCCCACGACTTCCACGATTCCATGCTCTGCTCAGGGCAGGAGCAGCTGCATGAACGTCTGGCCAGAGCTCTCATTCCTTTCATACGCTGTAGTTACTTGTGCATTCGCCTCAGCTCTTTCCTAGAATACAGATTCCAGGAGACAAGCACTCTGATTTATCTCTCATTCCCTATAAACGCTGGTGTCAGGCCTGGTACCATACAAGTTTCAAAAATACTTACAGGATTATTTTTGCCAACACTGGCTCACCAATTTTACCTGATGAGATTTGCATGACTGTCAGTGGCAATTTACACCAGACATTTCACATACGTTTGGACTGTGACAATAACACTGGATTTCTTTATCTGCAAGTCTATTTTCTCTTTACATCACTGATTGATTTATATGTATGTGTGTTTTAAATAACTAGGCCCTAATGAAGCCAAACTGTTCTTGATCAACTTATTCTTGATTTTCTAAAAATTAAATACATTGTAGATTTTTTCTACAGCCTAAATAAAAACACATCATTGAATTTAAAATAAGCCTATAGGAGTTCCATTAGCATATTCAAAGCCAAATGTTGATAATAATGGGATTTACTTACTGGAATTTAGCAGTATGCATTCAAAGACAACATGCTGCCCTAACTGCCTTAGATTAAATAATACAAGTTACTTTAAGTTTCTGTACTCTAATTAGGTAGAAAAAAAAAATTTAGTTGCCTCTAATTAACTACCTCCCTTTCCATTGTTTTCTATGTTGCCTTAAGCAAGAATATGTGTTTGAAAGAATTAACAGAGTCCTAAAGACTTACCTGAAGATTGAAAAAGGATAAATCACCTCTATTTATAAAAGTAAAGAGAGGTCCTGGTGGGTGCAGTTAAGTCTAAGGATAGCTCTTGCACACATCTGAGGACCAATTTGCCCCATCCGTTGGGAAACGCCTGGACATTAGCAAAACAATGAACTGGATTCAACTGGGAAGATTTCTTGGAAAATAATTCTGATCAGGATGATCCAAACTTCTTCCCAGGAGACACGGAGCTTGGCTCCTGTGCTGGAGGGAGGCCTTTTCTGTGGGTCTGATGTGTTTGACAGTATTGGGGACTTGTGATTAGTCTACTGTAGTCCAATTTAGGGTGATGACTGAGGCTGCATGCCTCATACATCCTCAGGGCTAGATAGTACCAGACTATCAAATGTGTTTGGAGCTGTTGAGGCCACCTATGCAAATGCTCCTATTCTATAGATGAGGCCAGTGAGCCTCAAGAAGCCAGAGAGACCGTGATAAAGTTGGGGGTATGGACTCCCAAGTCGGCTGATCACTGCTCATTCATTATGCTCAGTCAGCAAATCCTGGCTGCCTGGTCCCTCGGGGCCAGCACTGCTCCTGTGGTAGGGATGGTTGAGACAGGTCAGGTTTTCCCATTCCTGGAGCTGATGCTCACCAAGCATATGCCTTACGGATGAAAATAAAGCACAGTGGGAAGGTGTTGGGGAACCGAGATGGCAAGCCTTGTGCCCACAGCTGAGTCAGAACTGGCCAGAGCATGGGGACAAGGCCCGCTCTAGGTGAACAGACCAGGCAGCATGGAGTTGCTGAGGAAGGAAGGGGCTTGGGGTGTTTGAGGAAAGCACAGCAAACTGAGCAACTGAAAGAGAAAAGAGAAATGCAATGGAAGGTTCAGGAGGAGACCAGAACATGAAAGACTTGTAGGGCACGGTAAGGGCTTGGGTTTTTATTGCTATAATGAGCAGCCAGTTTGTCATCAGAATCAGCTTCTTCACAAGGCATTAGATCATCGGCACCAAGGTCCTGGTGGAGTCAGGTCAGAAGCTGGCCCAGGCCCTCTATGAACAAATTCATAGGTCTGCAAAGCTGACCCCCTTCAGCTGAGTGTGGTCTCCGTCAGCCTCTACGCAAGAATGAGAGGAGTGGAGGCCACTCCTCCGACAGGCAGGTTACAAGAAGGTCGTATTTGAGGCACAAGCATAGTTTCACCTGCAAATGTTATTCTGCCCGTCTACGAACACACTGTAGCATAGGTTAACTAAGTACGGACAAAATAAAACCATTAAGCCCTTCTGCTGAGAGAGCTGACGAGTCTGTCTCCTCATCCTGGTCAGGCTGGTCACCCCAGCTAAGCTCCAACCACTCTTAAGCCACCCCACACAGATGAGAAGCTCTTCTGATTGCACCACAGACTGATAACACGGAGGTGCCAATCAGTGAGTCAGTGCCAACCTCCCAGAAATGGGACAAATAAGGACTACAGGGGATGCACTTGGGACGAGTGTGACCCCAAACTGCCTTTCAATGTCTAACAGAACAGGATCCATTTGACCGATGGATTTTGCTTTACTTGATGCTACCTGTTCCTGTCATTGAGGGAAAGAGGACACAGGTACGAAACAGGGTCAGTAACACCTGGAGAAGAAAGCACATGACCTAAATGATAACTGGCCACCAGCCATCCAAGTGTCACAGGTGTTGCACAAACACTCACATGCCTGGGCCTTCCCCACCAGTAGCTGAGGCTCCCATCAGACAGAGTATCCAAGTTCATCACCTGCAGACCTGAGAGAATGCTGTCGGCCTCTTTTCTACCTGGGTGGCCTCAGGTAAGTCACTTGGCTTCTCTGGGCTCACTTGGTGTTGGGGGGCAATGGAAAAGATGAACATGACCCTGCCAAAAACATGAGGTTATATTGTGAAGCTCAATGAAAATAAGGTGAACAAAAAGGACTTGGAAAGGTAGAGTAGCATCTAAAAGGTCTTGCTGAACTTTTATAGCCACTGAGAAGTGTGGGGCACTAGGAAGTTTGTGAAAGAAGTGAGGTGGATAGTGAGAAGATTTAAAAGCAAAAGTCTTGAGGACAGGCTCTTGGAACTGAGACTGTTGTCCGTGCTAAGCAGAGAGAGCCCGAGAGGCATATTGCTAACCTGTGACTAGTTCCTTCAACATTGTGACTAACTTCTTTCAGGGCTCCTGAGGAGAAAACAAAATAAAATGCATAATGAAAACGGGGTGTTATTCTATCTCTGAAGAATGTCTTGTGAGAGCATTAAACACTGGAATGAGTTACTAAAGCAAGTCTGGGATTCTTTCTGTGATGGCCTTAGGAGACATTCATCCCTGAGTGTGGGTGGCTTAATATGACTCTGGCTGAAGACAGGGGAAGGCGCTTCAGCTGAGCCCTCCTCCTATAGGTGCACAAGAACTTCCACACAGACAGGGAGTGCTGCTCTCTGACACCGTCCAAGCACTTGCCTCCGTCAGGGATGTACCTGGGTTATGGGTGTTCAGTCTACTCAGGTCCAACCACAGTCACTCATTTTTTCCTGGTGTGTACATATACACAGGGAACCCGATGTCATTTTCCAATTGTTTGGGATAGGTCACTCAATTCACCATTATTTGAGAGTATTTGGTGATGACATGCTTAATACACAGGATGAGGGAGGAAGGAGCAGATCCCCTCAGGGACATCTTCTATCCCAGGGCTTCTGGGTACAAAAAAGGGACTAACATAAAAGGGTTATTTGGGGGCATGTTTTCACGAAAACTAGAGAGAAGAAAGTATCTAAATTGTTTTGGCTTTCTTCTTTTTTGAAGTTTCTATGGGCTGTTGCCTGAATAACCGTATTTTTAGAAGGAAAAGTCTCTAATTCTAAAAGGCCGAAAGTTGCCAGGTCTCTGGGAAGACTGATTGTGTACTTACTCGGCCAATGGCTCAAATCGTTCTGGGACTCAGCGTGAGTGCTAGAACCACAAGAGCCTCGCAGCTGCAGCCGTCCTTGAGCAGAAACACACATTCTAGGCAGTTATTAGGATTCAACAAGGAATGTGGCCATGAGTCAGCCTGCTGCTAGCACTAGGAGGAGCCGAGCTGTGAAGGACCAGCTCCAGAGGCCCTGAGCCTCGGGCTACCTCCCCCTGGCCCTCCCCAGATCTGGACCCCCCTCCAGTATGAGGCTGGGAAAAGAGACCTCTCGGAAAAGGTCTTGGGATTAGTTGCAGCAGTTAGGGCAGGCACGCTCAGCCCCATCTTCAGGATGAGGAAACAGGCTCCGAGCAGTGAAGTGGACTGTCTAGTCACACAGGCTAGGTAGGGTATGCTCGGGAGTGCGGGTGGTGGAGTCACACTGCTCAGGTTCACATCCTGGCACCTCCACTCAGCTCAGTGACTCGGTCTTTGGTGACTCAGTTTCCTATTTTTAAAGCTGAAAGAATGTCTGTTTCCGAGATTAGCTGGAAGATTAAAAGAGCTAAGGCATCCTAATCAGCCATGTTCAGTACTGTCCAATGCTCGATAAATATTTGCCACTATTGTTATTGAGAACATCATGGTTACAGAGGTCAAACATTGGGCCCCGTTCCTAAGCTGGTGCTGCTCCACCACTGCCCCCAGTTCCAGGTTCTCACATTCTCCCTCCACACCAACCCCACCCTCCGGAGATTCTAAACAGTGGGGATGCAAACTCTTCCTAACCCCTGAGGTGTTTTTTCAGTCATTGTTTTAGCATTTTCCGCAGCAACAGGGGATTTGATGTCTCTGCACCTTGTAGCACATGCCTAAGAAGTGTCGTCAGTTTACAGATGAGGAAACTGAGGCACAGACAAGTTGTGAAATTTGTTGAAGAATGCACAGGAAGGGAGTGGCAAAGTTAGGATTTAATTAAAGGATCACCGGATCTGAAGGCCCGCCAGAGCCCAAATCTTATCCGTCAGAAATGGTGACCACTCTTTTTAAGAGTACAGTATTCAGCTGACTTGTTAAAATATTTATACTTTCTTTAAATGCTATCAAACAACTGTACCAACAAACAGATGCACTGATTTGCCTGGTCTTTTTCATTAATATAAAAACAAAGCTTCTGTAAATCTACTACTATTTGAAAAAAGGAAAATTGCTGTTAATAACTTGGTATTATATATGGACATTAAAAACATTCATGAATTCTCTAGTTATAGTACATTTCTTTTTTCTATAATTATAGATAATAAGTTAAATGTTTAAGTTGAAATATTAAAAATATCAGGGCATAAACAGATATGGTTTAAATGGAGATTTTACTTTGAGCATCTATGACCAGACTGATAAAATATCCCTTCTTAATCTGGATGCAAGGTTGGTATGTACTTTGCCTTAAACAATCATGTCAATGATACATCGATTTACTTTTTTTCCCCCCAACGATGGTGTACAGTGATCTATAGATCTGACGTGAGGTGTTTCTTTCTACTAGAAAGGCTGTTCTTGCACACTTCATTTTAAGTGGAACAAAACTCACATTGTCATGTCCTTATTGAGAAAGAGACAACTAAGACATGTATTTCATTAAAACTGTCACACAGACACAATGCTGATGTCAATAAGCATTTCTGTGTATCTTTTCCTAGATGAAAACTTCCTGGCATGTTTTTATTCATTAGCAGAAGCTGGGGTTTCAGAACAAAATCTCAAGTGTAAAAATCATAATGCCACTGTCATCAGGCCAAGGGGAGAGCTCTAGAGATTAAAACCTTGGTAGAGCACCGCTCAGCCCAGTGCAACAGACATTGTGGTGGACTGGAGGTGCTCACCTGCACTGGACTTTATCTTGAGAATGCTTTTTGTTTTCTCCCACCTTGGTGCCTTTGTGTATACTTGCTCTTTCTCTCTGGAATGTTCTATTCATGAATTGTCCACCAAATCCTTGCACACCCTTCAGATCTCTATTTAGAAATCTTCCTCAGCCTTAGACTCAATTGGATCCTTTATCTTTTTCTTTTAATTGAGACCAAACATTGCCACTGTCATGGTATATTTGCAATGATGTGCCATGCAAGCTTCCTGCTTAAGCACCATTGTGTCCCCAGGGCTTGGGTCATTCCTGGACAGTAGTTGTTAAAAGGGACCCTGACCACCTGCTGCTTGGACCAGCCTTGTTCCTGCTTCTACAAAGTAAGATCATGAGGGCTTTATCTCTTCTTATTCAATTTTTTGTTTTGATGCCAGTGGCACAGAGCTTCAGTTGTCCATTAGCCTGGTGCAAAGCCACGCTCTCCTTAGGCTTCACAACTCTGCTCAGAATCATCTAGACTAGGTTTATAGTCCCAGGGTTTACCAGATTAGTGGGGAGATGCTGAGTGCAGGGAAAACACTGACCAGTTTTCAAAGTGCAGGGAGGGCCTTTAGGAAGGTTTTTCTGGAGCTAGCTGTTTGCCTGGTTTTCACTGATGTGTACATATCCGATGCCCTTTGAGTTAGGGATCCACACTCCCATGTGTTTGCACGGTGAAAGGAAAGTCTGACACTCCTTTCACACCCACTCTAGTAACAGGATCAGGATGGAAGTAAAGAAGAATTAGATTACAGTAGAAAGATCTATAATGACATTCAAAATGCTTCTTAGTAAAGCAAAATGTAAATATTAAATTATCTGTGACATTCCTCATGACTGATTGAGGTCCTGTCACCACATCGTGTATGAAAACAGCAAGACTGAGATGAGGATAGTGCCAAGAGAGGACTCCAGAAGACCTCGTGGCTGCCTGCCCTATCCTTCAGCCCCTACTCCAGGAGCAAGCCTCCTAAAGAGCTTCTCTATTTTCTTATTTTATTTCTTGGGTCAAAAATTGGGACCACACAATTAGAATGTGTCAACATCTTGCTGCTTTTAAATAACCCGGATACAACTTCATGTTCCCATTTATTTGGGCATTTTGACAACTCTATAATTTTTTAAAAACCATTTATTTGTGGGTTTTTTTTTTTTTCAAAAACAAAACAAAACCCTCCAAAGTTCAAATGTTTAATCTTAGGGACAATGGTCCACCTTTGTATTCCAACACCACATCCCTCCCCCGTTTCTCCTAGCCAGCATTGTTACTTGCTCAGTAATCACCTTCGGAGTTTTCATTATGCCTACCTCTTTCTTCTCACAACTCTTCTTCCCTCCAGGAAGGACACTGACAGGTCGGTTTCTCTTATGACAGCACCATTGGCATGCTGGCTTTCTGCCAGTCGGGTGTACCCACCAGGTTTGGAGAGCCCGAGTGCAGTCCCTCCCTTTGCACCGCAGAAGCCTGTCTCCAGCAGCCCCCTCTCTTCCCTTCAGGAAGCCCTACCTCGGCTTCCCTCTTCTCAGAAATGCCGAGGAGAGTAGATAAAACTGACGAAGGTGACCTGTTTCTTCCCTAGTGGGCGAGCCAGCTTGCAACTCTCCAAGAGCTGTTCTTTCTGGCACTGTTTTCCTGAGAGCAGGATGTAGCGACTAGCACCATACCTGGATTCGGAAGACCCGGATGCAAGTTGGAACTGGACCACTTAACAGCTGCGTGGTTTTAGGCAAGTTCCTTTAGCTTTCAGAGCTTATCTACCCACAGGACGGCCAGCTGGGAAGGAGCGCCCCTTGGTTTTGTTCTACCCATATTTAATACCTCTCTACCCATATTTAAGAGACATTCTTTAAAAGAAGAAGGAAAAGCAAAGGTTATAGGAGCTATCTGCTAACAGGTGGATGATCCAGAAGGTCTCCTGGCCCTGGCCCCAGGCACCCTCTGCAGCCTGCGCGCCCCTCCAGCTCGGGCTGCCCCGCCCCCCACTCCACCCCAGCGCTGCGGGCGTGACTCCACATAGCTCCGAAGGGAGGCGCGAGTTCTGGGGAAGCTCGGAATCCCGGAGGGCCAACCAGTCGCTCTAACCTGCGTCCAGGACTCCTGGCGGGGCTTTTTCCCCACTCTTACCCCGTGGCCTGCTCCTCTGCCAGGGGTGACAGCCTCCCCGGCAGGCGTACTGCCCTTCGCCGGCACCTGGGCGTCCGGAGCTCCCCCTCGGGCTGCGCGCGGCGTCGGTCTCCACCCGCCCACGTGCACCGAGAAGAGCGACGCGAGCAGCGGCTCGGCCGCGCCTGCCGCCGTGGGGGCGCGCCTCTGGGCCGCGGGGGCGCAAACCGAGCCCCGCCGCGGTGACCGTATTTGCATAATCCCCCCCTCCTCGCCGCCTTTCCCGGACTCAGGCTGGAGATGAGAGTCGGGCTCCCCTCCGAGGTGTCGTCTTGCCCGTGGTCGGCGTGGGGGCCCCGGGACCGGCCGGAGCGCAGGCGGAGCGGGCTACCGCACGTGGTAAGAGCGTGGATTTGTTTTTTTTTTTTTTCTTTTGCTTAGAGATGGGACTTCACGCGTTTTTTACTGGGGCTGAGACCCTTACAAAGTGGGTTCTAACCTTGCCGCGATTTCTTTCCTTTGCCCTTTTACACTCCACCCCACCCCCACTGGAAAAGAGCCCACAGCGTTGAACAAAAACTTTCCCAAATTTGCTTGGACTTTTGAAGTCGCGGAGATTGCGGGTCCAGGAGGCCAACTCTTGCTGCGGGAAAGGAAGTAGCGGTGCTCTGGAATAGGAGCCGACGGGGCTCCGGGCTGCCGGGGGTCCCGGATGTGGGCGCTCGGGCCAAAGCAAGCGCTGCTAGACTAGAGAGCCGCGGGGCGGTCGCAGCAGGTGAGCGGCGGGTGACCGCTTGCAGCGCCTGCTTCCTCCACGGCGTGGCGCCGTGGCTCCTGCCCGCCAATTCCTCTGGGCTGGGCTGCTCAGGGTCCAAATCAGGAAAGGGAAGCGCTCACCATTGAATCTTGGTCCTCCGCCGCACTAGGGCGCGGCAGGGCGGGAGACCGCCACGGCCAGGCGGGCGCAGAGCGCTCCTAGTGCGGTCGGACCCGCGAGTCCAGCGCGCCAGAAAAGGGCGCGGCATGGATCGACTCTGCAAAGTTTTAAAAAAACCGCTTTGAGAACTAAATAGAAATGTTTCCAGGGGGATCAATTTCCTCTCTTAAGGGGCACCCGTGTGCAGTGATAACGGCTCCAAGGTGGCGTTGGGCACGCTGCTGTCACCCTGGACCGTGCTGAGCTCGCTGAGATGATCCTGAAGAGGGAGAGTGACTGATCCTCCCAGTGCGTGTTCCGCTACAGGGTTAGGGTGGGCAGGGTGCGCCCCGGAGTTGGGCTCGCGGGCATCGGGGATACAAATAATGGAGCTTGGAGGTTCTGCGGGCGCGGACAGGGTCTTCGCGGAATATCCTGCGGGGCGAGCCGTAACACCCGCACAGGGGCGGGGGTCTCCTGGCTGGGCGGGCGCACCAGCGCGCTCGGTCCAGAGAGGTGTGCAGCGTAAGATGCGCGAGCGGGTGTGGATAGGACAGCGGGGGGTGGGAGCGTGCGGAGCGGAAGTGTGTGTGTGTGTGTGTGTGTGTGAGTGTGTGCGCGCGCGCTCCGGGGCCAGTGTCCAAGCTCCCATCCGGACGCCCCCGCGCCGCCGACCGCCCAGACGCACCGGGAAAGGCGCCCGCTGCGCGCTGCAGCTGAAGGGGTCGGGACGCGCGGCTTGGGAATAGGCGCCTCCGGCCAGCCGAAGGCTCCTTCTGAAGCTCGTGCAGTTATTCTGCTCCCCCTCGGGTCTACCCCCAGCCCGAAGGAGCCCAAAATACTTAAACAAACAAACAACCCGAACCTGTTCCGTTTTCGCTACTGTATAAATAGAACAGACTTTCCAAAAAAGCAATACCGCATTCACTCTTATCACCAGCCACTTCTTTCCACCAAGTAATTCAGAAAAAAGCAGTCAGCTTCCGTGAATGCATGTAGCTTTTTTTTTCTTCTCTCTCTCTCTGTCTTTGCCTCCTTTTGCTTGTGGTTTTGAGCTGCCAAGAAAGTGAGTAGGGGTTTGACTGTAGTGTCTCGGCTGGGCTCGGTTTCTTTCCGAAGTTTAATTTTCCGGAATGGCTCCCAAACAAGGGCCGGGGAGGCGGAGCCGCGGGCGCCGGATCTTCTCCTTTTTTGGAAAGTCCGGGAGAACCGGAATTCCTCCCCGCCCCGGGAGGCTGAGCCGCGGCGCGACCCCACCCGCTCGAGCTCCCTCAGAGACCGCGGCCCGGCAGACCGCAGTGCGCCCTCCCCGTAGTACCACGCCCCGCACCCGGGCTGCGGTTCAGCCGCGCGTCCCGAACCCTCGCGGTGGCCGCAGATTGCAAACGCGGATTTGCAAGCCTGGTGGAGCTAGAGCAGCTGAACCCGTATGGAAATCGGCCATGTGACGGCAAAAGCCGCGGGGCCCAGCCCTGTTCCTCAGTCCATATATGGGCAGCGACGTCACGGGCATTGAAGTCCTGCCCATAAATACTTAGAGCAACACTTTCCGTCTAACTGGGAGAGCAGCAATCGATTAATAGCGCGGCGCGGGGACACACAGACTGTTATAATAACACTACACCAGCAACTCCTGGCTTCCAGCAGCCGGAACACAGATCGGAGGGAGCCAGTGGCCTCGAGCCATTTTTCTTCTTTCTTAAAAAACAGCACAAAGCAGCAACTTGTTTGCTAGTTTTATTTCTGTTGGATTTTTATTTTTAGCGGTGGTTGTTTCTAAGAGTGGAGGGCAAAAGGAGATACCAAGGCAGGCAGAGTCCTGTCCCTCACCAAAACGGCTTCTCTGACACAGCAGGTAGCGAGGGAGTTGGGTCTCCAGGTTGTGCGAGAAGCAAATGATGACCGCCAAGGCCGTAGACAAAATCCCAGTAACTCTCAGTGGTTTTGTGCACCAGCTGTCTGACAGCATCTACCCGGTGGAGGACCTCGGCCCCACGGCAGTGACCATCTTCCCCAATGCCGAGCTGGGAGGCCCCTTCGACCAGATGAACGGAGTGGCCGGAGGTAAGGCGCGTGTCCTCGTCGCGGGGCTCAGAGGGTGCTAGGGTGCGAGGTGGACGGCGCAGCGGCCCTGACTTTGGAACTGGGCAGTGAGTGCAGAAGGGCCCCGAGAGAACTGCACCGGGGCGCCCAGACCAGGTAGCCCACGAAGCGGGGCGCAGGTGGGCGGGTAGAAGCGGCGCCCTTCTGGGCCTCGGGCGTGCGCGGGCCCTTCCGCTGGCGCCCTTTGGACTTCTCTCCTGGGGTAGGCACGGTGGGACTGCGAAGTTCAGGGCTTCCCGGGAGCGCTTAGCGACGGGAAAGCCTAGCTGCAGAGCAGCCCAAGAGACTGTCCGCGGCTCGCTCCGGAGCAGAGCCAACACGGGGAGAACCTTACGGCGTGCTCTTCGGGCTGCCTGGGGACGCGCCTCTGCCGGCTTGCTGCCTGCGCAGCGGAGGGGTTACCCAGGAGGGGCTCGGCCAGAAGGAGGCGGTGGGGGGCGGGCAGCAGCGGGAAGCAGCCCCCGGACTCCGAGGGAGGCCCGCGGGGGCACCGGCGCCGCGGGTTTCCTTGGCGATGCCGTAGAAAGTCGTTGCCCACAGCCCCCGCGCCTTGTAGGAAGCCCAGCCGCTGGCCTCGGGCGGCCGGGACGCGCGGGTGTCGGGCGAGATTGAGAATGTTGAGAAGGGAGAGAGATGCTGAGAAGGGACAGAGACCCGTAGGCTTTCTGGATCAGCCTGCAGCCCATGCAGCCTCCGCCTGTCAAAGTGCAGAGGGAGACAGCGAGGGAAGGCACTGGAGGGACGGCACTGGGGGCGGAGGCGCCTGGAAAGTGACGCTGTTCATTTTGTGGGTTCTCCTCTGGGACTGGTACCTTGTCAGAAGGACTGGCACCTTCTCGCGCTGGCTGGGAAAGGTCAGTTCTTAGGTGGTGCCTGTCCTGTGCCCCAGCCATGGGACCCTCAAGCGGCAGAAAAGTTCCAGGCAGATGGGTTATTTTAGTAGTGTTTTTGCCATTATGAGGTGTTTTTATTGGGGGCCAGAGCCACAGGTGGCTGGCAGGGTGTTGGAAGGAACTCATCTTGTTTTCCTGGAGGTACTTCTGGAGTTCTGGATTTGGGCCCCCCTTTCTAACTGGCTCTAGGCCTCAGTTTCCCCACCTGTTGGATTGTGCTCCAGCTTGCTGGGATCCAGAGCCTTGGGAATGGATCCACAGAGAGAGGGGCGAGGGGGTTTTGGGGCTGTATTCTCATTCTCCACCTCCACCTTGCCTCTTCTCCTGCAGATGGCATGATCAACATTGACATGACTGGAGAGAAGAGGGCCTTGGATCTCCCATATCCCAGCAGCTTTGCTCCTGTCTCTGCACCGAGAAACCAGACCTTCACTTACATGGGCAAGTTCTCCATTGACCCCCAGTACCCTGGTGCCAGCTGCTACCCAGAAGGCATCATCAATATTGTGAGTGCAGGCATCCTGCAGGGCGTCACTTCCCCTGCTTCGACTACAGCCTCGTCCAGTGTCAGCTCTGCCTCCCCCAACCCGTTGGCCACAGGACCCCTGGGTGTGTGCACCATGTCACAGAACCAGCCTGACCTGGACCACCTCTACTCTCCACCACCACCTCCTCCTCCTTATGCAGGCTGTGCGGGAGATCTCTACCAAGACCCCTCGGCATTCCTGTCTGCAGCTACCACCTCCACCTCCTCTTCTTTGGCCTACCCACCGCCTCCTTCCTATCCATCGCCCAAGCCTGCCACGGACCCAGGTCTCTTCCCCATGATTCCAGACTATCCGGGATTCTTCCCACCTCAGTGCCAGAGAGACCTGCACAGCACTGCTGGCCCAGATCGCAAGCCCTTTCCTTGTCCCCTGGATTCCCTCCGGGTCCCACCTCCACTCACTCCACTCTCCACCATCCGTAACTTCACCCTGGGGGCCCCCAGTGGTGGGGTCACAGGACCTGGGGCCCCTGGAGGCAACGAGGGACCCCGGCTGCCTGGCAGCAGTTCAGCAGCTGCAGCTGCCGCCTACAACCCACATCACTTGCCCCTGCGACCCATCCTGAGGCCTCGCAAGTACCCCAACAGACCAAGCAAGACACCGGTGCATGAGAGGCCTTACCCATGCCCAGCAGAGGGCTGTGACAGGCGGTTCTCCCGCTCCGATGAGCTGACCAGGCACATCCGAATCCACACAGGGCACAAGCCCTTCCAGTGTCGGATCTGCATGCGCAACTTCAGCCGCAGCGACCACCTCACCACC
Source organism: Octodon degus (assembly GCF_000260255.1). NCBI lineage: Eukaryota > Metazoa > Chordata > Mammalia > Rodentia > Octodontidae > Octodon > Octodon degus. Next base: position 1,663,910 of record NW_004524622.1, on the reverse strand, counting down.
CACATCCGCACACACACTGGGGAGAAGCCCTTTGCCTGTGATTACTGTGGCCGTAAGTTTGCCAGGAGTGATGAGAGGAAGCGCCACACCAAGATCCACCTGAGACAGAAAGAGCGGAAAAGCAGTGCTCCATCCTCATCGGTGCCGGCCCCAGCGCCCTCAGCCTGTGTGGGGGGCTCACAGGCGGGGAGCAGTCTGTGCAGCGGCAGCAATGGCACTATTGGTGGAGGGCCACTGGCCCCTTGCTCTTCTCGGACCCGGACACCTTAAGACCAGACTGAGGGTGAACGCATCAGCTCCTCCAGGCCCTGGAGACCCTTTGTCCATTCCAGCTGCACGACCAACACTACCACCGTTCCCTACTCCTTGTTACTTGGTTGGGCAAAGGGTTTTGGTGGGGCCCAGCCTGGGTCTTCTTTCCTCTTTGAAGTGAGTCCTTCCCAAAACATAGCCCATCCTAGTGTCTCTTAGGTGAGCTGACTGTCACCCCAAGGCAGTGAGGGGACTCAGAAGAGGGCATGGTGTGGACCCCTGGCCTCGAGGGTTAAGGTTTATCTCTGCTTTAAAGGGTTCTTTGACTAGAAGGGGTTTGCTCCTTTTTTACTTTATTTTGACCCAGGACAGGTTCTTGATCTTGGATGTCAAGAATTGATCTGAGACTTTTTCTACAGTAGGTTGGGAGATGCTGATCTCTTTAAGTGGGGACAGCAAAGAAGACAAGCAAAACTGATGTGCACTTTATTGCTTGGGACTGATTTGGGTGCTGTGCAGTGAGCAAAACAGCCTTCGTTTAGCATCTGGTGGCCCTAGAACAGCAAATCGGAGCGTATCTAGTCATCTCGACCCTTTGAGCAATATGTATTATAAACTCAGAGAACAGAAGTGCAATGTGATGGGGGGACCTAGCAATATCTGCTTCTTGAGTTGAAAAATGTAGACTTATTTTTTCAGTGTATATCCACTCAGAGTTTGTGTATTTTTGATGTGCACTGTTCTCCAAGTTCTGAACCTTTGGGAAAAAACGTAAAGCATTTATGATCTCTTGAAATGAGTCAGAGGTTAACTTATTTAAAGAGTGATGTACATATAATTCTCTAAACCTAGAATGCATGCAGTTGTGATGGAAGTGTCCTTGGTGCCTTGTGTGATGTAGACAATGTTACAGGGTCTGCATGTAAATGGGTTGCCTTACAATGGAAAAATAAATTCACTCCCTGGGTTAAGTATGGCTGTATATTTCTGCTTATTAATATTTGGAATTTTTTTTAGAAAGTATATTTTTGTATGCTCTTGTTTTGTGACTTAAAAGTGTTACCTTTGTAGTCAAAATTTGAATTTGTTTGGTTATTAGCCCTTAATAGTTGTGGAAAAATAAATGATCTAACACAAAAACCACTAACTGAAGTTCAAATAATGAATGGCTTACAACTATAGTGTAAATAAATACTTTTCAACAATATTTTTGCTGTAGAAGTCATTTATGAAATACTGGATGGGAATTAGTCATTCAGCACCTGTGGAACTATTAAGAAAGACCACTAATATCAGTGAGTTAAAGTGCTTTGACCGAGACAGGACAGCCAAGTTTGTCTGCTAGCCTGTGGACACCCTACCTGCCACTCCAATCTCCATTCATAATCAAATGCTAGTGTCCTGGGGATTTCCCCCCTTGTTAGTGTAAAAGTGGGGAGGCGTTGTTTTGACTCATTGTTCCGTCCTCTGTAACAGCCTATAGCTTCTCTGCTCCTGAGTGGGCTCCGGAAAAGAAATACTTACAAACAAGAGCCCACTCAGAGACTACATGTTTGTAGCTGCTTTCAGAGCTCTCTGACCAGGCCTGGAACTCAGACTAGATGTGGTTTGTGGAAAGTGTGGTGGCGTGGTCAAGCTGGAAATGACTTTCAGGTTCCAGGATTAGTTTCATGACTACAGAAAAGTTTTTGAAGGCACTATCACCTCTTCAGATCAGAATGCTCTCAGACACTGCTGATGACAGCATTCATGGGTTTCCCAAGAAATTACCCCAGCGCTCATTTCAGCCTTCCCGACTGTACTGTTAAACAGAAGGGTCACTCACCTGCTATATGTTTAGTGGGCTTAGAAGATGCTATCAAAATACTCAGCTTGTGAAATACATGGTATTTACTTGCCTTAAGAAAATATCAAAGGCTGAATACTGGTTTGCAAAGCAAAATAACCACAGGGTTAATTTTACTGGAAGAATTGTGTAGTAATTTTACAACATGTTTACTAAAAAAATTGTATTTATCCACCTATTATAAGCAAACAGATTGTGTCTTTACTCTAACATCTGGACGTTAACATCATTTAAGTGCACCCACGGCTCATTACACAGATGTAACACGGCAGAGCATTCAGCATTTAGTTACATGTGAAAGTCCCTTTTGCTTGTCTCTTGCTGCAGTTAGGCTCTCAGGCCTGACTTTTGATCGCTTGTACTTCAGCATGGCAGCAGCTCATGGTTACTCCTAGGAACCACCTTTTTCCTTTAATGGAATTTGAAACTCAGTTTATGGAGGTAGTTAATCCTTTTCTCTGTGTCCTTTTCCATCCCTCTTTCAAGGATAGGGAATATCTTTTTAGAATTGCTAAACATACATTTCAAAATTTGGTTATTTCTCATGAACTTCTCCTCACCCTTAGCCAATTTTGACAAGCATAGAATGCCAATGTCGATAATTACATGTTAACAAATCCTTACAAGATTTAATAAAATATAGTACATTCAAGTTTCATACAATACGTAATCATCTTGACAAATTTTAGACCACCTTCAACCAAGATAATCTGAACCACTGTTTACAAAGTAAGCAAGTAAAATCATTTAAAATACAAGATTGAAGATATTTTGATGACAAACTGATCACATGCTCACTTTCACCTTACTTGATGAGGTAGTAGTAATCTATAAATATATATATATATATATATGTGAGGAACACCACACTGCAGTGTTTTCGCAGGGCTAACCTCATGGCTTTTACTCCTACGTTAATGTGAGGACAGTTGTTCTTAGATTTTCGTCTTACAATCTTGGGGGTATTTTTCACAGGCATCTCAGTTTTTACTATGCTCAAAAGGCACAGAAAGACACATCCACTAATCTCTTGCATATACCTTATAGAATATTACTGATACTGTTACTGCTTTCTTATTAAAGGTACTTCTGGAGAATAGCTCCTTAAAGTTCGTAACATTTTTGAGATGGTTCAAGTCATATTATCAACAGGCTGATTAAACCTAAATAAGGTTTATGAACTAGACCATTTAATATCCTAACTGCTAACGAGATCAAAGCAAATTGCTTTATAGATTAAAAACTGTTAAGGTTGGCCAAATAGCTCCACGGATTAAGGCGCCTGGGGGATTCAATCCCCGGGCCTGCCCTGCCAGCCCTGCCCATGGGGCATACTGAGAGGGCAAATGAGACTGCGCTTGGTGGTGCGCCTATAATCCCAGCTCTTGGGAGGCTGTAAACAGGTGGATCAGTATGAGTCTGATCTAGTAGTGAGACCCTGAACACCCTGCAGACCCTTCCCTAAAATAAAAAAATGAAAAAATAAAACTGTTGCAGTAATATTTTAAAGTTCAACACAATTTGAGTGTGTGTGTGTATATGTGCACAGGGGTGGCCAACATCAACACAGGTGTGTAAGATGTTGCCTGTCCAAACTACAACTACACAAACTCTACAGGAAAAATATTAAAGGAAGAAAATGTCTTTTCTTTTTAAAGAGGAAGATTATGACTAGACATCAAAATCTCAGATGTATTTTGTCTTTTTGTTTCAAAGATCATCCTCAAGGAAATAAACTAATATTAAGTTTATGCTATTACTTGGACTTTAATAATCTTTAAAAGACTGTCAGCTTTTAGTACAACAGTACAGGCTCTGAACCTTTAGCAGGAGTATATATAGCAGGAAATGCTTTCCTTCTCCAATTTGCCATAATCAAGATTTTCTCTAAACAATTTTAAACATTGCTTTGTTGGCCATAAGTGCAGTTATTTTATCTATACACCCAAGCATCCCTTAACTAGACGGTTAAGTATCATGAACAAATGGTTTCCTTCTTTGACAGGAGATTCCTCAGTGCACTGGACATGACTAGGGTCAGCTTGTGCACAAAGCCTAATTTCTAATTGAGAACTGCAGTTCCAGACAGCAGCAACAAGGCTTCCAGGGCAGGGTTAAACAGCAGTGGGCAGATGTTTGAATTAACCATATGCTGCTGCTTCTGAAGCACAGCACTCAGAATCCTTATGAATAAAGAGCTGACGATCCTCCCAAGATGCAAGCCACCTACGAGGAGACCGCATTCGGGCAGAAGCTAAGAGCTGCAAAGAACTGCTCTTGACAAAAGCACGTATCCCACATCTTCATCAATAAATGGAAGGACTAGTAAAAACCAGTTCTCAAAAGTAGTAAGCAGGTACACAATTTTCTGCACTGATGCAACTGGTGTAACAGAGAATCTGAAAGCTTCACAAGTATTTAGACAGACAATTTCTCATCCATTGAGAGGCAATTATTGCATTTATTATTCAATGAAAAAATTAAATGATTAATACCATTGTGCTCATTAGTCTTTCCCAGGAGAAAATGACTTTCACCCACAGGAACTAAAACAAAATCCGCATTGCAGGACAAGGAAGCAGCAGCACAAGTCCATCAGCTCACACTTGATGCACAGAGGCGCGGTTTCCGTAGCCCATTTTGTCTTTCTAATGAGCATACTTTTTCTGTACTGGCTCATGAAAACAAGTTACATTTTGTTTTCAGCATTAATTTAGTCAGATTTTACTAGAGAACCAAATCTCACTGTTCCTACTGGACTAAATTAGAAGGATGTATTGCTGTTTTGGCCTGAACAACTTCAGTCACTTCTGAAAAGCACCCCGATCTTTTCCTTCCAAATAGCTTAGAATTGAGAACTTTTATTACTTTTTTTGGGTAGCACAATCTTTCATAAAAAGTTGTTCTTTATTACTGTCATATTTCCAGGATGCTTCTTTAGAGTTAGTTTAACATACTCGATTATACTATAACATACATATTACTATCAACAGTCTTTGTAAATAAAGTTTTTGCTACAATTTTAAAAGGTGTGACCCACCAATAATAATTGCACATTCAGTACTGTGCTATAAAAAACATAAACATATTACTTTATGAAGTTCTGTAAGAAAATTATTTGCATATCTAGAATTTGTTTTCAAACTGTGTGGCATGAAAAGCCACAGGCCACCACGCCCAAGGCCTCTGGAATCACCAAGGTGTGAGGCTGTGCTGACAATTTCTGCAACCCTGGAGGAAAGGCTTGGTATGACACCTATGTCAGGTTTTATAACAAGTCTTCGGTGGCATGTCATGCAGAATAAATGTCTCTTATTAAAAAGAACTTGCTTTTCGGTACTAACAGCTGGGAACTAATACTCCTTCACCCTGGGTCTCGGAAACCTAGTGTGGTCAGAGGCAAGTTGCAGTTTCCCCCAAGGGCAGCAAACACTATTGACAATACTAGTAAATTTTCCTTTGTTACAGACAGAGGTGAACTGCCACAGGCACAAATCCACCAAAAGGGCTCAGATACCATCCCCGTAAATCTCAGCATGTTTCTTTCTACTGCTTGTTTTTATGACAAGCTTCATGAAAAAATGTAATCCTATAAACAGTAAAAAGGGGGAAACAACACTCCCTGGCCTGAAGCAAATCGTGTTAGTACATCTGCAAACAGGGTAAAGTTGCTCAGCTTTAATAAGGACAAAAATTAACCTGACAGATAACTGTTGCTTCAGGAGTGGGAAGCAGGAAGTGTTTCATCCCAAGTTTCTGTGCGTTACAGTGCCTACCAGTATAGTCAATTCCCAGCTCTCCAGCTCCATGATTCTCTCGGCCTTCTACCTCTTCCCACAAAACACAGCTGGTGAAACAAGTACCTGCTCTCCCATTGGAAGGAGAGGGCTAACACCAGGAGCAACCCCGGGGAACCACAGCCCCCTGGCTCCTGGGACAGTGTGAAGCAGTCACCAACAGGTTTTCTTCTACTTCTATAGGAAGATATTAGAAGTCAACAGGCATGTGGAATTCAACAGTTGGCTAGGGGTGTTTTACATTCAGTTGTTTGGAAGCATGACAGATTGAGCTCTGATTTTGGTTAGAAAACACAGAATTACACTATCATCTCTTATAAGTAGAGCAGGACAAGAAAACAGTCACTTAAGGATAATATAGTGTCTGCATTAAAGCTGAATCTACAATAAAAAATCTGCTCGACTCACAAATCTGGAGATTCATGGGGCAGATAAGCTCTGAGGAAGCAGCTCTCACTGAGAAATGCAGGTGCTCAAACTTTTTCGTAGAGGCTGCCTGAGTAAACCAGATGTGGTGACTGAGCAAAGAAAATAAATCTTGTCCTCCACATGCATAGTTACGTTTTCAGAGTGATCCCAGAACTCTGAAAAGATGATTTAATTTTCGCAGGGCAGCTGCGACCAGAGAGCTCACTCTAAAAGCTGCATCTTTTGAAAATAGTTTTAACCAATGACTTGAACTAAAACCAATTCAAACCATTTGGCCAAGAAGTCAATAAATTAATTGTGAAGAGGAAAAGGTGGCAAAGGAAGAAGTGAAAACAAACCCTTATTTACCAAATGGGGTTGGGGTAAAACCGTTTAGTGTATTTTGTATAGCATGGATAACAAAGGAAGAATATTCTCATATGGCTTTAGGATGGAAGCCCTTCAGATTCCCGGCCCCAGTCCCCAATCCCTGCGGGCAGTGAAAGTACCAGAACCCAACCCAGCCTCCCGCCCACCCGCCCCCATAACCGTGCCCACGGCTGCTGTCCTGGAGCCCGCGCTTTCCACGACTACCACGGACGCTGTTGCGGTCACTCCCGTAGATCCGACGCCCAGGGTAGGGTCAGAGAGCACGCACGACTGAGCCCTTGAGGTGGGTGGGTGGCGAGCAGCAGGCCCCATGAGGACAGGGCACAACCTGGGCACACGGACAGCATCTGTGGCTTCAAGGGAAGACCTTGGGGCCCGGATAGGGTTCCCCCTCGCACCAGAAGTCATCGGCCTGCGGGGTCTCCAGGAGCCACACCTCTCGGGGCAGGTCACAGGCTGAACCAGAGGCCTCTTTGGGCCTGACTGGCTCCAGCACCCGGTAATAGTGGCAGTCTCGGCCGTCGTCAGGGTCGTACGGCGGGGCCAAGATGTCCAGGAAGGCGGCGGGCCCGTCCACCGCGTCGATCTGGTGCAGGTTGTCCCGGGACGGCGTGAGCACACAGGGGCTGCTGGCTGCGGTGTACTCGGCCCGCGATCGTAAGACGCCCGGCCGCACTGCCTCCCGCTCCCGGGCCTGCAGCGGCGGCTCGAACTGCTGCTCGGGCGGCGGGGCCCGCGAATGCTGCGCCCCGCCCGCGTCCAGCTTGTCGAGGCAGCTGATGCGCACGGTACCGTAGAGCACCTTGAGCATGCCGTGCATGCCCGGGTGGTCGTGCAGCGGAATGGACGTGCCGCTCTTGAGCAGGAACACGCCGAGGCTGAAGCCGTGCGTCTCGTAGATGTGCATGTAGGTGACCGGCGGCAGGCTGGGCGGCAGCGGCTGCAGCGTGGCCTTGCGCGGGGCGATGTTGAGGTCCTCGGCGCGGACCTGGGTCAGCAGGCTCTTCAGCTTGCTGAGGTTCTCCGGAAAGCCGGGCGGCAGCGGCGCCTCGGGTTCCGCCGTCGCGCCGCGGTCGGAAGCACCGCGGCCGCCCCCGCTGCCCCGGAAGGTGAGGCAAGCCTGGCGGGCGATCCGCTGGATCAGGGAGGCCATGTTGTCTCGGGGCATGCTCGGCGGCTCCTCCGTGCGCCGGGGCCGGCCTCCTCCCTTCTTCCGCCCCTTTCCGTCCCCGGCGGCCGCCACGGCTGCCCGCAGCTCCAGGCGAGGCGGGAGGCCCCGCAGGCACCCAACGGTCAGTGGCGCGGCTTGGCCGCCGCCGCAGTTGCCAACCTCAGCGGCCACGCGCCAGCAACGGCCTGGTGCACTCGTCTCCCGCCTCTTCCGAGCGCGCACGCGCACGGCCCACACCCCGCACTAGCGCTCGGGAGCAGGTACCCGCCGCGCGGACAGTGCCAGGCTTTGCCTTACGCCCAGAGCTTCATTCATGCGGCCCGCACCAACGACGGTGGCCCGGCGATCAGGGCGGCGCGCAGAGCATGCTGGGACTTGTAGTCCACTCTTTTCCCCCAGAGAGCCGATTTTCCTCTTTCAACCGGACAAAGGAAGGGATACTAGACCCGTGAGGCACAAAGCGACCTTTTCCAGATATTCCAGGTGTTTTCGTGTTTAACAAAAGGGGATGGGGGTGTGTGTGCCAGAGAAGCAGCCACTTTACTACAACTCCCGGCACTGCCAGCGAGCTGGATGACGCACTTCCGGCAGCTGGCCCGAGGCGCTGTGGAGGTTCTTTGCAGCTCAAAGGAACCCGGCAAAAGGGTCGTTAACCTTTTGGCGTCGCTCCGGCCTGGTCAGACATCCAGGGTCGCCTTTCTTTGTCCTTGTCCCTGGGAAGGACAATACTGAACCAACCTTAGCCTCTCGTGGCCGCCTAAGCAGCACTGTCTACGGGGACCGCGGGACAGCGTTTTCGTAATTATCTAAGTGTCCTAGGAGGGCGGGGGTCGAATCTGTCCCTGGTGACCACGAGGGTTATTCGGGACAGGGGGGCCCAGCTGTGATTTGCGTCAGGGCCTGATGACGCGGCGCGTTGTGTTACAGAGCGCGATAGTAACTTGCTGGGAGGACTTGGAGAGGTCCTCCGCTGTGGTCATGAAGCCTGTGTGTCATTGGTTTGCCTAGAAAGCAAGCGCCTCTGTAGAGGGAAGAGGCTTTTATAAATTCAGATTTCCGGTTGTCACGGAGAGACAGATTTACTAGGTGGACCTGAGGCTTCCCTGGAGAGACTGGTGTGCAACAATCAGACAAACTCTTGTGGACTTAGTTCACTCCTCAGTATTCTTCGCGAAGTGAATTTTAACAGTAGCCGATGATGAATGGAAAAAAAATACCCTAGGTACCATCGCTTCAAACTTAACCCCGAATTTAAAGCCCTCCTGGACCTCGAAATCTAAACATGGGTTTCTTGTACACTTTGTCTTTGGGGTGGTTCAGTAAGCCCTCTTCAGTTAAAATAGGCTTGATTTTAGGGGGGTTATATAACTTAGCTAATGAGCACTCACTATTCCTGGCACTGTGTTAAGTGCAATTATGTAACGAATGCTATATTATTTAATTCTTACAGAAACTCCCAAGAGGTAGTCACTATTATTCTTATTCCCAGTTTGCAGATGAGGGAATAAGTTGCACGAGGATGGTGGGTAATAAATAGGTCACTGACAGCACAGAGGAGCAAAGCAGAAGTCAGCGTATTTTACCAAAACACAGCTTGAATCAGTGCGGAAGGCACTAATGTTTCTCCAGTGTACTGTGACACATAGCAGACTTGTAGCTTCAGGAAGGTTCTACCCTTCAGGTTCTCAATTTGCTCATGTGTATAATGGTGATTTTAGGGTGACAGTACTTCAGACTGTCTTAATCTTGGGGAGCTTAAAAAATTGTTTTGGTGGTCAGACCCTGTAGAGATTGTTATTTGGAAGAATTGGAGTGAAGGTTAGAATTTTCATTTTTAAAATGCTCTAAGTGATAAGATCTTGATTATCAGTTCAGTTTGAATATCATGGTTAGGCCTATAAATAGTAAGACAGTTCTTAATATTAGGTGATTCTGTTACAATAATTATATGCTTTATAAAAAGATTCTGAAGGCTGGATTTTGGAGATCACCATGCTGTTATTCAAATGTATTATCAGAATTCACTATTTAAGGAAATCCCACTCTGTCTCTTTCTAAAGTGAGGAGCACTTAACAGAAAAATGCCTTCCCTTTATTTAAAAATACAGATTTTTATTTTTTGGTTTTGCTTCTGTTAATTTGTAATTTTCAGATTCAGATAGACTCCATTTGATTTGAAGATCAGCTTCAGGGTGAAATTTTAAAAAGTCAGTTTTCAGTGCTTAGATCATCTACCTGGTAATTCCATTCTCTCTTGCCATTTATTGGGCAGACCTCTGTGTGGCTACAGAGTGTGTGCTACTTTTTGAGGTCAGAGAGACAGTCTTCATAATTCCTTTTGATATCACCCTTGGAGCTGCACTAATAATGATATTGACTCTAAGAACTTTAGCCCTTAAGCACTTTGCTGGGTTTTTGTGCCACTGCCAGACTGACTGGGTTTCTGTTAGCATTAACAATCTTCTTGTTTATGTTATTTATTTTGTATTCCTTGGTATTGCTATAAGCCAGGTCATTCAAATGTATTATCAGAATTCACTATTTCAGGAAAGTGAAGACCAGAAGAAATTCAGAAAATAGAATAGACAAGAAAAGAGAAATGTTAGTGTGTGAATGCTAGAGAAATATGTACAACAAACAAGGTTTGGATAAAATTTGAGATAGCTTCTGTCATCCAGTAGTGAATATGGGTACAAAACATTGTTCTAGGGTTTGGGGATTCAGCAAAGAACAAGGAAGACAAGGTTTAAGTTTCCAAGGAATTTACCTGCATGTTTTGCAGGGTAAAGTGGGGGAGATGTGTTGGTTTGAACTTGTCCCCCAAAAGTTGGATATAATCACCTTGGAAACATCAGTATGTTGATAGTATTTGGGGGTGGGGCCTTATGGAGATATTTAGGAGTAGATGAGGTCATAAGCCTTCTTCCTCCTTGATGACCTTAGGAGCCGTATTAGAAGTAGGAGACGGACCTTAGCTAATGTGATTCCTTTTCTTGCCCTGTGATGCCCTCTACCACATCAGTGTAGCTAGAAGGCCCTCACCAGGTCCTTCACCGTGCTTTTGAACTTCTCCGCTTCCAGCACTTATGAAGACTAAATTTTTGTCATTTTTAAGTTACCCAGTCTCATGTGTCATGTTTTAGCAGCAGAAAATGGAATAAGATGGATGTTTGTTATACAGTTGAGGTAAATTAGTAACATAATTTCAGACAGATTTATCAATGAAGACAATAACACAAGGTAATAGGATGTTGTGATACTTGTGTGTGTAGTATGTTCCTTTAAATGTTGTGACCTCAAGATAACAGGAGTGGTTGCCAGATAACATTGGAGCTGCTCTTGAATATCAAGGAGTGAGCTAGGAGACAGCTGGCGGCAGAGCATTTCAGGGTCAGGACATGGCATAAGACTGTTAAACAGAGTACTAATGACTGAGCAGGTAGAAAGGAAGTAAATAAGAGGGAGAAATCAAGGCCTGTGGGATTAGTATGCATAGAGAGGGTCGGGGTTCCCAAAGGAACATGAAGTTAGAGAGGTAGAACATGGGATTACGTATGGAAGGAGGCTCGTAGGGAGTTGTAGGCTGTGGACGGGAGTTGGATTCTGTCAGTGCAGAGAGAAGTCTTTAGTGAGTTTAGGATAGGTAAATGACTCCAACTGTTTTACATTTTTAAGAGTTGGTGGTAGCACAGATTTAACAATTGAGAAATTTAGAGGCAGTATTCCAGGGGAAGGACAGGAGCACTGGTGTAAGGATTAGAAATCCAGTTTATAGGTACAGGTGGCAGCACTTGCTGATGAGGTATTGGCAAGTATTTTTGTCTTTCATGAGTTGACAACTAATAAAGTTTGAAGCCCATCTCTTCCCTACCCCTATTATACTTAGGAATGGTGGAAGCTTACACAAACATGCGGAGACCTGAGATTCTTTTGGGGGGAATGACAATTTAAAGAGCCCCTAGCTGATGCCTGTTTATCCCCACTTGCTCCTTTATGGATTCTTTCATTCTTTGGAAACTAGGCTTGTTCTTTGTCTTCCATCCTTCTTCACCTGTCTCTGTTATGAGGACCCCTTTCCCTTGGTATGCAAGATAAGCCACCTCCTGGCTTTCCCCAGAGCTTTCTGCTTTTGTGGATGTACTTTGGTCGCACATATCCTTAGTGAAACGAGTAAAAAATTGGCATTCTTAAATGCTCACAGTTCCTATCCTGTAGTTTTGTTTTGGTTTTGTTCATAAAATGGTCTGAGGGTCGGGAAGATGGCTCAGTGGAATAAGCGCTTCCCTGGCAAGCACAAGGGCCTGAGTTCAATTCCCGGTTCCGCCAAAAAAAAAAAAAAAAAAAAAAAGATAAAATTTAAAATGGTCTGGCAGTGTCTTTTCTCAGTAACACTTATATATTTGACTTTTATATTAGCTTAGAATGTGATAAATGCATTTTTAAAATTTCCTATATTTAGACCGACTGAATTATACTTAATTTTATGTGAAATATTTTGGCTTTTTTTTCCAGTTTTTAAAAAAATGTCAGCATGCATTTCTTATCCCATATCATGCATGAATGTCAAATTGTAATAAAAATAAAAATTGCAAAATTAGAAGAATTGGTGGCATGGTTTTGCCACTACCTGAGTGAGTGTGCAGCTGTGTTTAAGCTTTGCCACTGTTACTGAGTCCCTTGATCCAGTTTTTTCATAGTTCTGTGAAGCATGTATCCTTACCCCATTGTAGAAGACAAAAGACATACAAGGATGATTCAGAGAAAAACCAGATGTACATAATTTTCATCTCCTTTGTCTCCTTATTGCCCTGTAATCCTGTTAGCTTGGTCCACTGCACTGTAACCTTGTAAGATAACTTTGTCCTGCTAGCTGCATTTTGTCATCCGATAGCAGTTTGCTGTATAAATTGCTCAGCTCAGTATGCCAAGCTCAGGGACTTTCAGTGTTAGAGTCAGACTTTAGGTGTAGCCGTCGGACCCTTTGGCATGGTACATTTCAGAGGTCAGGTTGTGTGATATAACAGCAGATGTCATTTCTAACTAGTCCTGTAGACTAGTACATGTGGTGTAAGGATGAAGAAAGGCTTACACTAGTGATTCTTCCCCTCCCCCTTCATTGTCAGTGTCCTCAGGCAACAGGAAAGAAGGGAGAAAAGAATTAGAAACTTGGAGAATTTGCAGGGAAGTTGGGAGTGTGGTGCGGTGCTCACAAGTTGTTAATGAAGAGATGGTTTTGCTGTGCTCAGCCTGAAGCACTGCCAAAGGCCAGGTATTGCTGTTCTTGGAATAGATTAAAGATTATAACCACCCTCCCCACCATCAATTTGGTATTAGAAAGGTTTTCCTGTTGTCCTTTAAGCAATGTGATTATGGTGAGACCAAAATTAGTTATGAACTGTAAATTAATTTACCTCTCTTAATTAACCCCCCTTCAATTTCATGCTTCTTGTTTTTCTTTCTCTTTTTTCCTAAGAAGACATCAGCTATCTCCACCTCCTCCGCTTTCCCATCTGTCCTTTTCCTCCTGGCTTAAAGAAAGATTTTTTTTTTTTTACTTTATATTTATTTTAATTAATGGATTTTAAACACAAGTGGTGAAACAGTTGATGTTCAGCTTCAAGAGGCAGTGAAAGGGAAAGTCGTCTTCCTTGACTTGCCAGGAAAGAACTGTGTGCCCAGTGCTACCATTTCTCTGAAGAGTGACGGTGGAGGGCAGGCAGGGAAGGTGAAGGTGAGAAGCTTGTTGGGGTGAGATTGAGTTTTCTTGGAAGATGCATTTCCCAGAGGGTACTAAGTAAGTATTGTTTTACAGCCATGACCATAGATTTAAGGTGAATTTCTCTAAGAAACAGTATAGTAGGATTCAATTTAATTCTTTAAATAATGTGTTTAATAAAGTTCACTGTAAGTTTGTTATTTTTTAAATCCTCTAGTTGGACAAAACAAAAAACAAATACAAAACCAAAACAACAAAAACTGTAAATCCGGGGGCCCAGCCCTAGCTCAGTTCTTTAAGTGGCTGCTTCCACAATGCTGGCAGCCTCAGTTTGCTGTAGTTCGATCCCCACAACACTCCAGCCATGCAAAAGTGCCCTGAAGGCATTCAAGGAGCAAAACACACACACACACACACACACACACACACACACACAAAAAAACAAAAACTGTAAATCCTTTTAAAAACAATCTCCCTTGAAAATTCACCTCCAAATACATCCCAGTGCACTTGACTAACTTGCAATAAATAGGTTCATCATTATATACCTGTTTCCTTACGGAGGGGAATGGTTCCACCCAGGGCCTTCTTTAGGAAAAACAAAACCAGCCATGTCCGTGCAGATGCTCTGTTATGCCATTGTAGTGTTTTTGTTTTTTTCTCAGTACTGAGGATTGAACTCAGGACCCTGCGCTTGCCAGGCAAGCACTTATTCTACTGAACTATCTCCTCAGCCCCAAGAAAATACATTTAAATGCCTTCCCCCCCACCCTCGGAACCAGGGGTTGAACTTAGGGCCTTATGTTTGCCAGGCAAGGAGGTATTCTACTGAGCCATCTCCCCGGCCCCACGTTATGCCATTTTAGAAGTAGTGTGGGAGGCAGTGGTACAGCTCGGAAGCTGGAATGGTAGGAAGAGTAATGGCCTGAGAAGACCTGTGCCCTGCCCGGCCCCAGGCATGACTTCGGGTAGGTCAGTTCTCCCAGAACCTCAGTGCCCTTATTTATAAAGTCAAGACGTTGGTCTGAATAATTCACCACTTTCCTTCCAGTTTTTAAAAAATGTTATGAATTTTTAAAATTGTAATTATATGAAATTAAGTAATGTAATTTCACACTGTGAACTATTGCAAGGCATCACAAAAGATACTTTTTAAATGCATTTTTAAAAACAACATGTGGGGAACATTTAGAAGCATGCACACAATGATATTTGATTTCTTTTATTTCTCGTGTTTCTTTTCACTAGATTATATTGACTTTTCCTGAATTATAGATCATTGAGCAAAATGAGCAGGAGTTCTTGTGTAAAATATTTGCTTTTATTCTTAGTTTCCATGGTGTATTTTTTTTTTCAAGGAAAAACTTTTTTCCTAAGCATAAATTATCATGCTTAAGAATGCCATGTATTGCTATTGGGAAAAGCAAAACATGCCTTGCGTTAACTACACATTTCAACAGGACATGCTGAGGTAATTGACAACCAACATCAAGTGCATAGAAATTTCTCTAAGGCAACAGGGCTTTAGTTTAATTAGATAATTAGTTCTGGTCAACCTATAATGAGTGCATAGGCAATTAGCAATGGATTTGAGCTGCTAAAGCCTGTATTTTTGTCTTTGTGTTCCTTTGCTGTCATTAACAACTCTAACTACTGAGCAATTTATATTTTTACACTCATAATCAACTTTATTATCATCCAACTCTTTGCAAGTGATAAAGCAGTGAGACCTGGTGTTGGTTGTATAGCATTGAGTATGTTAAGTAATGCCATTTATTTGCCTATCCATCCTGCCGCTGTGTTGTGTCAAACAAATAGGGCTTTGAGAAGCAGCACACAGTCCATGATTTTGCTGATTGCTTTATTTGTCAAACCCAAGCAACTAGTGAAAGATGGACTTCAGTTTGTAGTGCTTTCTTGGTAGCTTTGAACAGACGTGAATAAAGAAAACCATTCTACAGTTTTACCAAAAGCAAGACCCCATAAAAGAAGCTAAATAATTAATAGCTTACTTATATTTTGAAGGCTTATGATCAATTTTGATCAGTTGAAAGCCCTGGCTTTGCAGTGTGGGAGGAGTTTTCAGTCTCGTGGTTGACAGGAGACACCATTGTGACTTTCCTCACATTCTCGTAGTGCAAGTCATTCCCACCGTACAGTGATTTTTAGGGGAATGGGACAAGAAAAGGAGGAGCGAGGGCATGATGGAGAGGTATATGAGAGAGGTGACTGAGAGGCGGGAGGCTGGAGTTTCCAAAGAAGTGTAGATCATGCTCCTAAAACTTTGTCCTGATGTCACGAAGGCATCTGTGTTACCTTCCTGCTGGGCACGGGAACTGAGAGGCTTCGTCGGATTTCAGTCAGAAACGGGTTTGAAAAATAGACATTTGAAGTGTCTTTAGGCAGTTTAAATGCCTACAGAGAGATCCTCTTGCATTATCAGAGCTTTGATCCCATTCTAATTCACAAAGTCCTTCATTTATATACTTTTTATACAAACTGTTCTACTTACTAAAAATCTAATAAGATTTGGGAGATTAAAGCCAATGTTAGAAAATTAGATAGTTAATAGCAGTTTAAGAATTAAGGAAATGTATTGCTTACTATTTAAGCAAATTAAAAAAAATGTTTAAACAAATTATCTTCCCATTGGAATGTGAACATTGGCTTATAATTTCTTAAGACTTCCCATCTGGCTGGTCTTGAAAATATTTTTATTTTCCTTTTTTCCCCCTCAGCAATGTAATAACTAGCAATTAGAGTTTCAGAAATGCCAATTTTAATCATAACTCCCATTTCCAAAATAGAAAAATTTACACAAACTATATAAAGCCTTTTCATTTATTCAGTTGACTGTTTTGAAAAAAAAAGGAAATAATTCAGAATCAAGATTAAGATATCCTAGAAATGTTAAGGAAATAGGACAGATCTTTCCAAATTATGGACATATTTACAGTTAAGGTACGTGTAGTAGTTTTACCGACATCGATGTTTGTATCACCTAAACGTTAACTTTATAGCGGTTAGCTCTGAAGCAGATTCTCCCAGCTGTGGCACTGTTGATGGTTTGGGTTGACTGATTCGTTTAGGTGTGTTTATGAAGGGGGGTGTCCTGTGTATTTGTAGTCTCTTTGGATACATCTTTGACTTCTATCTGTGAGGTAGCAGTCATACCAACTTCTCCATAACTATAAATACCTTTATCTGTTTTCAGATGTCCCCAGGCTGGGAGCAAATTATTCCCTGGGAGAAAATCAATGATACAGGATAAGACTGGCCATTTTCTGTTCCTTAAAAACATTTTAGTGCATCTATCTATCTATCTATCTATCTATATAAATCTTGAGTGTCAGATAGTGTTTAGTAAGTCTTAAAGAAAACAGTTTTATCTTCAGTTATTATGGTTCCTACCTAGGCATTCCCCAAAAACCCCATATGCTCAGAGGCAGGACCTCTGGAAGAAGATTGGATTATGGGGGTGGTGTAACAGACTGGCTATTAGAAGGTGCTCCTGTGTGGGAAGAGGTAGGCCGCAGACGTGGGACCTGGGAGGTCGGATCTCCTTCCTGGCTCTTCCCTCTGCTCACTGCTTCCTGGCTGCAGTGTTCAGAGCAGCTTCCTCTGCCCAGGGCCTGTCACCATGCCACATTTGCCTAGAGCTGGCGCGCAAGGACTGGAACTTTTAAATTATGAGTCCAAATAAGACTTCTCTTTATGTTATCGGTGCTGGGTATTTTGTACCATTGACAAGGAAATTGACTGAGATACCAGTGTGGAGTAGTTGGGGGAAAAGCCTAGAAGAAGCCTCTAGCTTTCAAATTTTAATTGATTGTCCCAGATGGTATGCAATGTAGTGTGCTGTAATTTTCCACTCTTAAGATATTCCTTCTGTTAGATGCAGATATCCTTGAGAGGAGCATCCTTTTACACTAAAAATGAAACTTCGGTTTTCAGTTAAAACCAAAGATGTTACTAATCTCTACCTCCCTTTCTACCAAGGCCTTCTGGAAGTGGGCTCAGGAGAAATGTACCCTGGGAACAACAGCTGGTAGGTAAACAGGGCGGGAGGGAGGTCCTTGTGTGTGAAAGGGACATGGAACGTGCCTATTTTTAACAGGCTAGCCCAGGTTGCTCTTACCCTGTCTAGGTATTAGTTCTTCCTTCGTGACCCTGTGTCTTTATGTCCTACTCATTTTTCTAAAAAAGTAATCAAGAGATAACCAGTATATCCTTCAGTAGGTGAATGCAGGATTAAATAAAAGTGATCTATCAGTGTATGAAAAGGGTGGTGGAAACTTACTGCATGGTAGTAAGAAGGAAAAGCCAATTTGAAAGCTATATACTGTATGATTCCAACTATATGATATTCTGGAAAGAGCAAGACTGTGGAGACAGTAAAATGATCCGTGGCTGCTGTGGGTTAGGGGAGGGGGATCAATAGGACAAGCACAGAGGATTCCCAGGGCAGTGACACTTGCCTGTGTGGTACTATAATGGTGGGTACATGTCCTATAAATTTTTCAGATTCATAGAATGTATAACACCCAGGGTGAACACTAATGTAAGCTATGGACTCTGCATAATAATTATGTGTCTGTAGGTTTATCAACTGATCAAATCAGATGTACGCTCTGGTGAGGAATAGTGATAGCACGGCAGGCTGTACATGTGGGCGTGGAAGATACATGGGCAATCTCTGTGCCTTCTTGCTCTTGCTGTGAACCTAAAACTGTCTCATTGTACTTCCTTGGAACATAATGTTAGGTGTTGCAAATTAATTTTGAAAACTACTGTTGACTGGATCACCTAGTGTCTTGGTTTATCATCTGTGTAAGCAGGGGCTGTCTGACAGATGTGCAGCTTGGTTTTCCTCAGCTGTGTAACAGTCAGTGACTAGAAATCTCAGCCTGTAAATTGGCTGGCTGGTCCTTACAGGGCTGCACAATGTGAGGGGCTATCTTGTTTGGGACTCCACACTGTTTCATAAGTGTATGTCTAGGGTGATACTTAATGTAAAAAATCAACTCTTCCTAACCGGTGAAATAATTCTGCATTAAAAAGAACTTTCTAAAACAGAGACATGGAGGTAGGATGGCTGGCTCAAGCTGGGTCCAGGGCATTTTCATCAGTACCTCTGTAGCCTCGTGCTTGCATGTCGGCTATGGGTTTCAGTTATTGGTGCTGGGGTTTTGTATGTTTTCTTATGGGGTTGCTATATTGTTACAACACTTCTGTGTGGGATTTCTATATCATTACTGTATCATAAGTGCTACTGGATAGCACTTAGGGTATCACTAAACTTTTTTTCTTTTTTTTTTTTTTGTGGTACTGGGGATTGAACTCAGGACCTTGTGCTTGTCAGACAAGCACTTATTCTACTGAGCTATCTCCCCAGCCCCACTAAACTCTTACGAATAGCTGTTTTTTTTTTTCTTTTTCCGATGTAGTGTCACTTTTCTCTTCATTTCCTGATTTATTCCACAGATTCGGCTAGATTTAGATAATAGGTATCTCTTTTGCAAGGGTCTGCACAGAGGCTAATTTATGTATTTTGCCACCTAATATATAAAATTATATATTCCTTGCCTAGTGAGCTTATACTTATAGTGGCGAATCCATCCCATTTTCAGAAATCCAGCTGAACATCAAAATGCTCTTCCATTTGCTTCAGTTCATTCGCTTTAGTGTTCTTGTCATCAGGCTATGTGGTGTGACATGCCATGCTGACCTCCCGTGTTTTTAGGTCCCTTGCCTCACGTGGGCTACATGGAATCTCTCTTAGTTCTGACCTACACGTGTTGGTAAGCAACGGTGATACTATTATGCCTGATAATATTATACCCTAAGAATTACCACTTTTGGTGTAATTTTCTCAGTCTAGCGTTTTGTGTTTACTTTTCTTTGGTAACAGATTTTCTTATACATTTTTACATAAAGTTAGTGTTTTATTGATAGTAAGACAACGATAGCATATCAACCCAAATAGCCATATTTGTGCTCAACTCTGAGTGGTTTGCTTTAGCCTTTTCTTCCTCTTAAAATATGGGATCAATGGGGAAGATCCCAGTCCCAGTCCGGGTTTTCTCCTTAAGTTCACTTTGCCTTGTATGAGGGTTGAAGACTGTGCTCACACTAAGAGGTCAAGTGGCGGAAGCCCCAGAGCTCAGGCGTCTTGGGAAGCCAAGGAGGCCCAGCGGGGGCCTTTGCTGACGCGGGGGGGGGGGGGGTGCGTGGCGTGGCTAGGAGGGGTGAAAGGCTCCTGAAAGTTAAATGCTGGTCTTGAGGACAGAGACTGATGTCGCAAGCCAGGATGATACTGTGAGTATCTCAACACTTGTGAGAGACATGGGGCTAACTCTGTTCTTTTCCGAGGCACTTTCTAGAGTGTAGTCCCAGAAGAGAATACCGAGGACTGTTCTGCGCAGGAAGAAACATGTAGGGAGGTGCTTTCATGTGCATATTGCCCATGACGAGACAAATGGATTCAGAACTTTTTCCTCTTTCTAATGAAGAGGGAAGGGTTCAGGTGTGGGACTCAAGCAGAGTGCTCTCTTGCTGGTGATGTCTAGATTTGGCACCTAGTACCATAAAAACGGGGGAAGGTAGAAAGTTCTTATTTTAGATTTCTGAGCATCAGCTTTAAAAAATTGTTAAGGAAGTAAGCTAACCTGAGAATTTTTGTTTGGCATAGTCACCTTGCCTGTCATCCTGGTAAAAGGGACCCCTCAGAGGAAGCACCTCTGCCCTGTCTGCCTGCAGAGACAGCGCTCTTGTGCCTTGTGCATCACTGCTGGGGGTATGGGCCTTGCTGGGGGCAGGAGGGTCCTGGGAAGAGACTGCTTCAGCCTCTGCCTCAGCCTCAGCCAGACACTGTCTGTTGGCCCTTGTGGTCCCGTAGGGAAGCCGTGCTGTCTCAGATCACTCCCAGGTGGGCTGGGAAGGATGCTCCCAGAATGGCCGGAAGTGGTTGGGAGCAAAGTGACTTCTGAGAGACTAGAATTAGAAGGGATTATCTAACTGGTCTTCACCTTTAAAGGAGAATCTTGTGTCTTGTCCAAGGGCTCATGAAAGTGGACCTTAATTACCCAGAGGCCTTAGGAACTCAGGTCTCAGTTACCACACATCCTCACAGTGGGTGTGCTTTGGGAAGTCACCACCCTGCAGGTGTTATTTGTGGCAGCATTACAGCCTGAGGACAGTTTTTGCCTTGGAGTGCTCCTTCAGGGCCCAGCAGATGGACTGCTTGTTCCCTCCATGTTTTGTCTTCCGGCTCAGCACCTGTTGTGCACACACCCCCAGAAATGCTCACTTTTCTCTACGTATGGCACAACTCTGGAAACCTTTCCTCACATTGGTTAGAAGGGTCTGCTCCTTCCTGGGCTCCCTCACGCCACCCCCCAAGTCTGTGTAGAGGTCCTTGCTTGCCCTCTGCTGGGGGGACTCTCAGTCCTTCACCTCTTTCTCTTTCGTGTGTCTAATCCTCTTTCTCCCATCATGTTTCACAGTTGCCCAGACCCCAGTTCTTATCTCCAAGTAGTAACTTGCTACTTTATTCTTCAGCTTTTAATGAATAGTTATTTGCATCGTCCTGTCCCAGCTCTGTGAGGAAATGACAGGAGACACACGCCCTTCCAGTGAGGAGAGTCTGTCACCTCGGGACAGGACATACGGGAGCTGGACTGAGCAAACAGGTAGGTGACGGGGACTTGAAGATCACTTGCGACAGTAAGGAAAGCCAGAGCTCACAGAAAACATCTGTCCACTCTAGGCAAGATGTACCAGACAGAGCTACTCTGAGAACGTGCAGCTTGATTCAGGCCACAAAGAGCGGGCCGCAGGCCGCAAGAGGCAGAGCAGGGGAGCTTCCCTGTGCTTTCCTCCTCACATCTGGGCTGGCTGAGACACCCGCTGGCCTTGCTACCTCATGCTCCTTCTCTGCAGGGGCATGCCGCAGAGCCCTGGGATGAGTCTTAGTTTTCAGTGTGTAGAATGGCCTCCAGATAATGGTACAGTTTGGTTTTTTTCCTTAAGTTAGGAGAGGACTTTCTAAATGAAGATTAGCGGGAATAAGTTTTCTACTTAGCTGCAGTCCCATATGGCCCATATGCCTTGGCCTATCATAAAGAATGTAGGTATCCTGCTGGAGACTGTTATTTTCATCTTGACTTGTTGGTATCTGGCTTCTAATTATTTAATTGGTGAAATATACTTCATGTTGTAGTGCTCGCTTGTTTGGGGAGGAAAATTTCATGCTTTTGCTGATTGCAGAATTTGCACATTCTAGCAGGTGATGGCTTTGGCATGCCAACACCGAGTTGGTCTGTAAGGGTATAGTTGGTGGGCTTAATGGATTTGTGTAGCACTACTTCTAATGCTTCTGGATGTAGGATTTAGGACACTTTAGAGTTCTGAGGGGTGGGGTAAAAGAATTTTCACACAATGAAGGTAGATGAAAAAGATGTTTACAGTGGAAAAGTACTTGGCAGACTTAAAAAATTACTTTTGAAATAAAGAGGTGATTTTTATGTCTAGTAGCTCCCTGGGATCAGAGGGAAAATGAGGCAAGAGCGTATTGGCCAGAAACAGCAGCATGAGAGTTTAACTTGACAGTGTGAGCCACTGTCTGGTAGTCTTCTCTATGAAATAGTATGTGTTTAGGGAAAAATTAACCTTAAAAATTATTTAAATCTCAATGACTCTAGGCATTCCTTTTTATATGCTTAGTTGTCTGCTGTTATTAGGGAATAAAGTCCTTTCTACAATATAATTATTCAGTGCTCATTATAAAATGAGAAAATTTGTTAGTTTTGAACTAAGAACTTTCTGGCAGTGATTTAGTTGTTCATTGATTCAAGAGAATGCAAGTTAACCCCTCACTGTATGATTAGGCGCAGGTACCTTTGAGTGATGGGCATTGGTGACAAGGCGGGCCAGAGCCCTGTTTGCAGTTATGTTCTAGAAGGGAAGGAGCAGACAATAGAAAATGAAACAACAGGGCCGGGGAGTTAGCTCAGTAGAATAAGCGCTTGCCTGGCAAATGCAAGGGCCTGAGTTCAATCCCCGGTTCTGCCAAAAAGAAAAAAAAAAAAAAAAAGAAAAGAAAATGAAACAACAGGATAATTGCGAAAAGCTGAGTCCCAGAATGACAGTAACAGAGTGGCATGGTGGTGACTGAGCGGCTGCTGTGCTGTGGAACACCGGGGAACCATGTATGTGCAGCACCTCAGCTGAGCCTGAAGGCCACGAAGTAGCCCACTGTATTATGATCCAGCAGAGCAGTCCTGGCAGAGGCTCTCTGGCAGGGGTAAACTTGGTGATTCGAATAGACTAGTTTAGGGGCACATTTTTTTAGGCTAAGCTAATACCATCTTAAAACTTTTCTTAGTAGTTAAAGCCTTGGATCTCCTCCTGGCTGTGTTCTTTTTCTGTTTGCCACCTCTGTGAAGCATCCTCAGTAGTGCTTCAGCCCTTCTGGTGATATAGCCTGGAAGGAACCACAGAGGGCTCAGATAGTCTGTTGTGTTGGTGAACTCAGTCTCCATGTACTTGCCAGTAAGGGAAGGAGACTGCAGAGCAGAAGCTGGGAGGCTGTTGGGACTGGCCTCTGTGGACCTAACCCTTTCTCATTGCCCAGATGTTAAAGTTCAGGGCCAGTACAAATGTTTAGAATTAACATGTTCCACCCCCTGCCTCCTCCGTCTCTCACACCAGTTCCCTTAGCGCAGAACCATCCTGGGTCTGTCCGTACATGCAGTGTCCCACTGGGTGTGTCTCCTCTCCCAGCTGGTTAGAGTTAGGGTCTGAAGCCCTTGCAGGTGCTGTCACTTTCCTTGGATGACCAGTGGTGATGCACGGAGCAGGCCTACACTCTCCCAGCCTCTTTTCCCTTGGCCTGCAGAGGCTTGAAGGGGTCTAGAAGACTTGAGGAATTTCAATTTTTAGCCCTGAAAGGTGAATAAATTTATTCCAGAATTCACTGGCATTTTCTAATGAGATATTCAGTGGATGAAATATATTAAAAATTTTGTTCAAGGCCCTTGGTATGCAGTGGGCATTTCGACATTGCTTGCAAACAGGATTTTGTCAGTACTGCAGAAAATCAAACCCAAGTTTTGTGCTTGGTTCAAAAGAGAGTATAATCCACTTGTGACCCTGGTGCTCCAGGTCGGCTTCTGATGGTGCTGCCACTGGACGGTTGTTCATGAACATGTGTGTGTAGATGTTATCATTGTTAAAATAGTATCTAGTCATTATTTCACAATGGAAAACTCCCTACTTTTCCACAGCCACTGGCCAAGTCTCTATTCTGTTTAATATATAAAATAAAATAGTTCATCTCTCTTGGGACCATGGGACTTCCCCAATGCCACAGAGTGAGGTGCCTTTTCAAAATACCTCCAGGCTGGGGAATCCCCAGTCTGGGCAGAGGGCCAATTTTAGAGCCAGCAGCTCATTAAAAAGATTCGGAATAGGGAGCCACAAAGTGACAATTACAGGAAGAACACAAATACAGGAAAACAATACCTGAAGCTGGTCTCTGGCCACATTTACCATTATCTTAATATCTTAGAAGGAGGCACAGAGATTAGTGCACGAAACAATAGAGGAATTGGGAAAGGGTGCTCATTCTCGATTGTGAACGGGAATGTGTCATGGGCAACAGTCTTCAGAAGATAAGCCCCCTCCTCCAGTGATAATGAGATGGTACGTGCACTGAGAAGAAACTGTCTCAGAACTTCAGGGTCGCAACACATGAGAATCAGATCAACTGCAGCAGTGGAATGGTGTTCTTCCGTGTCTGAATCCAGCAGCAGAAATGTCTCTCAGGGGTTCCGTGGCTGCTGGCCCCGAGTTCACTCCAGCCCTAATGGTGCTGGTGGGCCCAGTGCCAGTCCACACGGTAGAGGTTATCGTGCCTCAGTGGGCGTGATTGCTGAGAGCTCTTCACATCAGGATGAAACTGACTTCCTCCAATCTGCTGCAAGAGTTCTTCCTTTTGACGTATGACATGTCATCTCTAAATATTTGAAGACAGCCAACCGTCCTATGGTGTTTTAAGTATTTTTCGTGCAGGGTAAGCCTGCCCAATGCTCCAGCTTGCTTATTTGTTACTTTCCCAGTTCTGCTTTGCTCTTCCTCCAGAGTACTTACCTTGAACCCATTTGTAGTGGAAGAGCTGTTGATGCTTGAAATGTGCTAAAGGGCTTTGCATTGACTTCCTAGAGCGTCTTGAACTATAGTGCCTGAAAATGTAGTTTTTCATTTCGTCTGGAAAAGGCTTTCAGTTGTAATATTTCTATCTGGAAGTCAGCTCAGTCTCCACTCTGTTTTGTGTTTACATCAGTTCTTTTTTTTAAGCATCAGTTCTGACTTTAGCTGTTTGAATATGAAGGTAGCCTGAAAGGAGGGGAGCCAATTAGCATCCTTGGTAACCTGTCTGTTCCTTTCTGGCCTGCCAGATTCTGAATGTCTGACAATCTCATTTGGTCCCCTAAGTTATTTTTAACATGAAAAAATCTTTAAAATGTAAATGTATGAAGGCACTAGTTTTAGAAATACACAGAAAATTGTACTGTAAAGTTATAAAGTGTCTGCCCCAGTTTGGTTGGTAGGCAGTCCTGAGCCCTCTTACTGCTGTGTCGTGCAAAGGCCCTGGAAGTGTGAAAGCTTGGAAGGGCGCTGCACACTCCCCCTGCCAAGGTAAGAGCATCTACTTAGAGCCCTTTAATGTTGTCCTCATGCAAGAAGGAGCGAGCAGACATTTTTAAAGCAGCTCGAGAGGTTGCTCTAAATCGTGGCTCCAGGAAAGTCACAGGAGTGATGTCGGGTCACTAAACCTTAGGTTGTGTTGAAGCTTCAGGAGGCCTGCATGTGAGGACTCGCACATGACTTTCTTTTGCAAGGTTTCTTCCAAAACAAGTATGCAGCTTTGCATCACCACCTTATTTCTGGGAAGGAAAAAGGTGTGTGTATGTGTGTGTGTGTGTGTGTGTGTTTGTGTGTGTGTGTGTGTGTGTGTGTGTGTTGACATTTTAGACATTTAACCACGTTTTAGGTGCTTTCTATAAAAAAGATTATTAATGATAAAGCATTTAATAAAATCAAATATGTTTTCAGTTTATACTATATCTATGTCTCAGTGTATCTTTGTGTGTTCATAGCTTTTTCTTCTTTCCATATAATTTGTGCACAAGACATATCTTGGCTTATAGGAATTAAAGCCAAAACTCATAGAGTTTTAATAGACAAGCCTCTTTGTTCCCATCAGTTTTATTGTTCTCCTAAATCCTTTCCCTTAAGCCCAGGTGTCCTGTGCCTGTGAGTTCAAGAGCAGTGTGTGTGGCCCCTTTTGCAATTAATGAGGTGCCTTCGGCTTTGCAGGTTGTGGGTGGCCAGGGGAAGAGCGACATCCTTATGCGCTGAAGCAGGGAGCCCCAGAGCCTGCTCTCCCAGCTGAGGTTGAATTTTCTGACTATATGGACTTCAGAATATCTGTTCCTGCTAAGGCAGATGTGGCAGAATGGGAGCATGGTGAAAAGGCGACTTTTTAGTTCACCAGAGAACTGCCCTATAGGGAGCTGAGCATCCATGTGAGCTTGGTGCACAGACGAAATGAGCTTGTTAATGGACATATGCAGCCTGGGACGCATGCTAATGGGATAGCGCTGTATCTGGGAGAATGCTTGGAGTGCACAGAAAAGAAACTCTTAAGTCTCTTCCATGAGGAGCTATTTCTTTTGTACAGTATTAAGCTGGGAGGGAAGGTGGTTTCAGGATTGGTAAATACAGTGATGCAACACTGATGGTGAGGCCTGTGTCTGTTTTAGTATTCTCAGCATGTTGACTTTTGATAGGTTTGTTCCTCCACCATTGCCAAGTGGCTGCTGCTGCTCCCAGCAGCATATTCCCACCTATTGTCTTTGAGACGAAGAAAAGGGTGACTATCCCATTTGTCTGTTTCTTTATCAGGGAAGAAACAAATTCCTGGAAGATTCTCCAGAGACCTCTCCTTAGAAATCATCAGCCAGAGTGGTGTGTACTTCTAAAACAACTGCTAATTTGGGAAATGGAATTATGAAGCTTGGACTAGATAAGGCCTCACCCCTAGAATGGTAAAGGGCTCCTAACCAGACGCATCAGACAGAGGGTGACCAAGATCAGGCTGAGGTAGGTAGCGAGGAACAGGCTGGGTGAGGAGCGGGAAGGAATGTAGCCAGCCCGGCAGTCGTGGTGAGCGGAGCATGTGCACGTGCCGCAGCCGGATCCGTGTTACCACCGAAAGCTCTGAAAGGCCCACCATCACTACAGCGGTGTCTTCTGTTGTGTTTAAATACTATGTCTTCTTTTTCATGTATTAAAATGATTTGGACATTGAAGGAGAAACGATGCTTAGTTGATCTCTACCACCAGTGGAAACGAGAGACGTTCTGATGTTTTTGCATGTTTGTCATGGTGAAAAGCTTAATCTTTTCATCAAAATAGAAACTGAAAGCAGGGGACATGGAAGGCATTAGTATTTGACTGCCCTGCTGCTGTTTACACTGTTTTTATTCTTTTTTCCTTGCTGATGAAACTTGATTTCTTCTGGCGGTGTTACATCCACTGAATTGTGACCATCAAGCTTATCACATCGGTCTTCTTCCCAGATTTGTACATTTTCTGTTTTCCTCAATATATGGTCAACTTCTGACCAATCAATGGCGATCCTGTGGGAGTGGGGCTACTGGGAGAGCATTTGTTTAACTGATAAGCAAGGAGCAAGGTTTAGAAGAGAGACCTTTGGAAGCTCCCCTGGCATCTCCTCCCCATCAGTATAAATGTGGTATCAGGTGCCTGTAGGAGCTTTCTTGACAACATCAGAGAGCACTAGTGGGGGAGAAACTGCATTAGAGAGGGTGGGGTGCAAAACAGAAAGGTCCTGAGTCTTGAGGCCAACACGGGAACTGCTTGCTTTCCAGTTTCTGCTTATGGGAGAGAACCGAACATTTAAATGACCGAAGTTGGGTATCTCATTCCTTCTAGCTTAAAGAATACTAACTGGTACAAACTGTGGCCCATGTTTAAATTTAAAAATTATTACAATAAAAGACATAATCATGAATCCTGCTCACAGTACTCCCCTTTGCTTCCAACGTGTGTACCCCGTTGTTCTTGGCACTTTCTCTCATCAAGTGCCAACCAGGCCTGACCTGCCGGCTCCCGGGATCCACTGACGCTGGGCACGCCCAGCCCGGGACTGTGGCCACTGGCTGGCTCTGGCCGCCTGAGGCAGTGCTGGAATCACACTTTCCTGACTTTAGTTGCACTGTGGTTGCTGCCTCCATTGTCCTGAAATGGTTCAAAACATTTATCCTTTGTGGTGTTTTGATTTTGTGAAAGAGCCAGAAGCTGCATGGTGCTGGACCCGGTGGATAAGGTGGCGGCTGCTGTGCTGTCCTGCCACCTGGCCTTTCTGCTGGAGTCTTGTAACATGCACCATAGTTCTTAATCACACCTTGGCATGTCGTACGCGAGATCTAACAACTGTTTCAGAAAGTGCTAAGAACAAGGGCCACTGTGTGTTGGAACTGAGGGGGACTATCTTTACAGAGTCTCGCTATGCAGCTTGTACTCATAGTGATCCTCTTGTTTTTCAGCCTCCCCAGTACTAGGATTGCAGGTGTTCATGTAATCCTACCATGCCTGGATGCTGTGGCCCTGGGGGCGGGGCTGATGCAGCGAGTGGTACCAGGGATCGAACTGCAGGCCCTGCGCTTGCGTAAGCATTGAGCTATCTTGCCAGCCCCCATGAGGGGGACTGTTTTGAGGGTGATTAATAGCAATGTGTCTTTGACTGAAATGTAATAAAAGTTAAGCATTAACCACATATTTTGATCTATGGTGGTACCTGCAACTATCCTAGCACTTGTCTTCCTCCAGCATTTCAGTCGTACTTTAGTTCTGAGTTTAGAATAACTGACCAGACCCCGGCTGTCCAGCCCTTCTCTTGTCTCACTCAGATTTACTCCTTTCTGATACACTGTCAATGTTTTAACTTCTTGATTTTCTATGTTTTTTCTGAACCTATGCATGTTTTCTTGCCTACCTAGACTTGAAATTCCTTCATGACAGAGGCTGGATATTTTACTTTGCTGGGGCCCATCCCTGAACAGCTTTTGAGAAAACTGTCAATGGCAGAAAAGTGATTGAATACCCAGGCTCCTTCCTTCTCTCCAAGCTGGTAGGGAGGGAAGCGCAAGGCTTATCTTTAGGAGCACATCTGCTACTTTCTTGGTCTTTAACTTGGGAAACAGAAGCCCTGTACTATCCTACAGAGGTCGCTTCAGGTTATATCTCTAATTAGGATTTGAATTTTGGTTTCATATTAAGATTTCTATTTCTTTTAAAAACCTTAGAGGCAGAGCTGGGTGGAAGCCTACGATGGTTGCTTGAAACAAAGCATTTTAGGGAAGCCCTGATGTGCATTTGACTTGTAGCTGGTGCACGTGGAGTAAGGGAACTTTGTAGCTTAAGGGATCTCATGCACATTTTGATTTTGGGGGCGGTTGGATTGCTACAACTAGAAAATTCCCTTGCATGAGTCTGTCAGTTCAGGGGATTTTATCATGATTCAGTGAAGTGGAACTTTCGGTTGAAATGAGAATCTCATGGCTTTTATGTGTCTTCACTTGTGGCCAGGGTGACATCTTGGGTGTGTTCATGTCCACCACAGCGTTGCCCATGCTGCGCCAATGGCACTTGCCTTGCTGGGTCACCTTCCCGTCTAAAGCCTGAGCTGCTGTTTCTTTCTCTCCAAGCACAAGTGCCTTTTGTGACCCGAAGATGTAATTCCAATGCAGTGCTTTGTACCAACAACTGTGGGTTTTCCTTAAGGTAACTGTGGGTGGCCCCTTCATTTATTTTCTTGCTTCCTTTTTGTTTTTGTAAATTCTGCCCTCCACTTTCCCCTGAAGCACATGCTATTCATGTAATCTGAATGGCCATTTAGAGGAAAGATCAGAAGTTTGTTGTTTCATTACCAACATAAATCAAAACTTTGTGTTCGCACTGCAATCCGAGTGAGTCCAGGAATAGCTTTGGGATTGCTAAGTGTCTGGGGATCACTGACTACACAGACATGTTTTGAAGCCCGCTGGAATAGTTTCTACAGCTGTTAACAGTTTGTAGAAGAATGGCCGTATTATACATCAGCATTTAAAATGTGCATGACTCGCATTGCACAGAAGTCAGATTGGGATAGAATCAGATTTTTTTCTGAAACTCGGCCAGGAAAGTCTTCAATAACTAGAGAAATTCTTTTCACTGCTGAAATCAACATGAAGGACATTGTGTTATTATAATTGCTTATAGCTCACCATGAAAGTTGTCATTGTATGAGTGGATGTACGGGCTGTACTGTTTTGTTTTTATTTATTCTGCATTCTTTATTCTAATGTCCTTTCCTTTTCCCTGACCAAAAAGATTGTTATTGAGCCCTTCACAAAGCTGAAATAATGCAGTGTGTTAAAAAATGTTAACAATTCAAAGAAGTTATAAAAATTTATAAGTTGGCTGAATGCTTGGGAAATTTCTGCATATTTTAATATAAATAGGTAATGCAAATATTTGTTCTTTGCATTGAGAGGTGAGTCTCTGTTTCCCAAAGGCCCTACTATTTAAATTAGATTTATTTGATTGCACTGAAATAAAGGCACTTTCTATTTTGAATGATGCCAAAGATTAAATACCACCATTGTTGTTTGATACAAAAAATAAGTTTCAGGGACTTCAACAATTTCCAGAAAACAGTAGGAATCACTTCATGATTAGAATTCTTATGAAGGTAACTTGCTTTTTAGATTTTGTTTCGCTTTTAGCACTGGCTATCGAATCCGAGGCCTTCAGACTGAGCTACATCCACAGCCCTTTTAAATTTTTTCATTTATTTTGAGACAGGGCCTCACTGAATCACTAAATTGCTCAGGTTGGGCTCAATTTTGCATTTTGCCTGCTTCAGCTTTCCAAAGTTCTGGAGTACAGGGTCTTAATGATTTTTTTATTGTTGAGATTTGCAAATCAAGATTGAGATTCTATGTGTAAGAACTCTTTGGTTCATCTTTGTATTCTGCCAGTTTTGTTTTTGTTTGAAAATTAACCGATAGACAATTCAAGGTAGGAATGGGATGTATATCTTGAGGTGGGAGATAAATATGAATAAAAATGAGTATTAATGGAAAGAAAAAGTAGGAGAGGGGCACCTTTGACTGAATATGTAATCAAAATATACATGATTTGTGTGATTCCCAGTCAAAGGTCTTTGCAGTAGGGTTGAAATCCAAGGTTCTAGATCTTTCTGAAGTGCTGAGACTCACTCAGTGGAAGGCCAGGGGTGGGTGAAGTCACACTAGGAAGACTCACCTAGTGGACTGGGCTTCCAGGAGTGGAATTAAAATGCCCCAGGGATCTGACTGCAGGCCTGGGCCATCCCGTGTCCTGGAAAAGTTGGTGGGGCAGCGTCTTGGGCAGCCATGGGGACTATGGGACTCCACTTGGTGATCTGAGAAAACATTTGCCCAGACTTGAGTGGTCTTTGATGTACTGATGAACAGTCACGTTTTACCTTACAAGCCAGTGCTTTAGCTGTTAGTCACCAGCTTGAAAGGGGCAAAAGGAGATGCTAGGAAAGGATGGCAAGGCCCAGGGTTGGGCAAGCACATCCTGTAAACTTCACAAACTGGCATTGTGGGGTTTGGGCAGGCCCTGGCTGCGGCCCTGGCTGTGGCCCTGCCCGCCTTCACGCTCACAGCATGGGACTGCGAGCGTCCCCTATACCTCTCAGGTTGTACACACCTGGAAGCAAGGCCTTCCTTAGAAAAAGTGATTTGAATAAGAATGAAAGTGATAGTGCCTTCCAGGGAGGAGAACCAGGAAAACACAAACTTCTGCTTTCTTAAACTAAGAGGTTCTACTTGATTGAGAAATATCAACAGCTGACATTTGTTGAGTGGTTACAATGTGCCAAACACTATTACCTGTTTACTTAAAGATATGTTGGCATCCCGTGGTGGAGTGCAAGCCTGTAATCCCTTAATCTCAGCCATCACGGACACTGAGGAAGGAGGATAGTTACATTGGAGGCCATGCAGGGAAATTTAGTGAGACCTTGCCTAAGTGAAAAGAGCTGCGCTGAGGTTGAAGCTCAGTGTTAGAACAGCTTACTAATGCATGCATCAGGCAGAGGCCCTGGGCTCAATTGCCACCACAATAAAGACAAACAAGACAAGGTGACTGGAGTAGCATGGCCAGTGGAGGGAAGCATATGAGTGGCCTGAGGAAGAGGGCAGGCCAACCAGAAATGGTTAAGAGAAGAAACAGAGTCAGGCTTCAATTCTGGTGTCTCTAGACACTGGGGACCCTTGGTAGGTGCTTCCTCTGCATTAAAAGTCCTTGCTTCCTTGTAAAATAAGATGCACAATTCTGATTTCTCAGTTGGGAAGTGGCCCTTAATCAGGGACTTTGTTTTAGTGGTTGACTTGTCAGAGTCATGGAGCCCTTTTAGAGGCTGAGAAATGCTGAGGGCTCTCCCTCCATGGAAGTATATACACATGGATGCGTGCATGCGTATAGAGTTGTACACGCTGCGTGCTTCCTGCTTGGGTGCGTGGAATAACATCCACGACAGGCTGCTGACCAGCCCAGAGGCAGGCTGGTGGGGGCTTCAGAGTGGATCTGCTAGGGGCTGCCCTGCTATTGAGAGGGGAGTGAGCAGTTGAGCCTGTCCCATCTACATGGGAGTGGGGACTGAGAATGCCTGGCTGTAGGTGTGACAGCCTAGTGGAGACTGAGATTTAAGGGTAGTTTCCATCCTGGAGACTCTTGGGCCATTGGGAAAGGAAACAAAAAAGGCATCAGGAATTGTATAAGAAGACAGTGACTGAACAGAGCGAGAGGGCGTAGGCTGGGGCCCTAAGGCAGCCTGCTCACCAGGAGCAGAGTCAGAGCTGGCTTGATTGGGTTCAGGATGGCTTGGCAAGATCTCCCTGCCCCTGAGGTGATCAGCAGGGGACCCTGGGTGCTCAGTCTGTAGTTAGGTGACGAGGGTCTGCCAGTGTGTGTGTGCATGTGCACGTGCACATGTGTGTGTGTGCACACACGCGCATGTATGCATGTGAGGCAGCTGAGGCCTGGGAGAAGAGCTTCCAGTTGTCACAGTGATGCTCCCTCCTCAGTTATGGGACTTTTAAAGCCTTGTAACATTTAATTTTACAATCAGAGTATTCTTTTGTTTTTGTAATTTTCTTGCAAATGTGTCTGCTTATTTACAGTTGCCTTTATTTTGCCACTGAGATTCCATCAGCCTCTTCTGCTCTAAGAGGGAGACACACAGAATAGCAGGTATTAGCTTCCTTGAAGAGACGTAAATGTTGGAGCCAGGTGTTGTGACATGTTCAGCTCCTCAGAGGCTGAGGCAGGAGGATTGTAAATTTGAAGCCAGAGTTGGTAACTCAGTAATTTGTTAACTTGGTAAGACCCTGTCTCAAAGTAAAATTAAAAGAGGGCTCAGTGCAAATGTTCTGGGTTCTATCCCCAGTACTTACAAAACAAGTTGGTAGCATTTATTAGTCCATCAGGTCATTCTGAAATTTTAATGATCTATGAAGTTTAAATGTTGGAAACTACTGGATTATAGCATCCTTAGTCTTCTTGGGCAGATTACAAAGAAAAAGTTTTTGAATTATTCATTAAATGAGACAGTCACTGTATCACAGAAAGCTGGGAGGAACCAGTTGGCTGGTGCAGTGAGTAGAGATCTCAGGGTCTGCGTCCCCACCGTGGCCCTGCAGCCTGCTGGGGAGCTCTGGTGCAGACGGATTCAGCGCT
This sequence comes from Octodon degus, assembly GCF_000260255.1. Lineage (NCBI taxonomy): Eukaryota > Metazoa > Chordata > Mammalia > Rodentia > Octodontidae > Octodon > Octodon degus. Next base: position 1,630,470 of record NW_004524622.1, on the reverse strand, counting down.
GTTGGTTGTGACCACGTACAGCCAGTGGCGTGAACAGCCTTAGCAGCTCAGTTTCCTAGTAGGAAATTGAAGACTCACGGAGATGTAAATGTAGAAAGACTGTAAAAGCAGAGCCACTAACCTACTCAGAATATCCCTCCTTGATTCAAACATGCTTACGCCATCATTCTTGCTCCTTTCTGAAGTAGTTTTGGATGTCCTCTTTAATATCTTTAGGTATGCTATGGTGACTGCCTCAGTGTCCTGAATTGACTGAAATATTTAACTTTCACAGTTATTCTGACTTTAGGAAGAACCAAAAGTTGCATAATGCCAAATACAGTGAATAAGGTGGGTAGGAACACACTGTGATGTTCTTACGAGCCTGGTTTTCTGTTGGATGGCATTTGGCAATGGCACAGGAAAGAGGACTTCCAGAACTGCTTCAGAATGTGGTAAGCCCAATGAAATAAGTGTAATTAAAATAGAGACGGGGTATTTTGAGGGGAAAGAGGGCTGATGTGTCTTTTATTGTTGTACATTTCTTTCATTCATACACATAACCATAATTGTTGATCAGTTCTTATAGATGAGTAGGAAGGTTCTGGGTTCAGTCTTTGGTACTGAATAAAAAGTAGATCTCAGGGCCCGCCAGATAGCTCAGTGGACTAAAGCACCTGCTTAGGCAGATGCAAGGACCAGGGTTTGATCCACAGCCTGCCATGCTGGCCTAGCCTCCCTGGGGCATGCTGAGAGGGCAATTGAGACTGGGCATGGTGATAAGTGCCTGTAATCCCTGCACTTGGAAGGCTGGAAACAGGAGAATCACTACGAGTCCAATCTGTATAATGAGACCCTGAACACCCTGTACTAAATACATAAAAAAAAAAAGAAAGATTTGTACAAATATGAGATGGTTACTTGAAGTGATATAATATCAATCAAGGGTCTCACAGCTTTTCTAATCCACTGTGGGGTGTGCACGTGCATCTTGATAGTGGTGTCATCAAATGGTGTAGTGGGTGAAGAAGTCATGGGACCTGTGAGGGAGGGTGTCTGCCAAGGGCCAGTCACATGGTCTCAGCTCGCTTCCCTTTGGCGCCTTCACTCCTGACCACCGCTCAAAGCTAACATTTTTCTGGCCAGCTGAGAACTCAGTTACTTTGAAAATGGGCAAATCACATTGACATTGCTTTCTTCTTAGTTAAGGGTGGGGCTCAGTGGCCAACTTCCAATGAAGTCAAAGAGGAATGTGAATCTTGGGAACTGACAAAACCTATTAGAGATAGAGAGTATTGTAAATGAAAGAAGGGTATAGCTATGCTCTCTAGAAGTTGTGAAGGAAAGGGTTTCTTTTGGGACAATGAGGAAGGTCTAGTAAGAAAGCTGACATACCAACTGGGCCTTAAAGGATGGAGGGGATTTTGCTAAGTGGCATGGGTACAAAAATATTCCTTGAAGAGAAAACTAGCCCAACACAGGTGTCATAACACACAGTGCAGGCCTGTTCTGGGAAGGGCAGTTTATTCCATGTTGCTGCAGTTACAAGAGGGTGGGGAGATAGATGCCAATTAGTAGGAGGCTCTAAATGCTAGGCTGAGATTCTGTGTGGTATACATGCAAATTTCTGGCACAGCCCACCGGGTATGAGTAGCTGTGTCTTTTACTTTCTGTGCTGTGACTTTTCTTAGTATCTAAAATTTTCTAAGAATGGGGGTACAGCTTTATGCTGTTGATAAGCCAACGCTTCATGTTCTAAAGGCAGGGGCTTGGCCAGCTTGCGATTCAAAGGATCACAAATCCTTTGGACTTTTGAAATATTATATGTAGTAGTTTCTTTTCTTTTTTGAATATCCATTTCTGTCGCCATGGTTACTTACAGAGTCAGTGTAGCAGATTGTGTTTTTGTAAGTGACCAAATCAAGATCTCCCATCTGCACACTCCTTACAGTGTCTTTGACATTTGTCTTTTAATGAGCTTTCTTGTCACTGAGACATAGTGCCCAGTGCCTACAATTTAAAGGAGGAGAGATTTAATTTGCTTGTGATCTCAGCCCTGGGTCATGGCTCCAAAGCAGAGACACAGGGGCAGAAGACTGGCAGTGCCAGCAGAGTGGGGCACCAGCCGTAAATCCGAAGGCCAGGCCTTCCTAGGCTGCCCCCCTCCTAAGAGTGTGACCACCACCCCGAGGGCAGACTCAAAGCCAGTGAAGTTGGAACTCCACCCTGTCCATCAACCCGTCTTACCCTGAGGTGATTTCTGTATCTTCCTCAGGTTAGTGTGTGACTGCAGCGGAAGTCACCCCAGCTGACTCCCAAGGCTAGGTCGCAGATACTATGAAGCTTCCTCCTGGTTCTTGTGGGCCAGTCACCTTCGGAGCCCCTAGCCACAGTGGAGGAAATGAGAGGCCTCTGTGCTGTCATGAAACCCAGGCAGCACTGACCAGAAAGGTGAGTGAAATATGTGCTGAGGTGGTTCTGGTGCCCAGAGGCTGAAGTACTGCCTGACCTTCAAGTCCTTCCTACTGAGGTCCCAGATAGCCCTGCAAGTCAGCTTCATAGCACCCCTTTCAAATTCTTGGCACATGAATCCAGTGAGCATAATAAGTGGTTCTTTTTGCCTCTTGCTATTGGTCAATTTGTGTGTATATTGGAAGTAACTTGTTTTAGCCACAGTACCTGATGCTTGCAACTTAAAGGGAGAGGGATACTTAGGCTGTGGTTTGAGAGGATTCAGTGTACAGTTGTTTTGCTCCAAGGTAGAGATTATGTGGGGGAAGGGTCTGGGTGGAAGAGAACCACTCACCTTGTGGAGACCAGGAAGCAGAGAACCAGGTAAGCCCTCTAGGCCACAGCCCTCTCCACCTGCCTCTTCCTCCCAGGTCGCACCTCCTAGGTGGATGAGTCCACTTATGAGCACAGTGACCCTAACATCTGGAAGACTGGCCCGTGAGGGTATGAAACTTTGGAGGGACATTCTAGATCTGAACCATAACATAAGTTTAACTGTGACCAGAGATACCTTTTTGTGGCTCATTTATTTCTGTTTAGCAAGAACAGTACTGTAGGGGGAGGAAAGGGGGAAATTACTAATTTGTTGATGCCTTGTTGGATAACACATACATATTGTCTTAGCTTATCTTCTAAATACTATAAGGTAAGTATCAACTCTATTGTAGAGAGAACTGAGATTCAGAGAGATTAAGTGATTTTTGTAAGGTAATAAACATAGTGAGAATACAAACCCGGTTTTCCTCATGGCTGTATAGTTAAAGGACTTTCCCCTGCCATGTGGATGCTGTACTAAACTTAAGCCTCTAAAGAATGATGAAGAGTAAATTCTGACGGCAGCCCTGTTCTCCATCCGAGAGCCAGTTGCAGGGCATACAGCTCAGGAGCTAGGAGGGAGATGAAAAGAGGCGTATTTCCCAGTTCTCCTAGGCAGTCTTGGCCGATGGCTTTATACCTGACGGCCCGGTGAGATTATTAATACCGTCTCCATGGCGTACCACATGAGGCCTGTTTGTGGTGCTAAATTACATGGCTGTAGATAGCGCTTCCCAAAAAGAACTTTTAGAAGGCAGTAGGGAGAAGTACTGTTGGATAACCAAGGTGGCGGGCAGGCAGTGAGGGATGGCCCCAGACAAGCAGTAGAACCTATTGACTCAGAACTTCATTTATTCACTGTTGAACAACAGCAAAAGAGCGAATGGTGATCTTGTTCAATGTAAAAGCATGCTTTTTGCACATCAGTTACAGTTTTAAAATCTGAATTGACAAAAAATAAAGACTTCCCCAAGAAACAAAACCCCAACCGTACAGGTCACTTCAATGATCCTAACTAGTCTGTTGTCTAGCCAGAATACAAAGGGCGGTCTCTCTTGAGGAAGAGGGAAAATGCATTTAATTCAGAGACCAGGCCGTAGTTCTCAGAAGTGTGATCCACTCGCTGTGGGTGTCAGACTTGTTGGGGGCGGGAGGGGACAGATTAAGATTGCAGATTCCTGGACTCTGTATCTGATTGCACAATAGATCATTTTCTGAGGGGAGCCCTGATTTGAGCATCTCTAGAAAGTTCCACACCCTCTAAAGTTTGAGGACATCTGAAAGTAAGTGCTTAGAGCTAACGAAAGGTTCCCAGGAAGGCCCTGGAGAAAGTTCACTGGTTTGGGGATTGCTGTTAGTTGGTTTAAAATTGTGGACACATCCAGAGTGTGGCCTGGAGGATGTACACCAGGTGCCGCGCTCACCTCCTGAGCAAAGAGGTTGGTCTGAGTTCCAGACTGCATCCCCACATAAATTACAGACCCACTCGCCTGGGTGAGGAAAGACCTGCCTTTTTATTATAAGAAAAGAGGATATATTTGCACATTAATCTTTTTCTCATTATTACCTCTGTCACTGGGATTAATCTCATGGATTTGCCAAGCACTGTTTAGCAATACTGATGCATTGCAAAAAAGAGGAATCAGTTTCGTTCTGGCCAGTACTGAACAAAGTTGAGCCAAGGGGTATCGTGCAGAGTCAGGCACACGCAGGTGGAGGGTCTCGCTCGCCTGGCTCTCTGTCCCAGCAGAGCCTGGCATCCGTTTCTGAGCTCCACCAGCCCAACCTCCTGTGCTCTAGGTGACACAGCCACGGCCCGAAGGACGTGGCAGGAATAAGTCCTAGCTTTCTGCTTCCTCTCTGTATCATCCCAGACAAAATACTGTTTGCTTGCTTTCTTTGAAATGCAAGAGAACAGGAATGCCCACTGCTGTTTTCAGGCAGAAGAAATGAACGTGGAAAGCTTGAAAGTGGTAGCTGCCGCAGGCTCAGGTGCTGTCCAGCTGAATGTGTGAAGCTAGTTGATGACACAGCCTGCAAGATTCCAGGATCTCTTAACTGCCCCGTCTTTTCCAGGGCATGGAGGTTCTGCAGAATTGCAGCGCTCAGTCACACAAGGCACCTGTGTGTCTCCACCTTGCCCAGTGCTGTTTTAAGATTTCAGAAGTGCCAGGGACAGTGAGCACTGGCTGGCTGCCTGGAGCTGTACGGTCTGTTCCTAAGGGTGGGTGGCCTCTGCCTGGACTGGACACCCTTCTGGGTCCCAGCTGGCCACCTGTCTGTCCCCCAGAGTTCCCTGGGGGTCTAGGCCCCTCCCATTTTATAAACCACTGGGTGTTCTGAATGGTGGCTGAGGCCCAAGATGCCCAGGGCCTGCTCCTCAGCTAGCATGCAGCTGCTGAGGCTTGTGAGTTGGAGAGAGGGTAGAGAGGTGGGCCTCAAAGCAGACTGCTGGCCCCGCCAGCTCCTGCTGTGGGCCTCCATAGCTGCTGGCTGTTGAGACCACTCAGTTTCCTCATTTGCTAAATCATAAGTCGAATACCTAAATCCAGGACTGCTGTGAGGGTCAACCAGGAGATTCAGAGAAGACTCTGGCCTGTAGTTTACAGATGTTAGCTTATTGTTAACTTTTAGCAAAGCTTCATGAATGTCAAGGAGAATTAGAATAGAGAACTCTGTAGCAAAGGCAGATAGCAAAACTAAGAGTTATAATTTGTAATGCAGTAATATTTTGAATAATCATAGGAAAATAATGCTGAAATTGGAAATTGACTGAAAATAGTGTATGATCAAGGAAATTGGTTACAGCTCTACAAAAGAAATAATGGAACTGGCTTCTGTGCTTTCCTGCCTTACTAGTGCCTCTCCACCCCTGCTTCCCGCTTCTCCTTCTAATTTTGTGGAGGCTATTTAAGAAATTGGGGTAAAATAAGTATACTAGAGGTTCTTAGCCACATTTGTAGCTTGTAATCAGGAACATGAGGAAGTTTTAATTGATAATGAATTATGTCAATGAAATCAGTTCACACTTACTATTACGTAAGAGAAGCCTGCTGGCCACAGTGTAGTGGGCAAGTGAAATACTCTTGCAAGGTTCCAAAGTGAAGTAAAAACTTCTAACTCTCCTTAGAGAAATTACTGTTACTGATTAACTAGTGCGGGAGGCGTCTGAGATGACACTCCGGCCCCTCAGCACTGCTGTAATGCTGGATGGCTACAATATTCATTGGTGGAATCCGGGTAACGCTGAGGCAACAAGTGACTCCAAAGCTTTCAGTGGCTGAGCTGTTGTGTTCTTCCTCAGTGACGCATCCCTGTCAGTGTGTCTGGACCCTGGGCACCCAGCCTGAGGCTGCAGCTTCTGTGGGGCACGTGGCCAGTCCTCATGGCCCAGGGAACCGTTGGTAGACCTGGAGCTGAGGCCTGTCACTTCTGCTCTGAGGTGGCTGGCCAAAGCCAGGGTGCACCCACTGTAAGGAAACAGAGAAAACCGGAACTAAGTCCTGCTCCACGTCGGCAGGAGAACAGCACTGTTCAGTCGAGAGCACAGAGCTACCACATTGCCATGTGTGTCTCAACAGCTGTGACTCCTGGAAGGAAGAGGCTGTGCCTTGGTCCTCTGGGTTCTCCCAGAAGCAGGCTGAAGTAGAAACCTGGCAAGCAGTGGGTGACTGGAGCAGCATGGGAAGCAGGGCCGGGACTTTGGGCTTCTCTCGCCTTTTTCCTCTTGGCGCCTCTTTCCTTTCAGTGCATCAGGATCTTGATTCTGAAGTGGATGCCCGGATGATCCTGGACATCACATAGCCGTGCTAGGCCTCAGCTCTTCTATCTGGAAATTGCAGCACTCAGTAGTGCTCTGTAAGGACTCTAGGCCGCGTGCAGAAGCCAAGGGTTAGCTGGTGCTGCTGGCTGTTTCCAGGGCCCTTGCCTGTCTGTCATGGCCAAGCTGCTCTATGTCAGCCTGCAGTCCTAGGCAAGGACCCAGTTCTCTTATTTCCGTATCAAAACTCACCTATCCTGTGTCAGATTTCATCAGAAGTTACTTTTTTACTAAATAAGATAAAATAATCCCTACTAATTATTTAGTTACTATTAATGAGTTTAAAAGCTACCCTCCCTAAAATTTCTAGATCTGAAAGTAACTCACCCAAGGTAAGCTAATGGCATTCATAAAGTCATAGTGGTACAGCCAAAATGAAAGACACTGGAGATCATCCAGTCTGATAGCTTGCAAGTTCACTTTTTCCTAACTGAAAGATAATCCACCTTTTTGCTGGTATAAGCTAGAGGGTTGTGCTGTGCCTGGACGGAGGTGGCAGCCCTTTCCTGCTGGTCCTGGGCCCCACAGTATCCTGACTAGTGGGTTGTTTCCCAGCCACCCCTGCTGGTCCTAGGCCAACGTTCTGGTCATTCTGGTTGGAGAGAGACTGAGGTCCAGAGAGAGGGATGTTAGATTCCAAGATGGCCTTCTCAGGCCTGAGATGAGAGCCTGGGTCCCTTTCATGGCCCTGCACTCTGATGAACTTGCCCAGAAGTGGCTGGAGTAGAAAGGGCCCTGTCTGGTGACTTGTGGATTTGCTCATCAAAGGCAAAGTGAGTTTTTCTTCTAAGGTTCTGGGTAGCTAGACAGAGATAATGAGATAAAAAGCCTTTTACCTCCAAGCCTGCAGTTTGAATGTAGTACAGGCTGTTAGTGACTTGAGGCTATCATTGTGTGATGGGCTATCAAAGGCCTATGTGAACTGTGTGGGCTGTTTATGAGCTTGTTTTTATTATAGTAGAATATTTAAAGGTCCCTTGTGTACAAAGTGCTTTGAAAGTTCTAATGGGGGCCCCATAATCACCTGTATAATTAGGAAGGTCAAATTATGCTGGAAAAACTTGTGAGCTATTTTTAATGAAATTAGTGGATGAACAGAGTAGAATATTAAAAAACAAAAAAAGAAACTGTTGTTGTTATTGTCCCTTTTAGCATTCTAGGCACAAGGCAGTCTCCCTTTTTGGCGGTGAGGATGGGGAGAGATAACTGGCACTCTGATAAATTTTCTTACCATGGGTCTTTAGTGGTTTTTCCCCAAGGTTTAACGTGTGGGATGGATGGATATACACTGGATTGCAGAAGAAAGTTGGCCATGTGGACTCACGTGGGACAGTTGCTTTAGCTTGAGTTTACCCGAGCCCTGTGCCCGGGGCCACCAGATACCTGTCTGGAGCCGGCCCGGCCTCCATAGAGGTCCTTCTAGAGCGGTGCCTGCCACTCTCACTTGCCGAGCTCAGCTTTCCATCCACACTAGGAAACGGTGAGGTTAGAAAAACAGCAGCCATTTCCTTCCTCTTTCTTTAAACCAAAGGAAGGCTTCATGTTTGGAATGCATAGGCTAGACTTGATGAGGCAGTTAAAGTTCAGATAGAATAAAAATGGAAATCCATAGGTCTTCACAAGTCCCCAGCTCCACTGAGTCCAAGGGCACCTGACCCCTGCAGGTCTTTGTTGGCAGCTCAGGCCTGTCACAGATTCTCCTAGTGGATTGGAGCTGGCTACCAGGAGCCCCAGACTATGGGCATCGAGTAGTCTCGGGCAGTGAGGGGAGAAGTGAAACGGCTTAAGTCAAGTAGGGCAGTTTGACCTTCTAGGGCTTTGCCTTCCAGGTCCCCTCTCACTGTCATTATTACTGGGTGTGACAGGAATACTTTTTAAAATCTTACATTTAAAAGGACTCCCTGCTAAACAGTTAAGATGTTTTTTCCTGCCATTTAAAAACTTTCCTCTCTGTAATATCCTTTGGTCGTGGACTGTATTTTTTTTGTGGTTAGACAACTTGTGACCAGAAAAACCTTAGCTAGTGAGAGATGTAGATATGGCACAGCCATGTTACCTTATCATGCTGAAAAGGAGAAGGAACCACCTTTCTAGCACCAGGGGCCACTCTGCTGCTTGTGCTGAAGAGCAGCCATCAGGATTTTTGCAACAACAGACCTCCCTGTTGCACCTGAAGTCTGCAGGCCAGAGCCAGAAGTCTCCAGGCTGTGGCAGTGTGAGAGATGCATCCAACCACAGGCACATGACTTTTATTATAGTCTATGGCTGGGATCTATCTTTTTTTTTTTTTTTTTTTTTTGTGGTAGCAGGGATTGAACTCAGGACCTTACACTTACCAGGCAGGTGCTTATTCTACTGAGCTATCTCCCTAGCCCCCATCATCTTCTTATTGTTAATTTCTTACTGTGCCTAAGTTATAAGTTAAGTTTTATTATAGGTATATATGTATTGAGAAAAAAAGGAATATAAAGGATTGGTACTAACTGCAGTTTCAGGTATCTGCTGGAGGCCCTGGAATGTATTGGCTGTGAAGAAGTAGGGAACTCCTCTACAAAGCTGGCCTTGTGCAGGCTGGTGGAGACAAGGCACCTCCAGGAGGGTCAGAGAGAGAAAAGGGGCAGCAGGCAAGCTCAGTGAGTAGCTGGCCAGGGACGCCCCTGGGAGTGCTAAAGGAAGGCCCCCCACTACTAGCTCCTGCTTAGCAGGTGTGGATTCTGCCGGAACATTTCTAGGAGGAGTACTCCTGCCTCAGTACCATTCACCTGTCTACTATTGCCATAGCTTAGTTTGGCAATAATTATTACAACTATTATAACTCAATCAGATGGGCAGCAGAGGTGATCTGGTTCTATCCCACTGGCAAACTAAAGCTAGTTGAGTTAGAAGATTTGTGTGTCCGTAGGACAGAGAAAAAACCCAGAAAGATTATTTAGCCATTATGGAGACCAACATGATGATAATATTTATAGTGTTATGTATGGTGTCTTAATTATAAAAAATTTACATTTTTGTGTTTCACCAGTGAAAGTATATGCCATACAAAGATTGCTCTGTTATTTATGGGTTCTCATAAAGTCTTCACGTTGATCATGATGGTGGCAGAGCATTTATTGAGCCCCACTGTTTCTTTGGTAAAGTCCAAATACTTGATTTACATGCCTTATCCTAGTTACCTTATGAAATGGACCTTCTCAGTTCCATTTATAGTTAAAGATAGTTGAACTCAGTGAGTAACTTACTCCATGTTCTCTTTCTTT
>NW_004524622.1:1611842-1620488 GCF_000260255.1 Octodon degus | reverse complement strand
CTATTTTAGGGAAGGGTCTACAGGGTGTTCAGGATCTTACTAGTAGATCAGATTCATAGTGATTCTCCTGTTTACAGCCTCCCAAGTGCTGGGATTACAGATGGGAGCCACCATGCCCAGTCTCAGTCTCAATCGCTGTCTCAGTGCACCCTGGGGGGCGGGGCTGGCACAGCAGGCCTGGGGATTGAACCTGCAGCCCCTGCGCTGCTTGTAGGTGCCTTAATCTCCTGAGCTATTTGGCCAGCCCTTCCATGTTCTATTTCTAATGAATTGAGTTTTTAGTTTTAGCTTTTCCTTATTTTATAGATCAGAGTGCTTTCTTTATGTCTCATTCCCATTAGTTACTGGGATTTGGATGGATGTGATTCTGCTTTAACCTTTCATGAGTATTGGCCCACGTGGTAAGTAAAGATTATTTTAAAATAGTATTGAGTTACTCTATAAAGATGCTTTTGAAAACAGCCCTCTGCGTAGTTCATGCAGATGAGGAGATGTGTAGATGTCTCACAAGTTAGGCGGAGACGCAGGAGAAACAAGACTAACCTCTTCCTTGTGGTTAAGCGTATGACATGTGTGTTCTGGATGACTTTGGTGTTGGAGGGAGGGGTGTATAAGATAGTGTCAACCTTTGTTTTTACCTTAAAGATTGGATGAGGCTTCAGGTCGAACCCAAGGAAGAAGCCATGACTGCTCATGGTTAGTCTGAGCAGAACAGTGTCACAGTCCCCCATGGGAATATCTGAAACAGAGCTTTCAGCTGTGTGGCGTTGTCCTGTGACTTTCCGTGTGGATTGTCCTGAATGTAACTCTCCACCCTTCAGAGCAAGATCAGATTGTACACGGTGGGAGACGAGTTGTGAATTGGTCTCGTATGCTGAACACCGCTCACAGGTCTGGCCCTCAACCTTCTCCCCATTTTGAAAACTACATTAATTATGACTTCCCTATGTGGTAAAGCAACCCTTGGTTCTTGCCTCAGTGGTTTCCTCATGTGCCTTTGTGACCCTAAATGTCTTGGAAGATTGTGGGCTTGATCAATAAATGGTACACAGCAATTTTGAGAAGTAAATGAGCATCCCAAGTCCAGTTCAGTGTTAGAAGGACCCTGCACTCATTCTCGTTGAAGATGTAGAAGTGTTGTCTCAAGGACATCGCAGGCTGTTTATTGCTCTTCTGTGCTAGCTCACTGGAAAACACCTAAATTTAACTAGTCTCTCTGTGGGGTAGGCTTCATTAAGCAGCCCGTGACGCGCTCTCTCTTAGGCTGTCTTCAGAGTAATTATACTGACTTGCCCATCAGTTCAAGCTAATTATGCTCCATTTTTTATAGGGCTCCTCTCTGAAGTGGCCTAAAAATATCCTACCATGTTGCACCAATCTTCTGTTTCACAATGGACACTTCTAACCAGGAACATTTAAGCAATTGTTGGTTTGGTTCTCTCAAAGGAATAGATAAATCATCATGCTATGTGATGAGAGAGGAAATGACAGTTTTATCTTTTATTCAGGTAGCCTAAATTTACATGAGACCACAAAAGGTTCCTGACAGGATGTTATTGATTACGTTTACCCAGCTGGGGCCTGAGGTGGGTCTTCCTGCCACAGCACACATCACCCTCTTCCTTTCATTCTTCTCAAGGTTTTCTGGATTATTAGAGTACAGACTTTGGGAGCATTGGAAGATTTTCTATTAATTATTCTTTTTATTCAGCTCCTTTCCCTTTGTGGCAATCAGCAACTATATCCTTTCTTGTTGATGCCTTCAATGACAGCTTCAAGAAACTAAGTGAAGATCAAATATTCATTGTAATAACTATGAGTTTATTGAATACCAGGGCTCCTTATAAATGATTGATGTGCATTAATTCATATAATCTTCATGATAACTTTATGAAAAAGAGGCTATTTTTATCCTCATTTTGTACATCAGGAACCTGAGAAACTCTGACTTGTGATTTACCTGAGGCAAAGGTACGCCTTCCCTTCCTTCTTTCTTTCCCTTCTACCTGCCCGCCCGCCTGCCTCCTTTCCTTCCCTCTCCCTCCCTCCCTTCTTCCCTCCTGTCTTCATTACTTTTCACATTGATGAGACAGTATACCTGATGCAAAGGTTAAAGGAGGAAAGGTTGATTTAGCTCAGTTCATTGCGTCAGAAGACAGCAAAAGAGGGGGGAGAGGGAGAGAGGGAGAGAGAAAGAGAGAGAGGAGGAGGAAGAGGAGGGAAGGAGGGAGGCTGGGAAACGGGAAAAAGAGACAGTCTCTCTCTCTCTCTGTCTCTCTGTCTCTCTCTGTCTCTGTCTCTCTCTCTGTCTCTCTCTGTCTCTCTCTCTGTCTCTCTCTCTCCCTCTCTCCCCCTCTGTTATAGTTTGTGTCTAGTTGTCCCCCCAAAGCATCATGCAGACATGGGGTGAGGACTTCTAGAGTTTGTGTTAACTCGTGATCCACTGGGATTATGTATGATCCAAGGCTGGGATTATGGGTCTTAGTACTGCTGGGATTACCCATAGGTGGGTAAATACTGGGAAGTACCCATAGGTGTGAGTACTTCCCCCACCCTGGGGCAGGTAATTTGCATTACAATGTAAGGTGGGAAGAGAAGCTAGCTGCTTGAGCTGCTGCTACCCCTCCCTTGTGCTCTTGCTCTTTGCCGCCACCATGAAAGGTTGCTTTCTGCTCTGTGCTGCTCTACCTTGAACCTCCAGTAACTGTGAGCTAAATAAACCTTTCCTTCCTTCATTTTGAGTGTCGGGTATTTGTCCCAGCAATGAGAGAAGAGTAACTAAGACACCCTCTCTCTCTCCTGGTCCCTTCTGTGGTACGGAGGCTTCCTACCCTAGGGCAGGTGCAGCACTCACCCTGCAATCTCATCATTAGACCACGAATCAATCACAGGCTCTAGAAGCCTGCCCCTAGAACTGCAGGAGGCTTTGGGGGGGACATCTAGATGTGAACCATAGCACCTCCCCCTACCCCGTCCTGTCTGCCCACCCTCTCTGTTCCTCCTTTCCTTTCCTCTTTTTTTTTTAATATTTATTTATTTTTTATTTATTACATTTATTTATTGTGTGTGTGTGGCCAGCTCAGCCCACCAGGGGGCGGGGCTGGCTGGCATGTGGTGCTGGGGATCGAACCGCGGTCCCTGTGCTTTGCCAAGCTTGTTTCAAGTAGGTGCTTTAGACCACTGAGCCATCTCTCCAGCCCCTCCTTTCCTCTTATATGCAAGTAAAAAGCATTAAGTGAGCACCTAGTATGTGCCAAGTGACGCATGATTATTGAACTGGAGCTGGTAGTAAGTGAAGCAGTTTTGCTGCCCTTTGAGATTAGTCACTGTCCTACATTATCCCCAAATTACACCTCTCTGAAGAGCTTTCCCAGAATAATTTTACCCAGTTTCTCAACTTTCTCAATGATATACTCAACTTGGTTTCATTATAATACACTTAAATAGTTACAACATTCAAAGCTTTATATTTGAGCTAAATTTTCTGCTTTGAAACCTTTATGTGCCAATCCCCGATCCCTGTATTACAGTCCTTAGGAACCTTGGTATGCACTCTTGCCTCCCAGGGGTAGACATACAATTTAATGCAACTCTTCTTTTTCAGACTATTTGATTTTTTGTTTGTTTGTTTGTTTTGTTTTTGTGTTTTGTGGAACTGGGGATTGAACTCAGGCCCTTGCGCTTGCCAGGGAAGCGCTTATTCCACTGAGCCATCTCCCCGGCCCTCTTTTTCAGACTATTTGAGAGAGAGATAACTATTGCACTCCAAGAGAGGTTTGTTTTTTTAAATAAAAGCACTTAAAAAATTTCATTTTAAACAAAAGTGGTCATGAAATCAGTGTAGGGTTTCCTGAATAGTTTGCTGTTTGAGAGTGGAGTATTTAACCCCCCAAACCACAGGCCATACTTATTTTGGAGACCAGCCTGAGCCTTATTTGAACATTTACTCATGGGGAAAGGTAAATCTGTGATTGGTTCTGTCAGCTGAGCTCACCTTCTCTTTCCTGCTGTTACCTTTCTCCTGTCAGACAGTGAAGAGCAGCCATAATAGGGTCCTTTTACATGGTGGGGTCCCCTCACATGGTGGGGTCCCCGCACATGGTGGGATATTCTCTCATGGTGGAGTCCCCTCACATGGTGGGGTCTTCTCTCATGGTGGGGTCCCCTCACATGGTGGGGTCTTCTCTCATGGTGGGGTCCCCTCACATGGTGGGGTCCCCTCACATGATGGGGTCCCCTCACATGGTGAGGTCCCCTCACATGGTGGGGTCCTCTTACATGGTGGGGTCCCCTCACATGGTGGGGTCTTCTCTCATGGTGGGTTCCCCTCACATGGTGTGGTCCCCGCACATGGTGAGGTCCCCGCACATGGTGGGGTCCCCTCACATGGTGGGGTCTTCTCTCATGGCGGGGTCCCCTCACATGGTGGGGTCCCCTCACATGGTGAGGTCCCCGCACATGGTGGGGTCCTCTTACATGGTGGGGTCCTCTTAAAGTGGGTATAATGGGACGCATTTCTGTGTCTCGAGGTCGCACTCATGCTGGTACTAGGTACCCCAGTATGAGGCACATCCCTCTACATCTTTTAGAAGAATTTCTGTTGCTCACTGTGTCAAGTCACCTGGCTTCCTGACTGCAAGGGTCGGGGTAGAGGTTCTGTCTTCGCATTGGTGTGCCCGCTGCCCAGCACTGGAGCCATGTGAACTGAGGAGGAGGCAGAAAGCTTGGCATATACAGAGTTGAAAGCTACTCGGTATGTAGCTCACGAATGGAAGAAACTTGAGGTTTTCCCCAAGGTTAACAACAATCCTAAAAATACATATGATAATCACTATTGATAAAACCCTTAAAATGTTTTGAATAACTGTATTAGAAGAAAGACATTTATCTTACTGTTCTTTTAAATATTGTGAATTGTTGTCATAAAATATGTAGCCAAAAAAGTAAAGATAAATGGTATGTACATAGCAGGCAGTTCATAAAAATGTCATCTTTTTTTGATGTTGTTATGCTTGTATCTATTAGTTTTTAAAGTTTATAACTTGTGGTTTTTGAAATGTTCAGTAAATACTTTTGCACCTAATTTTGTTTGTGCTTTTGTGTTGTTCTGGAGGACCCCTAATTCTGTCTTTCAGTGCCTAAAGGCACCCTGTGTAGGAATAGTTTGGTGCTTCACAGAGCAAAATGTGTGCTGCATGTGTGGGTGGTTCTGGGGCTCGCTGGCTTGGTCCCTTCCTGAATCACTTGGCCGTTATGATTTTTCACTGCCAGATATGAGAGAACACTAACAATTGAACATGACTTCCTCCATCTTCTCTGTATCATTTAAAATAGTTGGTGTCAGTGTCTCCTAGACACCAAAAGATAGTTTTGCCTTTGCTCTCTGTTTTGATCAGGGAAAATCATTAGTGTCAAGCCAGAAAGCCTCAACAAGCAGTAGCTTCCCCGTGTGAAGTGGGTTCGTTTATGCCACAGTGTTCGGTGCCTCCAGCCCCCGCCTGACCCACTTTCCTCCTAGCTCCTCCACTGGTCGCTGCGTCCGGGAAGTCAGTACCACCGGACCAAAGAGCATGGCAGGCTGCGAGCTTGGCCTCGCTGTAGAGACCAGGCCGGAGAGTGGTGCGCATCATTTTATTCTTAACCCATTGGCTGTGGGTTAAGAATAAACCATGTGGTCTGATGCAAGGGAGCTTAGTCACTTCTCATACTGTATGTCCTCTCTTCTAGAAAGATGAGGTGGCGTGTGCATACCTGTGAGGAACACCAGTCTCTGCCATCAGCTTTGATCAACATGGAAACAAAAGCTGTTTCCATAGGCAGGAATGGTCTCATTGTGATTGGTCTGAGAGGAATCACCAGTTACCAAATATATGCAGCTAGCATCACTGTGCTTTGGTGAAAAGAGCACAGGGTTGGGAACCCCAAGGCCTCGTTTTGTGTGTCTTGTGGCTTGTCGCTCATTAGCCATGAGACTTTCTGAGAGACAGTCTTGCCAAGCATTTCTTCTATTAACTGTACCAGAGGGACAACACATCTGCCTCCCTGCAGATCTTACTTCAGGGACAAGTGAAGTCAAAGGAAGAGTTTATGCTCCTCAATACTGTACAAATACATGAACCTGGGCTGGAGAGACAGTTCAGTGGCTTAAGTGCCTGCCTGGCAAGCACAAGGTCCTGAGTTCAATCCCCAGTACCAAAAATAAAAACAAAGACAAAACAAACAAAAAAACCCCCTAAATACATGAACCTCCTTCCTTGAACCAGTTTCTGCTTTTACTGCTAAGGTGATATGTGCTGCCTTACCTGAGACTGACAGAGTTGC
Source organism: Octodon degus (assembly GCF_000260255.1). NCBI lineage: Eukaryota > Metazoa > Chordata > Mammalia > Rodentia > Octodontidae > Octodon > Octodon degus. Next base: position 1,614,167 of record NW_004524622.1, on the reverse strand, counting down.
TGGCACCTCCATTGTGAGGAGAATAAACATGGTTTTTAGTCTTCTTCCAAAGACTGAATATTTATTATTTCTTGGGAAAAAAGTCAAAAATGGAAAGCTTCCTTTCAAGCCAATATTAACAAAAAGGAAGAAAATTGTAGCCTCCTTAACTGTTTGGTCCTTAACATTCAGCGTGAAAATCTTTAGCTATTCTTAAAGTCACTTCCTTCATAATATAGAGAGGAAGCTGTTAGGGCAAGTGGGAGAAGTGCGCTCTTGTGAAACATTTCTCTGAAAAAAAAAAAAAAAAAAAAAGTTGTGTCTGGAATTTTTATTGAGTTGAGGTCATGTAATAGTGTATTAACACAGTAGAATCTTAAAGATATATTAACTATGGCTATCTTAATTAGGATGAATCAAAAAGGATTGGCATGTTTTAACGGTATATTTTTATTAGATACTGGTCTCTATCTTGGGTATTGAAAAAGCCTCTCCTAAATATATAACAAATATAGCTTAATTTCCTAATTTGTTTCAGTGGAATTCATTTCTTTAGGGGAAGTCTGATGTTGCCAGCGATAAATCAATTGATTTTCTGAATTTACATCTTAGTCATAAGACAAACGCTGGTCTTAACAGCTTAGGCTTACTGCAGGGACCCAAACTGTGAAAGCTCGAACCTGGGCTTTTCGGCCCCTAAAGATTATGCCAAACTAGTGACTGTTGTCCTGCCCAGGAGGGATGGGTTTGGCCAACAGGCACTTAGAAGGAAAAAGGAGCCAGTGAGGAGTAAGTGTTCAGGTGGGCCCTGCAAACCTCATGATAGGACAGGGTGGGAGGGACCTAGACTGGTGCCATGCTTCCTGATGAAGCGTGAGATGAAGAAAGAGACCCTGTAAGTCTCAAGTCCAACCAGGCTCTACAGCAAGGAAGCATAAAAGGCAACAGGAAGGCCTAAGTGGAGACAGCCCAGAATTATGTACGAAGGCTTCAGCCCTAGTTGAGGCCGCAGTGCCAAACATTTTCCATCCCCCTGAGTTACTGAAAAGCCTTTTGCATTTGCCACTTTTTCAACACACAAAATTCAACACTGCTGCAAATGTGAACCACCACGTTTCTAATTTTCTTGTGTCACATCTAGAAGTCAAATGGCCTCAACCCTTTGGGAGTTACCTGTGTGGTCTTTGAAGCCAGCAACCTGAGAACAGAGCAGGGAGAGGGTGTGTTCACCAGGATGCCTGGTGGTAGGTACCGCACATTGAGGGAGCCGCTCCACCGGGCAGTGTGGACAGAAGCAGACAGCAGGCTGCCCTTGCCTGGAACTCTGCCCACTGGGGTTCTGCTAGTGGGTGTCTCTGTGTTGCTACCTGTTAAATATTCTGAGCATCACATCCGCTTGGTCTGATGCCTGGTTCTTGGTGCTAGGAGGTGTCAAAAGCCTCTTCTCCCAACTGGGATCCTCACAAAGAAGAGGAAGGGGGTGTCTCGATTTGGCTGGTGATTCCTTCCCAAGGAAAGCAGAATAAGCCAGAATGACTAAGTGGGCCTTGAGCGTCTAACTTGCTTCCCACTACCACTTTGTGACCTGATTTACACACTCTTACAGTGAGTTAAAAAGAGCTCTGTGTTTTGCACGTAACTGCTACCATGTGAATCACTGCATCTGAGCTTTTTCCCCCTCATATCTGAGTGACAAATGAGCACTAAAGTCTCAAAAGTCATTTGCTGGTAGCTCTAAGGGAAAGCGTTCTCTGTGGTGCTAGAGGGTGGGAAGAAAGCGCCAGCGGTGGTGTTCGCATGGTGGGTCTGATGCAATAGCTGGCAAAGAAGAAACTCACCTTTCCTTATTTTAGGAATGACAAAGCTCTCATGCTATAATAGGGCTGGGGAGGTAGCTCAGTGGAATAAGTGCTTGTCCGGCAAGCACAAGGTCTGGAGTTCAGTCCCTGGTACCGCAAAAAAAAAAGCAATGATAGATGAGGGGCTCATGTGTCTCTCACATGGCTTAAAAATCAGGGTACTTTGAATTCAGTTAGAAAACATCAGGGGCTGGGGAGATGACTCAGTAGAATATTGAGTTCAATCCCCAGTTCCACCAAAAGAAAAAAAGAAAAGAAAACATCAGTAAAAAGAAGAAAAATTCAGAAAACAAAACAAAAATAAAAACAAAGAACTTGCCTGTTGTTCATAGCTTAGCTGAGTCAATAAAATGGGCTTAAGGCGAAGCGTGGGCCGGACCCTCTCCCAGCCCCTCGGGCGGCCCCACACCACTCTGCCGTACCTCCCCACCCTCCCGCCAAGTAGGAATTTCTGCCGACTTCCGGGAACCCCCAGACCCAGTCCTAG
>NW_004524622.1:1593747-1603747 GCF_000260255.1 Octodon degus | reverse complement strand
GGAAATTGAGGAAAGCTTGGAAAAATTTCCACAAGTTTCCCAAAGCCTAGGGCCCCCATGGTATGAACAGAGCCATCAAGCGCACTGTGGTCTGTGAGCAGCACTGGGTGGAGGGCTATAGACTCGGAAGCATGAGGAGCACATGCGCAAAACACGTAGCACTGTGGCCTTGGAGCTGGCAGCTCTTCAACCATTCATTGTGCAACACTTTGCTGGAGTAAAGTGGGGCAGTTCTACCAAATGAAAGTAGTCCTGTAATTTTTAAGGAAGTGTGTGTATGTATTTCCAATACACATTTGTGCGAACACACATTTATATATAAAAGCCTTTAAAAGAACAAGCATATAAAGTAATATGATAGCATATATATGTATAATATATATTTTAATTTTTTAGACAGAGTCTAAAAATGCTATGCATTTAGGGCTGGCCTTATACTCACTTTTTTAGCCCCCAGGCTGGTCACGTACTTGCAGCAAGCCTCCTGTCTCAACCTCCCCAGTGCTGGGGTGCTGGGATTACAGGTGTGCACCACCATGCTTGGTTCCAGGGCCTGCATGGTGTGCCCAGGGGGTCGAATTTGGGTCCTTGTGCTTGCCAGGTAGGTGTTCATGCCTCTGAGCTACCCCCAGCCCCCATTTATATTGTTTTATAAGTATATGTATTAATATACACTTCTATCTTTCACACCTACATCTCTTCCATTTTTTCTAGATGCATGTGACTTCAATCGTTCACTGTTTTTCATTCCTACAACATATTTATTACAAAACAACCATTTCCACGTTTTAAATCCAACAAATTATTTCAATGTGGGAAAGTGATACCAAGATGACATGAATCTTCAAGTCTTTACTTCATAAGGGAAAGAGATGGTGTACTGTTACTGACTACTAGTTCTCTTTTGAACCATGTTCTCTTTATAACAAGTTGATGCTTTTCTGTAATTTAAGAGATTTCTTAATTTAATTCTGCTTATCTAGTTTGAATTTTCCTTCAGTATATAGAACTTCTTGTTATATTTTCAAAAGAATACTTTATAAAGAAAAATTATTCAGCAAATAAAGGAAATGAAAACTCCAATGGATATTGTGTAAGAATAAAATTGTATCATTACCCATGAAATATTTTTTCCTATAAACAAAATGAGGAACTAGACTAAGGAACATTGAATACACTTGAATATGCTGAGGCCCTGGAAATCTTAACTAATCAGAAACACACACATCACTGCATATGATTAAGGGGCATTAACTTTCTCATTCTGTGCATTGACTGGAATTTTGAGAAATGGTACCAAAGACAGGCTTTGAGTTTTGTGGCCTCTGAACGGAATAGTAGCTGTAAGAGTCACCTGAAAGTGGCTGGCAACCACATTTCAGTATGAAGAGGGACCTGGTGGTGAGGCAGAGGTGAAGATAGTTCTGTGGGCTGGCAGTGGGGTAGCAGACGCAAGGGGGTCCCGCTGAGATGTGGGGGCCACACGTCCTCATCTGCACGGGATTCTCCTGCTGACGGATCTCAGCTGAGTCCTCAAGATAGAGTGCACAATCCTTCCACACAGTCTGCAGCCCCCACCCGCAGGGGTCCTCCCCACCCCAGGTCTGCAGGAGGCATCCGCTGAGTCCTTAGTTGTGAGGGCGTGACGGTTCGACATCCCCCTTCACCGAATCCTGCTTGCTTTCCTCCCTCCCAGGTGTGCTAAGCGCATTTCCCAGTAAGCCTCCTGCGTGCACATCTCATCATCCAGGTGTTTCAGAGCCTCCTGATTCTAGCCAGCACCCAGCTCTCCAGGCAGGGAGAAGCGCGGAAAAATAGCGAGAGGTCTAGCTCGACCTGGGTGCCGAGTTGAACATAGAGGCGAGAAGAGGCAGAATTTTGGCAAGTGTTTCATGCTGCAGACAAGTGAGCAGACATGCATGGGAGATGGGGCCGCCATACAGCCTTGAGGCCAAGGGATCACAGTTTCCTTTCTGTTGTCTAAGAAGCAATATTATAATAAGATTAATGGAAAGAAGCAGGTCTCCAGCATGTACCACTTGAGAAGCAAGTCACGCCATCAGCGCCGGTGTCTTTCACCCTCTTACTCAAGAGTCAGGGATGAACACTCCCCAACTGCCACCCGAGGAGTCCAGCCATACATCTGCAGGTAGCTGGTATTTACCAGTTGGTGGGTCTTTTAAAAACAACGTTCATTCCTATTTGTGGAATATCTATGTACCAGAGATTAGATAGGGGCCTTACAATGTTCAAGGTAGTTGTATTTTCTCAGTTTTATGGATGTGGAAACTGAGACTTGAGTAGGATAAAGGACTTGCCTAGTGAGGAAGGAGGAGAGGTGGGATTTAACCCCAGATTTGTTTAACTCAGAGGCCCCCGCCAGGCTGGCCAGCTGAGCTGGTCCCATGCAGCCCATGACCAGGGCCTCGTGCCCTACAGCCCTGACTCATTGGTCCTGAGTGCTGCCCCACACACGTGCCTGTTGCCCGCCCCCTCCATCTGCTCAGTCTGGAGCAGCCATTCAGGAGCTCCAGTTGACACAACTCCTCTCCCCTCAGCAGCGGTAACCATAGCAACATGTCTTATTTTTTTACTCTGTGCCAAGTCCCTTTATGTATCATACTGTATTAGGTTCAGAGCAGCGAGTGTGATGAGTAGCACAGAGCACTACGCCAGTCCTAGGAGGGCTGTGGCTCAGGTGTCCGCACAACTCCCCTCGACAGGGCCTGAGCTCCAGCGCTCCCTTTTATGTTTCGTGTTGCTCCCCACTGCGCCCCCCCCCCCAGTCAAACCCAGGACTTTTGCACTGAGCTACATCCCAGCCTTTTTTATTGTTATTTGGAGACAGGCTCTCCCGTAGTCGCTGTTTCCCAGGTTGAGCTCAGGGTATTGCTTCTCTTAAAAAGATTTGTACTAATAGTGTTTAGACAAGATATCATGTCTGCATCTTGTACTGTGAATAACTACTACGAAGACAATGATATGCAGTGTATTAATTATTGTAACTGTCCTACTAACCTGTTTTGAAACAGTTTCATTGCTATTTGTTTCTCAATAAAATTAATTTAAAAAAAAAATATTGCTTCTCTTAACCCCCACCTTAAGCTTCTGAGAGGGCCTGAGGCTCCATGGAGAACGCATCTTTTACTTCCTTTGAACCAGATCGATCTATACACGCACCCAGTGGAAATAAAAAATCAGTGAGAAATAGAAACGGCACATCCAAAGTGATAACAAATAGGTGACTCCGCTGTCACTGGCTATGCAGCCCCTCATAATCCTCTGTGATTATCTCTGATTATCCTGCTACCCTGCTGAATGCTTTGTGTTTTTGTCCCAACCTGATCTTTTTCTCTCCTGTCCTCTGAGGGCCTTTTGTCCAACCTCCTCAAGACAGTCATTTGGAGTGGATCCGCCCAGTCAAGAGCCCAGGTTATGGAAACAAGTGCCTTCCCTTAACAGTCTGGTTTTCTTTATCACTGTTTGCCAAGCACTTTGATAAGTTTTAAAGATCTTCTTCAGTGTTTCTCTGTTCTGAGGTCATCTCATTAAAACAAGACTGATTTCTAAGTGCTGTAGTGTGTGGTGCTTCCCTGGCATTTATTAGCACTGCAGTCTTGAAGAAGGCAAAAGCAGAGATGGGAACTTCCTGAGGACTGGGAATGCTGGGGTATGCTGGGGGAGCCAGGGGCTGGGAAAGGGGCGCGGCGTAGGACAAGACAGAAGGGGCCTTGGCGAACACAGCTGCCCTCTGTGAGAAAATGCTTGCTTTGGGCCCCAGCTGTCAGTTTGCTTCTCTACTGAGAGAAACTTCCTCTTTTTTGCAGAATCCATGAAAGTGAATTGTGTGTGAGGGGAAAATGACTTTATGCCTTATTCTGCTTTCCATGAAGTAAAGAATCGTGGTGGAAAATTTACGAGGAAATCCATCTGATTTCTCTCTTTCTCTTGCTGTATGATTTTCAGTATTACCCAATCCTTGGATTGTTGCTGCTGAATGTGTCCTTATATTCCTCTTTTGTATTTTCCAACCACTTTATTTAGTGGCTTGCTAAATATAATGCCCCCTCACCCTGGGTCTTTTTTTAAACAGATGAAGAGACCGGAAGTAGTGACATAATCTCTCTGGATTGGGGCAATGAGTTAACAACAGGCCTAGGCTGGATGATAACTCAGACCAGCTCCTTCCATAACTCTACTCCAGGTTATGAATGGTAGGATCATCTCCCCTTTAGCTTAAAGAGATTATTCAAGGTTAGCAGTTTAATTTTACAAAGCAGGGTGTCTCAGCTACTCTTCTCTCATTGCTGGGACAAATACTCAACATCCAAAATGAAGGAAGGAAAGGTTTATGTAGCTCAGCGTTTGGAAGTTTCAGTCCACACCCCGCTGGCTCCAAGGCATAGGGGCACGTGGCAGAGGGCATCCTTTCATGGCAGCGGCAAAGAGTAAGAGGGCAACACGGAGGAACAGCAGCAGCACTGGCTACAGAGGGCAAGTCTGTCTCCCTCTCTCTTGTGTTACTTTCAGGCCATCTGCCTCAGACTGGGTGCAGCACTCACACCCATAATCCCAGCAGCACTCAGACCCATAATCCTGGTGGATCATGAGTTAGTCTCAAACTCTAGAAGTTGCCACCCCGTGACTGCATGAGGCTTTGGGGGGACAACTAGGCACAAACCATAACAAAGGGACAGGCAAACCACAGCTGAGGGCCAAGAACCACCTGCTGCCTGCTTTATGATGCCTATGAGCTAAGGAAGAATTTTGAGTGTCTATAGGAGTAAGAAGAAAATGCAAGGTACGTGTATGTATCCTGGCACGTGGAAAATTCTATAAAATTCTAGCATCAGTGTCCATACCAGCAGCTGTACTGGAACACAGCCACGTCTATGTGTTTTGTAGTACTTTTGGCTGCTTTCAGAGTGGCACAGTGAATGAGGTGAGTGGTTGTCACTTCAGAAAGCCAAACACAGTTTATGATGATAGTTTATTATCGCCCCTTAAAATTGCACGATGGAGAGCCTAAAATATTTACTATACAGATCTTTATAGAAGAAGTTTCCCGAGCCTGAGAGCACAGATTAGGAGTTGGGCACTGCAGAAGCACTGGATGACGTCAGCAGTGTGGGGGGAGGAGTATGACGTCAGCAGCGCTAGGGGCCCAACAGGGAGGGGGCAGATGGTGCTGGCACAGGAAGATTCTAATCTTCCCTAGGGCAGGCCCTCCAGGAGTCATTAAGTACATGAAAAGATTCTTTCTTTTTTTTTTTTTCCTTTCTTTAAGAAAAAAGTATTTCTTCATTTTTCAATTATAGGAAATGAAAATGAGACTTTTCACAATCTTTTGAAAGCCACACACCAGTAGTGGTCTTCGTAGGTCTTATTGCAGGCCTCCCTCAGACCCAGGGGCTTTCCGTGGACCCTGTGCTTCTGCAGAGTCACTGCCCTTAGCGGTAGGACCCCCCTGCAAAGCAAGCACACGGCTCGCCCTGCCCTCTGCAGTCGGAAGCACACCTTTCCCGGCCGCGCAGCGCTCCCAGCCAGACCACTCACGTCCTACTGCTGTAACTGGTGTGAGTAGCGTTGCCAGATTAAAATACAGGATGCCAGGATAGATTGAAATCTCAAGTAAACAGAAAAATGAACACATGTATATCCCATGGAGTATGTGAGTCTATTTCCATGAGGCACACTTAAAAAAATTACAGCAAAGTTGTTTATTGCTTAGACCCCTTGTGCCCACATGTGCGTTGGAGCTGCTGGCTTCGGTTGAGTCTGGATCCTTGAGTTCACAGAAGCAGTGAGGCTTTCTCGGACTGTCAGCCGCGGGAGCTGCCTGGCTATCCGCGCAGATGCTTGGATCCAGTCCCTGGGCTGCCTCCCCCTTTTGCTGTTGCACACTAACAGCCACTATTCTTTTGATCAGGAAAGCTGATGAGCTGCGTTTAGGCCACGACCTAACTTCCAGGTGCCACGTGTGGACTGGATCTCCTGGGTGACTGCGGATCACTCAGTCTTGTCTCTTATCCACCTGCCAAGCTGGGTCCACCAGAACGTGACTAAAAGATACTGCCCCCCCACCCCCAGGTGCTGAGCACACCCAGTTTACAGAGGGAAGTGGCTCTTTCAGGAAGGGAGTCCAATGGGCTGGATGTGTTATAGGCACCTTGGACAATGGCATTTTGGCCAAAGCTCTCCTGTTACTGCCTCCTCCTGCTATTTGGAAACCTGCCACCAACAATGCCAAACCTGTACTCCTAAGCCTCCTCTGTGATTCTGATTGACAGAAATATCAATCCCAGCCAGAAAAACCTTACCCAGCACTCTTGGAAGACCCGTCTCGACCACAGCCAGGCCTGCCCCCACTGTATGTCCTGCAAGCTCAAGTCACAGCGCTGGAACCCGTACCCTGCAGCCAGCTCAGCCTTCAGCATCTATGTCACTGGCCCTGACTTAAAAGTTTGTAGGGTCCTGCTGTGAAAAGTCATGGCTGGATAGGGCCTAGCCTTGCCCACTGGCAGTGACTGGGCCTACAAATGCAAGGCCCCACCAGGAGTTGGTGGTTTGTTTTCCTTGTTATGGTTTTCCTTAAGTTGACTCTGGCAAGGGAGTGAAGGAGTTAGTCTGGGAGAATGTCCAGTGTGTCTTGGACACTTGTCAAATCTTCATCGTTTATAAGGGCCTTACTGGTTATTTTTTATTCTCTCAGGGCAGTTGCCCCCAGAGCTGGGGCAAGTAACCTGCAGCACACAAAAATCAAGGGGAATAATGCATAGCAGTTTAGAGCAGTTCTGTGAAGGGTGTTAGCCTTTGTAACTGGTTCCATAAACATTTAGCTAATGGAAGACCAGCTACCTGTGGATACCCTGCACATGCATGTAACTTAGGTACATATTAATTGCCTCTAAAGCTTTTAAAGTTTCAGAAGTCCAGCTTTAGATCTACCTCCAGCACTTATGTGGACCAGAGAGCTCACAACACACTCAAAGCCCAGTTGTGGTCACTCTAGATGCTGACCACTCAGTGCCTGGCTGAGGCCTGAGGACCCTGTTTACAAGATGCTCTGTACTGCAGTGCATTGTTCCACTTGATTTTTGTGCCTTTTCAGGCTTCTTGCCCCAGTCGTTGCTTTCATTTCAGCTTGAGGGATGACTGCTGGAGAGAATAAAAAATAACCTGGGTGAATGTTTCTGCTTGTCACAGCAAGCTCAGTCTCAGAAGCTAAATTCTGCAGGTCCTAAAGAATAGCCCTGGGCTGAAGCTGCCCCATCTCTGTTCTTGATCTGAGATGCTGCCGTCCAGGTCTTGTGTCACTGACCTAACCATCTTTATGACCAAGCACATGTTCTTGGAAAGTGTGAGTTTGCCTCGGGTTAATCCCATGACAGTTGTCACATCCTTGACTGTGGCATAAAGGAAATATAAAAGTTCAGTATTCAGTTACTGTATTTAAATATTCAAATTGGTAAGAGGAAGATGCCTCTGGCTCTCAGAGGCCTAAACTTGGGTGTGTCTTCTGCCTCAAGGCTCTTAATAGTTCTAAGTAATTGTGTGTGGTCCTTAGGGTTGATCATGTCCACTGATTGCTTTGGAGCCGCTGGGGGGAATTAGTAAAGTCCACTTTGAGGTGTGTCTGGGCTCACGGAGGTGTGACCTGGGGGACTACATTCTTGATTCCTTCCACTGGCCCTGTTCTCAGGCTCTGCTTCCCAGATGGCATGGACTGTGCAGCTTTGTCAGCCACAGCCACAGTCTTCCACCATGATGTCTCCTTTGGAGCTAGCCACCCATGAGCAGAACCCCTGAAACTGTGAGTCAGACCAAACCTCTCTTCCTTTAAGCTGTGGTTGTGGAGCAGTGCCCAGAGACAGAAAAGCTGGCAAGTATACCACGACTTAAGGAACCCTGGCGCTGGCCAACCCTATCTTCGTTAACACTAACCTCATGCATAGATGTCCTCTTTTCTGAACAACTGTTATCAAGTAGCTCAGCAGATTAAAGCACCCGCAAGCAGGCGTAGGGGTTGGGAGCCTGCTGTGCCAGCCCCACCCCTGGGGTGTCCTGAGACTGCGATGGAGACTGGGCATGGTGGCCCGCGCCTGTAATCTCAGCTCTTGGGAGGCTGTAAACAGGCAGATCACTATGCATCTGATCTAGTAGTGAGACCCTGAACACCCTGTAGACCCTTCCCTAAAAATACAAAAACAAACAAACAAACAGAAAAACTATTATGATATCTTTTAGTTTTTCTTGTGGTGTCTTCTCCACTTTTCTCCGTCTTGCTGGGTCCCTCAGGAGGCCACACAATGTGAGCAATCCCCATGGATGACTTTTCTCTCACCTGAAAAGGTAGAAAGTGCAAGTGTGTTGGTGGCCCTGCCTGTACGAGGTCTCTGTAAATTTACTGTTTCCCTTTACCAAAAGTCACAGCTTCCATCAGACTCTTCCTCTAACTTGCTGCCCTCTCTGGGCCCAGGGAGAATCCTGTAGCCCTCGCCAAGTGCAGGCATTCCATAATGATGGCCCCTACTCTTGCCTGCAATGGGCTACGTGTTCTTCCTTTTTGCTTTAATAAGCACTGTTAGGGGCAGGGAGATGGCTCAGTAGAATAAGCACTTCCCTGGCAAGCGCAAGGGCCTGAGTTCAATCCCTGGTTCTGAAAAAAAAAAAAAAAAAGCACTGTTCATACCTTCATAAATAGTCTCTTCAGTTACACGGGCTGCATGTGTCAGTTGCTTCACAATGAGGTCCTGACAGAAACAATTGGGACAAGGGTTACAGCAGTCCTTCATTTGCTTGTAAACTCCTATAGAAAAGATCAATTCGAGGACAGCTGGTACATTGCATTAACATACATTATGAACAAGAGATGACTGTCCATGAGGTAAAGAAAGCTTGATATTAAACTGTAATTACAACTTAGTTATGATCGCTACAGTGACAGGTAATAAACATAAAGCCAAATAAGTTATTCACTGGAATCTCTATCTGTTTGGAAGATACAGGTGTTACGCCAAACATAAACTTTGATGTCAGAGAGATCTCGCTTTGAATTTGAGCTCTTCTGGTTACTAGCTTGTGGTTGGTTATGCATGAGTGACTACACCTCTTTGCTTCGATCTGTAATATAAGCTTCCCTCCCTTACAGATTAAGTGAGATAATGTTAACAAAGCATGAAGCTTGCAGCCTGGCACAGAAGATTCACGGGTCTACCTAGTATGTGGGATTTTCAATGCCTAAGTAATGCTTACAAATGTGTCTTCTCATTATATCCAAGAATTAGTCATGGGATCTACAAAAGTACTTTCTAGTAAAATCTTCTGCCATGAAAAGCCTTTTGTATATTTATGCTATCCCATAGGGTATTTAATACTTGAAGTTGTGTGTGTGTATGTGTGTGTGTGTGTGTGTGCGTGTGTGTGTGTGACAGAGGAACTAAGTTTCATTTTACAGTAAGTCTCTGACTTAGGAACATCTGTGCAAACTTTCACAGATATGAACAAACCTCACATTACAAACGTTCATAAGTACAAGCGAATTGAAGTACTGTACTGTAGCTCACAAGTCTATCTTAACATTTTAAGGTAACTATAAAAGTAAAAATAGTTGATTTACAGTATTTTTGTATGGACTTGGCTTTTCTAATGCTTTACAGTGTATATTTGTGGGAAAGTGCATAGAATTCATGGTTTTGGACTTACAAACAAATCTGGTTGATGAACATTCTCCCAGAAATGAACTCCTTCACAAGTTGGACACTTACTGGGTTTGATTTGGTTTCAATTCAATTTAAATAGCCATATATGATTTGTAGCTGCCAAAGTGAGCAGTGCAGATCCTGAAAATAAACATGAAGATAGCAATTTGTTCTGTAATATCACTAGTTCATTTTGACAAACATGAGCAACATCAATAGGATAAAATGAAAGTATCATTTAAAAATGTCTTTTTTACTGGAAAAAGCTGGTAGATTGAATTTACATAAATTTACATTAT
>NW_004524622.1:1571961-1593647 GCF_000260255.1 Octodon degus | reverse complement strand
ATATATATATAATTAAGGGGGACATTTTAGATTTTTGGTGCCAGGTTATGAGGATATTTACATCTACTCTTTTTTTTTTAAATGTATTTGGTTGTTAACAGGTTCTTACCACACAGCTCAGACTCGTAGTGATCCTCCTGTTTTCAGCCTCCACAGCACTAAGATTATGGGCATGTGCCACCACTCCTGGACACTGTGGCTGGCTCAGCACACCCGGGGGCAGGGCTAGCATGGCATGTGGTGCTAGGGATCGAACCCCATCCCTACACTTGCCTCAGCAGGCGCTTAGTCTGCTGAGCTCTCTGGCTGGGCCCCCTACTATGCTCTTCTTCCCTGTTCACGAAGACAGTAATACAAGTGCTTCTCTGCCCTTTGGAGTCCACATAGGCACAGCTCATCAGCACACTGTTCCTGCTCAGCCTACCAGGCCTTGCAGCCCTCCAGGCTACCTTGTGGCAGGTGTGGCCCACTGATGGGCACTGACAAATGAGAATCCATTTTCCTCGTCAGCATTAGACTAAGGAAACTACTTTTAGAAGACTTCTTGGGTAATCTGGGGAAAAAGAAAAAAAAATAGTTTGTATAATAAATAGATCGGTGTATTTGGAGTTGCAGGATTTCTTAGCTAGAAAATATTTGGAGACACCCGATTTTCCTCAGATACAATTTGAACGCACACTTCTCTGTACTGCGCTGGGTCTGCTGTAAGGCCTCAGCCCCCTTTCCAGGCCCTGTGGCCCCTTGTGCTGGATAAGCTGCTGCTGACCCATCACTGGGCTTCTTTGCTCTTGGTTTCCTGTTGGAATTGGCTAGCTGGAGACAACAGTAGCAGATCTGGTAAACAGCTGGGAGTGAAATTGGAGTTTTATTCCATTTCCTTCTCTTGGGGACAAAGGTACTGTGTGGTCTCAGTACTTCAGGTCCTCTAGGCTGTCTCCAGGGAGGGGTCCTCTCCTTCTAGTTCTCTCTGCTGGGATGTAACTCCTGCTTGCTCCTAAGTCTAGGGAGTGTCAGGGAGTACTGCCGTTGCTAACTTCAAATGTTAGCCAGGTTTTTCCCTGTGGCTTCCCTACACCTTGACCACTTTATGCAAAGATTCCTTTTATCATAAAATCTCTCCCTATTACTCAACTCAAGGGTGGCACTGTTTTTGGCCATGACCCTTTCTGATATATGTACAAAATAGTATCTTGATGCCTTCTAAGCCTTTCTTCCTAGAAGCAGTTGCTACAGGAATAATTTAGGGCATTACTTTTTAAGGCAGTTGTTTAATCTCACTGCTGTACCAGACACCAACTCAAACCCTCCGGGATGAGTCATTCTATTTGTGTGGGTGGGGTTAGTAAACTCCCTAAAGTGTAAAGAAGATTGTCTTGATAGTGGTGACAGAGAATTTTCTCAAAAGTCCAAGTGTACAGCCTCAAATAAAATAAAATAAACCGAAAAAAAAAAGTCAATGCATTTAGAAGCTTTCGGCAGTGACCCACAGCTCAGCCCGCTGCTTCTGGGCAGGATGTGGTCAGAACCCAACACATGGGTAAGAAATTTCCCTTCTGAGCCTCTTCATCTTGTAGCTTGGTGTGGATAAAGTCAATTCCAAGTGCTGCAGAAAGTCAAGGTATCATACGAATAAAATTAGTAGAAGAGTTTTGGAAGAATCATGACACACATTAATTTTCTTCAGCCTCAGAGATTGTTAAAAATGACAGAAGTACAACCTAAGTTTGCAGACCAAAATTAGAGAAAAAGGAGGGCTGCAAGGAAAACCAACATTTTGGCCCTAGCCTTGTAAGGTCAATTAAGACTCAGGACATATGAGAACTTGTACTGTAACATCATGTAACTCGGTAGTGTCCCAAATTTTCTGATCAAGGAGATTATGGGGCCAAAGAGGAAAGTGATCAATGATGTAGAGTGTGCCTAAGGAGAGTCACATGGAGAGAAAAGATTCCCTCAGGCTTTCACAGAGAGCACATTGGCCAAGCAATGGCCATGACTCATCCACATGGCTGACACTGACAAAGGTTCTACAGTCTGAGGTACAGGATCTCAAGATAAATCCTGAGGGGATTTCACTGACCTTATCAGACCCAAAAGCTACAACTCTTGTTGCATAGGTCCTGCTTTACCTTGGTCTTAACCATCCAGCAGAAAAGTATAAAAACGAAATATAAGAAATAAAGCCATGCTGTTATGTTGAGCTGTGGGGGACTCAGGTCAACAATTTCTGACATTGCCAGTTAAACAGAAGACCCAATACTATTATGGTCTACTGGACTCTTAGAATATTTTGCTGAGTTTACACACCTATAATATTCAAATAATGGAACTTAACAAAAAAAGGGTATACAGATGAATGTCCATTTTGTATCTGTGTATTCAAAGTGATTGGGATAGATATATAGTTACATTCTGTTAATGAATAGAATGATTTGTTCTAATGGTGTTTTAAATAGGATATCAAGTCCACATCTTGTACAGCAATTAACCACTAAGAAGAATGTATGCAGTGTGTTAATTATTGAAACTATCCTACCGATTTGATTTGAAACTGTCTCATTGCTATTTGTTTATCAATAACATTGTGGCAAAAAAATAAAACATTATGAAAAAAATGACAGAAGTTGTCTTGTTTTGGGTTAAGCAGAAAAGAATAACTTTCTATGGATTGCAGTGACAGAGGGCAGCCTTCTTTGGGGGTTGCCTATCTTCTGTAATGCTAGCAAAAATGTCAAAAGTCCTTCCTCCCCTAGTCTCTGAAATACCTGGATTTCTGGAAGTTCTGTCACAATTCCAGAAATTCCCATTCTTAGCATGAAGCCTTAAGACTTATAGAAACCCTGGGCAGGATTAAGTATGTATGAGTTAGTTAGCCTATTACCACCTCTGTCTTGTGGAGTGGGAACCTAGAGCCTTGACTAGGAAGGAAAGATGGGTGTGAGGCATTTGGATGACCCCGAATGGCAACTTCTATTACAAGTGGGGCAGTAGAAGCCCTGGCGTGACCATCAAAAGCTTGGGACACCTGAGGATGCCTGTATGTGAGTCGCACTGTCTTCAAAGATGAGCTTAGCTGAAACATGGCAGTCTATGTTAAGTGTTCTCATCAGAGTTTAACAAGTATATTTCCTTTCCTGCTTCATTCTACGACTGTTCTTAAAGAGGTAAGTAATTAGTCTACATGAGAAGCCAGAATGTCAACTGTCTGTCAGGCTTACTGATGAGTCTCAGTGAGCAGAATGACACTGCTGGTTAGCAGGGGCCTTGTAAGCTTGGGTTTAGAGAGGGAAGAGGTGCCCCGTATTTGCCAGCCCTATCAAGGGGCTTTATTCTGCTTCTGTACGTAATTAAATATACTTTCTGGATGTCTTTAGTACTACCTTGTTTGGATTTTGCTGTCACTGGGTCAACTCACAGAGTGTAAATGCATAGAAGCTTGGATCTTTTCCTAGGCCACAGTGGGGCCTGAGAGGTTCTGAAGGTGAACTTAATTCCAAGATGATAAATTGATCCACCCAAGGAAGTCAGAGGTAGAGCTCTGCCTGGTGTGAAGCCATCACTGATCAATCTATTTAATTCCTTGGAGTCCGGGGGGAGACTATGCCCTCCCAAATCAACTCCCAACACACTATGATCTCTCCTTCCTATATCCACCCCACCCCCAAGAAAAAAACAATTCTTTAGGAGACAAATCATGATGCAGACCAGCCCCCAGAAACTGAGGCGTTCCATGGCTCACTCACTTCTTTGTCAGGGGTTCCATTCCACAGCCAGGGACTCTGTGCTGGCTGGGAATCCCCACAGCAGCGGCAGTAACGGCAGCGGCAGCGGCAGCAGCAGCAGCAGCAGCAGCCACAGCCTTTGTGAGGCTGACCTGCAGGATACTTTTCAGCCTTGCAAAGAGGAGAGCTGCTTTCACCTGTGCTGAGATGCAAAGCCAGGGCTGCTGAGAAGGTGGGGCAGCTGGAAGGCCATCTCTGGAGATTGGAGGCAGAGAGGCAAGCTGGAGTGCTGCAGACCCAAGTGTGTGTGCCCAGCCTTCCTGCCCTGCCCCACAGGGCCACTTGGGGCCTGGGTAGCTGGAGGCACATGGCTGTATCTTTATAACTCAGCTATCATTTAGAGTTGAGAAGAAAAGAAGCTTAGTGTGGCTTTCAGAGGAAGTAAGGTGCCAAATTCTTCTCCCCAAACAACTAAATAAACCACTTAGACTTTTTATGACTCAGAAACCACATACCCCACAGCCAGTATGTATTATCTATTTATTCTTGTCTACAAATATTGATTGAGAACTATCGTGTGACTAATGCTCTACCTGGGTTGAGAACGTAATGGTAAAACAAGATTCACTCTCTCCCCTCAAACTTGGATAATCCCAGTCTAGTGTGGCTGATTCTATGACACAGACAGCTGTTTGCTCTAATAGCAAGAAGAATATACTGAGTGTTACCACACTCTGATTGTGTGACCTCAAGCAAACCAGTTCACTGCCCTGAGATTTAGGTTTTTCTTATCTATTTCCGGTAAATGACATGTGTTTTGGGATATAATAAGGTAAGGTTTATTAGCAAGTTTTTATCTCATATGTCCGTAAGGGCTAGCTAGCTGTGATTCAGATTCTGATTTTGAGAAAAATGTTAGTAGAGAATTGCTGCTGGGTACACTGAAGCACCCCACTTCTGGGCAAATGTATCTGCTTTTAGGCCAAGTCTAGAAAAAAATTTGAGTAATTGGAAATACTATGTTTTGCTACTTGCCAGAGAGCCTCTCTGCCCAAGTTGCCCTCTACCTTTCCCTGGAGCCAGTGTGCTCTGGATAGTTCTCTGGTTTTCTTTTGTCAAAGTTGCTTTCAGTAGATTGACAGGCTGAAAAAAATCCAGGCAAAGCTGGCTCATCAGCTGTCACTGCTTCAGAGCGTTGCCCTTTGTAGAGGTCTTCACATCTCACCCAAAGAATGGTTTCAGCTTGGTTATCAGCAAAAACTGTCTCTTCTGAAAGTAATTAAAGAGCTGGCATTTGTGTAGGGAGAGACAGATAGAGATGTAACAGTCCCAGGACGGACCTGCGAGCTCCAGGGAACTCAGCGTATACCACAGAGAAGGCAGTACAAATCTGCAGAGAGAGCAAGAAGGATTCAAGAGCCAGGTCAGTGTCTGTGGAACGAACAGAAATATTCCTGCTGTTCTGCACACCTGTATATGCTGTAGCACTAAGACCTACACGAAACAGAGGACCTAAAGGGTTTTTTTTTTTTTTTTTTTCTCTTCTTCTTCATCTTCTTGTTCTTCTTTTTATTCTTCTTGTTTTTTTTTTTTGGTGAAAATGGCGATTGAACTCAGGCTCTTACCTAAAGTTTTGAGATGTAAACATAGGGCCCTTTCAAACAAGATGCACAGTGCATCAAAAGGCAGAAGCCAAAAGGGAGAGATTTATAAACATGACTATATTGAAGTATTACACTTCTGTGTCAACAAAGACACAATAAACAAAATACAAGCTGCAGTCTTGAAAGAAGATATTTATAATACCTGGAGCCAACCAAGAATTTAAAATGAGTTTTTAAATATGGTTTTAAAATTTTCTACAAATTGATAGAAAAAGAAAATCTGAAAGAAGTAGGTGAATACTATGAAATAAACTCAATCTTGTTCATATCAGTGGAAAGGCAAATGAAAGTCACAGCATGAGTCAGACAAGGGGACACACAAGCATCATCCCAACAATCTGGGATGCTGAGGCAGGGAGATGGCTTGTTTAAGCCCAGTCTGGACAACTTAGTGACAGTAAGATCTTGTCTCAGAAATAAAAAGCAAAAAGAGGATATGGAATGTGGTTGGCTGCGAAGGCCCCGAGTTCAATCTCCAGTACTTCAAAAATAGACACAAACTAAAAGCCAGAGTGGTATGGTTTTGTATCCCTGAATCTGGCAAAGGCAGTATCTGTTGAAACAAAATGTGGATAAGGCTATGGAGAAGCAAGCATTCTCACACTTCACTGCTGGTTGTGAAACTGGTAGACTTTGTCAGAGAGTACACAGGCGCTATTTTCATACATGCTGCAGATGTGTATGTCCTAGTGTGTAACAATTCAACTTTACATGTCACCTAGAAAATCCCTTGCAGGTGCGCAAACTGAAGGGCACATCATTGTGTGTGAAGGCCAAAGACGAAAGCAGCGAAGGGGTGGGCAGCTTGGCTGTGGGTCAGTCATACAGTTTAGTAGGTAGCTCAATTAATGAGGTGGAAAAGTATGGATCAGTGTGGATTGATCTCTCAAAGTAATACTGGGAAAGAAAGAGCAAACTATGGAAGCCCCCGAGTTATATTATTTAGTAAAAATTTAAAACTACATTGTCTCAGTCATTTTCTCTTCTTGCTGAGACAAAATATCACAGTTAAAAGAGGAAAGGTTTATTTAGTTCACAGTTTGTGGAAATTTCAGTCCATAAGCAGCTGGCTCCAAGGCAGGGTGGCACATGGCAGAGGGCAGCAGTTCATGGCAGCGGAAGACAGCAACAGCAACAAGCGAGAGTGAGACCAGCCTCTTTCTATCTCTTATATCATATTCAGATTACTGGGATTAGGGCAGTGTCAAGCCAATCAGTGGACTGATTCAGTAGTCACCCTTAATCCCAGCAGTGCACCATCAATCCCTCACCAATCTAGATTCAGCTACCTCCTAAAAAGCCTATGACCACATGAGGCTTTGTGGGGACATCTAGACATGAATCCTAGCACACACCAAGCTATATTGTTAATATTATCTGTGTATTATGTTCTTTAGTGTATGTGATCTATTTCTCATCACAGTTTACTGGGAAAGATCCAGTCATCTGAATAATCTCAATGAAGAGACTCCAGGGGAGGATGATTCTGAAGGTTCTGGGCCCTTAACAGGTAAAAGGGGCAGCCAGGATTCAAGGAACCTTGGAGCTTCTGTCAGTGAGGGGCATGCGCAGTTCTCCCTCCCTGCCTCTTTGAGACTATCTAACCAAGTCCATCTCTGTGGCATGAGGGAGCAACAGGTCATGAGAATGCACCCCTGCCCACGACAGCATTGCACACCTGCAGGAGGGCAGCCCTAGAACCTGGAGCATCGGGGGTCTGGGGCTCTGGTGCGCAGCTGGCTTGCTTGCGATCTGCGAGAAGGGATGTGACTCCTCGGGATTTCTTCAAGCTGGCTTCTGCCCTAAGCAGATGGCTGGAGAGTGCAGGCGCAGACGCCGCCCAGCTCCACTGCTGCCTTGACTCCCCAGCACTAGTGAAATGATGCATCAAAAGCCACCCTGACTCACTCCTAGAGTCTGTGCACACCAGCCTCCACGCCCCACCCCCTCCACAGAGATGGTGCTTACTAAGATCACTGAATATTCTGTCACTCCTGAGCCCACGTGGAAATTCCTTGTGCATCGTTCCAGTCTCCGTGGCGCTTGGCTCACCCTTGGTGTCCGGTCTCCCCTCCAACCAGCAGTGGACTCATTCGGGGCTGTCTTCTCTTTTGGAGCCCTTCTAGGACATTTCCCACTGTAGACAGAGCATTGGTGTGCTCCTTCTGGCTGTAATAATGGTGCTGGTGACAGATCAGGGGCCTGGACATTGGCAGGAGCAGGAATTCCTTCAGATAGGTGTTATGGTTTGGGGATGGTCCATCCTCTAAAGCTTCAGTGCAAGAAGCTTGGTGCTCAGTGTGGCAGGGTTGAGTTGGTGGAAATATTAAGAGGTTCTAACTAGGGGAAGACCAGCAAGTTGTGGGGCTTCATGCTCATGGACAGAGTGAGGCTGTCTCTTACGAGGGTGTGAGTAGCCTGTGAACAGATTAGTTCCCCAAGAGCAGCTTGCTATAAGCAGGGAGCCTGGGTCCTTCCTGGTCGCCTTTCTCACTTACACCTGTGCCCCTTCTGCAGGAGGCCGTTCCTTTCTGATTATCCTGTCTCGATGCAAACAGAAGCCCTCACCAGGGTGCTCGTGTCACACTGCTTAGACCTACCAGTCCCTACAGTAGTATGCTAAATAAATCTCTCTTCTTTATACATTGCCCAGGCTCAGGTATTATGTGAAAACAACACAAAGTGGATTAAGATAATAAGCTTAATTGTAAATTTCAAGATTTTATAAGTGACTCGACTTCTTTGGGGTGTGGTGGGCCATGCTGGTAATTCCAGAACCTGGGAAGCTGAGGCAGGAGGATTGCTGTGGGTTTGAGGCCAGCCTGGGTACAGAGTCAAAGGCCAGCCTGAATAACAGAGAGATCCAATCTCAAACAACAACAATAATAACCCCCCATGCACAAATGAGCTGCCTTCTACATAAAGGTTATTCAACAAGAGTGTTTGACACACAAATTACTACCCTCCACCTCATTGTAAACCTGCTATAGAACATGTTTATTTTACTTTTTTTTTTTTTTTGTATTTTAGGACAGGGTCTACAGGGTCTCACTATGGAGATCAGACTCAGTGATTCTCCTGTTTTCAGCCTCCCAAGCACTGGGATTACAGGCGCACGCCTTCCACCCAGTCTCTGTTCAGGTCTCAGTGCACCCTGGGGGCGGGGCCAGCAGGGCAAGGCAGGCTGGGAATCCAGCCCTGGCTGCTGCGTCTGCCTAAGCAGGCGCTTTAAACTGCTGAGCTATTTGGCCTGCCTCCTGCTATAGAACATGTTTACAATGTATTTTGAACCTTGATGTACAGAGGTCTGGCCCTTAGTTTAAAGGAGCCACAGTACACCTTCTCTTTTACCCTGTAAACCTATTGGAAGTCATGCTTTGGGACTGAGTGGAACGGTGATGTCATATCGTAATTACCTTTGGTATTAAATTGGTACCTTGGCTGTTCCCTCACTTTGCTCATCTTTGTTTACATTCTGGTGACATTTTCATTGGCTCCTTTCTCCTGTCTCTTACATGATGGCATCAAGCCGGGAAGGGAGAAGCCGTGCCAGTTACTTCAACAGAAAGAGCTTAGTAGAGAAGTAGCAGGTAGAGGAACCACCCAGGGAAATAGGAATGATCACAGAAGCTTTAGGGGCTGGAGGCAGCTATGGGGGTAGAGGGAAGAGTTGGAGTAATTGGAAGCTTCTAGAAGCAGACACAGCGCTCAGACTGAGGACACTGAGGAGGGCCCTGGCCAGCTGGTGCAGGGACCTTGAGGGGTTTAGAGTGCAGAAAAAACTGTAGAAATGTGGAATAGAGTAGAGTAGAGTAGAGTAGAGTAGAGTAGAGTAGAGTAGAGTAGAGTAAAGTAGAATAAGTAGTAGAAACAAAAGGCAAGCCTAGATCAAGCAGTCCCTTTTCTTTCTCACTTGCCTTCTTATCCCCTTCCCCAAATTCCCAGTCTGAGCAGCGCTGTAAAGGACCCAGCTGATAAAGACGAAATAGGCTTTGCAGAATCCAGCTCCCACAGCACCAAGCAGAGCACAGAAAGGCGCATGCTAGAGTTTGGACCTTCAGTGTCCCTTAAATGTCCCTGTGCTAAAGGACTGGCCGCTGGGACGATGGTGCGAGGTCTTTCTGATTCGGGGATGTGCCCTTGAGGAGCTGAGTGGAACTCCGGCCTTTTCCCTTTTCTCACTCTCTTTCATGCAGTGAGGTGAGTGACTTTGCCGTCTCACATGCTCCCACTGCGGTGTGCAACCCAAGGCCGAAAGCGGCCAGGCCAACTGACCTCGAACAGAAACTCCCCTAACCATGAGCCGAGGGGAACCTCTCCATCCGCGATGGTTATCACAGGTGTTCGTTACGGTGATGGCGCACCGCCTACCTGTGGGTTCGGAGCCCAGAGACCCCTAAGAGGTGCATGCTAACAAGACCCGCTTTCCCCGTCTGCACTGTTATCTTCAACGTTTCATCAAGGAGAAAGGTGTGCCCAGGATTTCCATTCCTCAAGCCTGCCAGGCTATTATTGCTGATCACCAAAGTGCTAAATACCCACTTCATTCCTGAGGCCTCTTGACCTGATCCTAGAAGAAAGAAGAGCTGGCCTGGTTTGTCTATTTCCCTGCCCCACTCTCCGGATTTGCCGTCAATACCTACAGGGATGAAACACTTACTTTCCAGCAGTCCTTCCTTGGTGGTGTGAGGTGTCCTGCTTATTTGGTGCACTCGCAATGAATGTTCAGTAGTGACTTTTCAGCCATCTGCAAGCAATACTTAATAAAAGTCTTTATGTATTATGTTCAACATTTATGTTTCTTTAGTAGTTCTCATTTCTTGCTTAGAAGCAGAGAGAGGGATACTAAATTTAGACCAAACTGTTCAATTAAGTTTGATGAAAAAAATTTAAGTTGTTTATTGTTTAACATATGTGCACTTCAAATAAAGTTCCAATCCAGATGAGACACTGGTATAATTAATTGCTGCCAATTTGAAACAACCATGTCAGATTTTTCTCAAAGGGTTTATCTTACCTGCTGTGGTACTTTGGTATTGGCTGTACAGTAGGACCCCCAAAAGTCATGGTTCTGAGTGGAATACAAATAGAACAGAAAGACAAATATCATGTGTTTTCATTCATGCAGAAGCTTTAAAAAATTATCTTTAAGTAGAGTGTAAAATAGTGGTTGCCAAGACTGTGGAAGGCAGTGGGGTGGAGAGAGGACGGGCTAGCAGACAGGCACTGCTAGAAGCGAGGAGAAGCGGCCCACCTTTGGCACACTGCAGGATAATGATGGTTGATGACAATTAATTGTCTGTTTCAAACTAGCTAGCAAATAAAAGCTTAAATGTTCCCAATACAAAAAAGAGAAGTGTCTGAGGTGGTGGATACACCAGTGACCCTAAGCTGATAGTTACAACATTAAAATATCATTCTGCATCCATAAATATATTGTCATCATTTACATATTAAGCATAATTCTGAAAATTTGCCCAAAGATCCACAGATATCCTCTTCTGACTCTGCTCTGCCTTGCTAGATGATTTGATTTCCCCAGTGGAAGAGTTACCAAAGGGAGTGAGGTGGCTCTGACTTGGTGACCCCTCTTCTACTGCCTGCAGAGAGGGACTGACAGGTGCATAAGGTAATCTAGGGGGACAGGAAGGAGCCCCAAGAAGATTTCCTGCCCTGTATCAAATACAGAGCTGTGCAAGACCTTCCCGGGCCTGAAGGCTTGGAGAGACATTCCTAGACACGTGCAGCATCATGGATAAATGCCGGCATCTAACGTGCTGGCTAAATTCAAATGGATGTTGAAGGAAAACTTATGAGAACAAAAGACATCGCAAAATTGAAGCTTGCACCCTTGTGAGAACATGAGTGTGGCCAGAGGAAGCCTTTGCCTTTGTGGTACTGTATTCAGGATTTTCCTAATGCACCCAGCTGGAAGCCGCCTGCCTTTCCCAGGGACCCATGCCCATCTCCCTAAAACACGTTTCTCCAGGAGCAGAGTCCTCTGTGGAGATTTCATCCATTTTCCTCATCCTTTGGGACTTCACCACTTAATCACTTAAAATTGATAAACAGTGACTCTGCGGAGCTGTCAAGTGGAAGCATTTCAAAGTAAGACAAACCACTGAACTAAACACCCCAAACATTCGTTATAATTCTATATGCTATGCTGGACGCTGTGGATTAAAACTGTGACACGCACACTCATCAAACGCAGACCTTGCACATTGCTTTGGTTTTTTCATTTTTATTGTGTGAAGTTCTCCAAGGAATCAGTGTCATTTTTTCTCTTTGGGGATCATTAATTCTCAAGGTTTGATAGAGATCAATAGTTATAGTCTGTCATTGGTGTTTCTGGAAAAGTATATTGTGCTGCTGCGGATGGGATGGCGCCTGCTTGGGGAAATGGTACTCTTTCATGGGTGGTGCTGCATGGGACCCCGAGCATTACTTTATTCAGCTGCTCCAGTTCTGACAGCCTCGTGCAGTGTCTTACCTACCCTTGCACACTTGGTCTCTGGAGTGGATCTTTACTTAAAAGGCCCTGACATGAGACAGAGTGGCCACGGGCAGGTCATTATCTTCGAACACTTAGCAAAGTGGCCAGGGATCAAACACCCAGGTCAAGGAACAGTCTGCCGGCCGCCCCTCCACGGCAAGGCTCCCAGGAATCCATCTCGTGTAGGGAAGCATGTGGCCATGAGTATTTTGGGCTTGCGAAACCTTGTGCAGAGCTAGCAGTCACTTCCCTGAGCCATGACCCGACTTGGAAGACGGTGGCTCTCGCGGTCCCTTGAGGAAGGAGGGATGCATTTCATTCATCGTTTCTTTCAGCAAGTACTGGATGAGTGGCAGTCATATGCCAGGCACTATTATTGCTGGAAATAGATGAATAAACATCTAAAATCTGGTAAAAATATCTGCCCTCATACAAAGTGTGTGTGTGTGTGTGTGTGTGTGTGTGTGTGTGTGTGTGTGTAGATAGTAAAACAAAATGCAGGACATCACCATTTATGCATCATGCATAGTTCTATCAATCATCTCTGTATCCGGTGGTCACAATGGCTACGGGGAAAGGACAGCAGGACAGTTTCTGCCAGCGGATGTGTGCGGGAGAAAATTTGCCCAAGAAGGCCTCCATGGCAAGGTGAAATTTTATCAGAGAATTGAAAGAGTTGCAGGAGTGAGCTATACAGAGATCTGGGGGACCAGCACCTGCCACGTGGTGGGTGAGCAGTCGAGGCAGGTGGAGCTGGAGCAACAGCGCCAGCACCAAGCGCTTCCCTGCGTGTGTGAGGCCCTGCGCTAGGTCCTCAGAGTCTCAGAGAAGGTAGGCTGAGCAGAGCTGAGTGCCCGGACGAAGACCAGGGAAAGCTGAGGTCTGAAGGGTGTGAGGGATCACGCTGTTCGGCGCAAATTGCCTTAGCTTGGGGTCTGCTAGCTTTTACCTTTCAGTGTACTGGCTCACACAGGAACATATCACGCACTCTGATTTCTTTAATTTTTGCCCACTGTATTTTGATATAATCCATTTCCTTTCTAAATTCCATGTATTTTATTTTAAGCACCTAAAAATGTTACTCTGATAGTAAGTCTGTAGACTTTATTTTTTCAATTTAATTTAATTTTATATCAATTTTACAGAGATTTAAAAAAATTAATAATTAAATTTTTTATATTAATTTTATTGAGAAGTAGACTTTAATAGTTGCTTCACCATCACAAAGCAGGTAAACTATTCCTCATAGTGGGCCTTTAAAATTTTTTAATTAGAAAAAGAAAGTAAGTAAGGGCTGACGGCGCCGTGAGCTTGAGTGCGGGTTCTCCGTTGTGTCTGCTGTAATGGTACAGCAGGGCTCCCGCCCACACGCTCTGAATTGCTCTTCGGTTGCCATTGTTTCCGGGAGCTGCGGTTCTTTTTTAATTTTTTTTAAAGAAATCTTTTATTGATTTATTTGGTACAGGGTCTTGCTACGCAGCTCAGACTCACAGCGATCCAGGAAGCTCAGCTCCCCCTGCGCTGGGATTACGCCCAGCTTTGGTGGTTGGCATGGTGTATCCAGGTTCCAGGGCCAGCGTGGCCTGTGGTAGTGGGGATCGAACCTAGGTCCTTGAGCTTGCCAGGTGGGCGCTCGACTGCCGAGCTATTTCCTCAGCCTAGAAATAGATTTTTTTTTCTCCGAATGCCTTCAGGGCAGGTTTGGCTGGCTTGAGTTGTGGGGATCGAACCGCAGCAACCTGAGCCTGACTGCTTTGTTGAAGCAGACACTTAAGGAGCTGAGCTACGGGGCAGACCCCCGAAATTTGGTTGTTGATGCACCTTATTTTTCTCTCATTTAGGTAGAAGATTTGATTCAGCTTTATTCTTCAGGGCTACTTCTCACATGATACCAGAGATTCCTTAGAATGAATATTTTGAACAAACTTTAAATTTCTCAATTCATAAGAATTTGGGCTTAGATGCAGACATAATCAAATATCAACCTTCTGATCCATGGATTGGCCTTTTTTGTAAGACTTGGCGTAACTGACCCATCTGTCTTCACTTGATAATTTGGACTATTTAAAAAGTTAACTGGGACTCTTCCAATTAGGCAAGACTGTTTAGTTTTGCTAGCTTGGTTCAAGGGATTTCAGTGAACTATTTCCATATCTTGGGCAGATTCTCCCGATTCTCCCCTTTAGTGGCCGGCCCTGTGGGACCACAACTGGTGCTTCTGTCCCATCCATGTCTGAGTGAGCTGGAGAATGATTCTCGGGCAGTTAATATTATAGATGCTGATAAGGTTTTCTCTTTCTCCTCCGAAAGCAGCAGGCTTTTGGGAAGTTTCAGTTACCCAGGGCGATTTCCAGCTCTTCTAACGGTACCGCTCCCCCAGCCGCAGCTTGATGGAGAAGTCGTTCACTTTTTGGAAATGACCTTGAGACATTTCAAGTTGTGCGACAGATATGCAGAGGCAAGCTTCTTGGTTCCTCCGGCCACCTGAAGGCAGTCACATTGCCATCTGGCTCTTCAGTAGCTTTTAATTCAGAAAATCTCACTTGGATCGGAGCAAAACTCGCACTGTGACCATATTTATCGGGAGGAACCACTCCAATTGCTTGACTGCAGCGACCAAACCATGTATGTACAAAAGCATCATTTAGGGGTGTGCTGTTTTTCTCTAGTTTGAGTAAGAAGTTTAACAGTCCTCTGGATTGCTTGCCATCATCCAATTTGATTAATAGGTTCCAAGTTATCCGTCGTACCAGCAGAGACTTTGTTCAAGCTTAGCTCATCAGCGAGATCTTTGTTTTTAAATTTATTTTCAGTATCTCACTTTTTTGTTACAGAATCAATTGTCAATTCTCATATAAATCCTCTGCCTCCATTTTTAAGTTGCCACAGCCTCTGTGCCTGAGTCAAAGAGAAGAAAAATGAAATATTGAGCCTTTAAAGATGTGGAAGGTTTCCAACTTTCACTCTGAAGGACATAATATGCTATTGGAGAGGGTCACTGTGCTCACTTTGGCCGCCATATTAAGTAAACTAAAGAGATGAAGAGGACTGAGGAGATAGCTCAGTGGTCAAAGTGCCTGCCTAGTAAACGCAATGAGCTGGGCTCGATTCCTGGTGCCCCGTGCTGTGCCAGCCCAATGCCAAGACAGCCACTAAACTGGGAGTGGTGGCACACTCCTGTAATCCCAGCACTGGGGCGGCTAAAACAGGAGGATCACTATGAGTCTGAGCTGCATAGCGAGACCCTGTACAAAATACATTAAAAATAAATAAATATAGAAATAGAGACAAAGGTAGGATAAAGAAGATTTATTTGGAGATGATGCCAGTAATTCAGGCAGGAGATGATGGTGCACACCACCACTCGACTCTGATATACTTGAATGACTGTTACATAGCTAGGTGGAAATATCATGCGGGCAGCTGGAGACAAAAGCCTGGAGTTGTGGGGAGAAGTCTAGACTAGAAGTACAAAGCTAGGAACCATGAGTCTATACTTGGTATTCAGGTACCATGGAAAGTGGTAACTAGAGAGAAGATATGCTCTGATAACACCCTAATACTTAAGATTTGTGAAGGGGAAGTCCTTAAAGTACAGTGGTCTTCCACCCAGGTGGTGATTTAAAAAATGGCTGCATGAAAGCCAAAGGAGAGTGGAAGTCCTGAAAGCTGAGGGGAGAAAGAGTTTCAACCCAGAGTGATTATCTGGTACATACAGCAGGTCTGTCATATCACATGAGGCCCCTGGAGTTGACCATGGAGTTAACAATTTAGAAGACATTGGTGACCTGGAAGAGTGACCCAGTTGTTGAGACAAAAGTTGCACTAGAATTGGCTTAGGAAAGATTAAAGGAAGAGCTGGAGACAATAGGAATAAGAAAGTCCTGTCAGAACATTTCTTCTCAGAGAAACCAAAAATTCAGATGATTGCTGGAGGGAAGGATGGGGATAACAAGTTTTCTTTTTTAACATGGGGAAAATGTCAGCATATTTGAATGCTGACAGAAATGATTTTTAAAAAGAAGAAACGTGATGATTCAGGTGAGCTGGACTCCATTGTGGAGGCTGTGACTTTGGGTTTGATGAGAGGTGGGTGGCACCTAGTGGACATGCAAAGGGCTTGGCCTCAAGCCACAGGACCAAAGAGACACCATAGGAGCAGGCAGGCAGGAAGGCAGAGTGCACTGCAGGGTCCGGAGTGAGGTGGTGGGGAAACCTGGAGGAACCTTTGCGATTGCTGCTGTCCTCTCAGGAGAAATGAGATTCCTGACTATCAGCTGCGAGTGAGAATGGGTGGGGGATGAGGTGAAGGTTTGAGAAAGGAGAAAGAGGTGTCTCATGCAGGAGTAACTGGGGCAGCCAAATGCAGTGGGATTGCTGGGAAATATTTAGAACCTAGTTTAGATGAGTGGCCGAGCAGTTAATATGAACTTATTCAGAACGCTGTATTTTTCTCCAGTTAAATTTAATCCTTAGGGAAAAGCTCAAAGTATGTGGAGAATTAGATTTCCCTAAAGACTGGGTTTTGCCATAGAAGTAAGACTGAGGGAGGACAGATGAAACTACTAAGAGTGGACCCAAGAAACAACTGATTTCCTGTAGGATTTAATGAAGGTCAGTAAAGTAATGAGGTCATGAAAGTGTTATGAACAGCGAAACTGAGGATGAATCAATGATTTCTAGGTCCTGTTGCAATGGAAGAATTTTTGGTCAAGCCTCCAGGAGAAGAGAGTGAGAAGGATAAGAAATTGAGTTTTAAAAAGTGAGATGATTTAGAGATTATGGAAAGGGTGTGGCTACTTGCCAGAACTTGGTATATAGTATGGCCAGCGGAAGACAGGCCAAGAAAGGTGAAGAACAAGGCCAGCCTCTTGGAGGACAATTGATGTGGGTATTGGAATCACTAAGAACTGGGTCGGGAGTAATGTTGAAGAGGGAGATAATAAACCAGGCTGGAGATCAAGCAAGAAACAGGAGCAGTGGTGCCCGTGAGTCTTTAGATGGCTGCAGCAGGTGGAAGAGCATAAGCAGCAGTCTGAAGGTAGCTGGGAGCCCGAGTGAGGTAGTCTTTTATCTTCTGTGGTGAAGACCATGACAATTATCTTCTTAACATATGCTCCTCCATGCTGTCTCTAGGAGCTTCATTCATCAAGTGGCCAGAGAAACCACATAGCAACCCTTGTCTTTTTTTTTTCCTTCAGGCAAAGTTTATTTATTTATGAGGTGCTAATTTTGGTAGCTCAGCTACTTTACATTGTACTCTAGGGTGGCAGATGCTCTTGTGAATGTGAAGGCAGACCCAGTTCCCATCCACAATCCCTGTGCCTGGACGCCACACTAATGATGGCAGTTTGACACAATTCTGTCCAGTGAAGTAGAAGCAGAAGTAATCTGAGGTTTCTGAGAAAGTTTTTCCTTTCCTGAGAAAAGGAGACAGACTCAGGAGTCATTTCCTTTTAACTCCTTGCCCTTCCTTTTTCCCCTTTTGTACAGCAGACGGCCGGGCTCAAAGCACAGACTCACCTTGAAATCATGAAGACAAGATTGAGGACGTAACTATCCCCCTGCATTGAAAGTGGCAAAAGAGAAAGATAGGAAATCTGGTCCTTGGATAGTATTCCTGAGCCACTACCCTGGGCCTCCACTTCCCTTTTGGAATTCCTGGAACAGGAAACCAATACAATCCTCCTCCATGAAGCCTGCACATTAGCTTGCTGCTTCCCTAACTCAAAGCTTCCGTATAGTGAAGCTAGAAGCTCTAATCCTTTAGGTTTAAAAGGGGGTTTTGGAGACTTATTTGTGAGCAACCAAGTTATTTCAGTACGCCAACTAAAAATGTTGGGCTGCTTCTACCTCTTTTTCAACTTACTGTCTTGTCCTTCTTCTTCACTTCATGAATAGGTTTTTTTGTAAAATGGCTTTATCAAGATATAATCCTGGGCCAGCCAAGTAGCTCAGCGAATTAAAGCTTCTGCAAGCAGGGGCAGGGCTAGGGGTTTGATCCTCAGGCCCACTGTGATGGCCCCGCCCTCGGGGCAGGTTGAGACAGCAGTTGACACTGGGCGTGGTGGAGCGCGCCTGTAATCCCAGCTTTTGGGGGGCTGTAAGCAGGCAGATCACTAGGAGTCTATTCTAGTAGTGAGATCCTGAACACCTTGTAGTCCCTTCCCTACCCCCCCACCACAAAAAGAGATATAATGGATATACAAAGAACTGCACATATTTCATGTTTGTAGTTTGACGAGTTAAGAGTACACCCAAATACTTGTAATGCCCTCAACACCAAGTGACAGGCACGGCTAACCCCTCCCAATGCTTTGCTCATATCACTTTGTCTTCTTTCCCCTCTGAGGCAAGACCACTTGACGTGGACTGCACTTTCTTAACACATTCTGAAGTGCATAGTGTGGTCATGTTGGCTCTAGGCACTGCCTTGCTATAGGACTTATTAGCTTAGTTGGAACCTTTACACTCATTGAATGCCAGTTTCCTCCGGGCCTCCACGGCCGAGCTCTTGGCAACCACTATTGCATCCTCTTCCTCCATGACTTTGACCGTAATAGAATTTTCACATAAGTGGAGCCACGCAGTAGTTTGCCTACTGTAACTGGCTTATTTTACTTAGCATAATGTCCGCCAAGTTTATCCATATTGTAAGTGGCAATGTTTCCTTCTCTTTGAAGGCTAATATTCTATGAATGGACAGACCATATATTTTTTTTTAATTTTTAAAAATTTGAGGCCAGGGAGATAGCTCAGTAGAATAAGTATTTGTTTGGCAAACGCAAGGGCCTAAGTTCAACCCCTGGTTCTGTCAAAAAAAAATTAAATTTATTATTATTATTTTTTTATATTTAGTACAGGGTCTGTGGGGTACAGGGTCTGTAGGGTCTCACTACGTAGATCAGACACATAGTGATCCTCCTGTTTTCAGCCTCCCAAGTGCTGGGATTATAGGTGTACGCCACCATGCCCAGTCTCGGATAGACCTTATTTTTTAACCTGTCATCTGTTGATGGGCTCAGGCTTGTTTCTGTATATTCACAACCACGAACAGCACAGTAGTGGACACGGGGGTGCAGGTCTTGTGAGGTCTTGACTGCAGTTCTCTCTCGTGGGATCACTGGTAGTTCTATGCTTATTTTTGTTTAATACCATGCTGGTTTTCCATAGCTGTTGCACTATTTTGTATTCCCACCATCCACATTCTTTCCCACAGCTTTGCCAACACTAGTTTTCTTGTTTTCATACCAGCCACCCTAATAGGTGTAAAATGATATGTCTCTTTGTAGTTTTTGTTTTCCTGACCATTAATGATGTTGAACATCTTCTCATATCCTTGTTAGCTATTTGTATGTCCTCTCAGCCTTTTGTCTGGTTTTAAATAATGTTCTTTGGGTATGTTTTGTTTTGTTTTGCAAGTGAAGTGCGGGCGTTTCTTCATGTGTCAGATATGCACTTTGCTAATGTTTTTCTCACAACATGGTAGCTGCTTCATGCTGCTTCACTCCTCCCTTGCCACACAGAAACTCTGCAGTTTGCTCTGCTCCCATTTGCCCAATTTTGCTTTTGTGTTTCTTGAAGAAGCCTGCCTACACACGCCTTTTCCTGCGGCCTTACCTTCACTGTTACCAGGCCACCAGACTAACTGTTGGACGACTTCCCCAGAAACCACCATACTGAATCTTCTGGAGTACTGGGCTGTACCTGCGAGGTCTTGTTCCCTTTGAAACTTCTATAGCAGGGACTTCATTGGCTCTTTTCTCCTTCTCTTCCTTCATAGCCTTTTTCTTAATTCTCAGTCCTTTCATAACTTCCACTGTCTGACGAACTCCTGCTGTCTCCGCCCCAGTGTGCTCCTAGTACTTTTTCCCTTCTTTCCCCTCTTGTCTTCTTTGCTTTCATTACATTTTCCCTGGGGAAGTCACCTGTTCCTAAATCTTTGTTTACTCCCAAGAGATCAAGGGTTTATAGATTTATGTTTTCAATCCTAGATTTTCATTCACATTTTGGACTTCCATTTCTAATGGCTTCTGGAACACCATACTTCACATATTATACTGCCCAAAACTGGGTTTGATCATCTTTCCCAGAAACCCTACCTGTTTTTTCTTTTTTGTTTCTCCTCTTACCACCATTTGTCTACACGCCCAAGTGAGAAACTTGGAATATAGCTTGAACTCTGTTTACTCTCCACCCCACTTTTCATTGATAAACAGCACCATCAATTGGCTTTAGAGGTATTTTTCAAGCACTTTTTGTTCTGTGTTCTCATCCCTTTTATCTGTTTTCCTGTGCTTTACTTCCAGTGGGGGGGGGGGAAATTGCTCATTAGGTTTGGGTCTTTGGGAAGAGCTATGCTCTAATTTTATAAGGGATTCCAGTTCTAGTCTAGCTTGATCTACTAAGATGAAAGCTCTGTGATCAATGGCTGCACAGAACAGCCTTTAGGCTTTGTTAGCTGAGGCCCTTTCTATTTAAGATCATTCAGTTTTCATCAAGAGCTCATCCCGGAAAAGGAATTTGACGCTGCATCAAATCAGATCTGCAGAGAGCTGGCTGAAAGGAGATGCTGCAGGCTGGTGTTCGTGACTTTGCAGAGTTCTTCCTTCACTCAGGAGAAGTTCCTGTCCCGAGTTAATACCAAGAAGAATGAGTTATAGTTCTCTTGGGCAATCACAAGCCAACATGCAGAACATTCGTTTTTAGCTGTGCATGTGTGGCTGCATGTTGAGTGGAGTCCTCTTGACATTTCTTGCCAATAAGCCAAGGGTTCTTTTGTTCTATTTAGATGGAAATTGTGACTGAGCAAAATGCAGTTCTGCTAGCAGTCCTGATGTCACAAGGTAATGCTGGATGCCAGCAGTTCACACAGCCAGCTGCTGGCCACAGCTGCTTCTGGGCAGAGCCATCTGATGCAGGACACTGGGTGCTGGGTCACTGCTACTGCAGTTGTTGTCTGTTACCATGTGACACTGCCTTGTGCTGAAGGCCACAGGTCAACTCTAACAGGGGCTGATCTCTGCCTTCTATGCTGGCTGACACTGTAGGTCAACTCTAGTGGGCGCTGTCTCTCTTTGCTGCTGGTCTCTGGAGTTCTTTGCTGCTGGTCTCAGACGTTAGCAGCTCTGAGCGTTTTTCCTTGGGTACAGACCATTCTGTGTACACTACCTGCACAAGCAGGCTCACAACAACAGCAAAGTGAATCTTCTTTTATCAGGGCCTGTGCTATGGCACAGCAGTGCTGGGAAATGCTACATCTGTAGAAACTTGTAGGCCTATTTCAGTGAGGGTGAGGACTGAAACTAGGAATGTTCTGGAAAGTTTATGTGAATGTTGAGTACGCAAATAAGAGTTCTAGATCCCTCCCTTCCTGATCCTAGCCTCTCTAGGCTGCCTATTTCTTTCTTCAAAAATGCAAAAGTGCCATCTGAACTATGGGGGTGGGGTGGTGGGGGGAGGGCACCACTCTGCCTGCCTTCTGCACTCATGTTAGAGTGGAGAATGGTGGCTGATAGCCAGGGTGGACAACCTGGACAGGCAGGGGGACACTACAGTAAACAGTCCAGTGCACTGGCACAGGAAGAAGACAGACAATCCATGGCGAAGCCACAGTCCCTCCAGCCAATACATGAGGAATTAGAGTTGGGCACAGCTTATCTATCTCAGCTGCATTTAAGCGAAGTCTTGTTGGCCCCTATTTTCTTTTCTTTTCTTTTCTTTTCTTTTCTTTCTTTCTTTCTTTCTTTCTTTCTTTCTTTCTTTCTTTCTTTCTTTCTTTCTTTCTTTCTTCCTTTCTTCCTT
>NW_004524622.1:1570421-1571861 GCF_000260255.1 Octodon degus | reverse complement strand
TTTCTTTCTTTCTTTCTTTCTGGAACTGGGGATTGAACTCAGGCCCTTGTGCTTGCCAGGGAAGCGCTTATTCTACTGAGCCATCTCCCTGGCCCCTCATCTTTGATTTTACACTTATCTTATATCTTTTTATATTTTATGTGTCCTTGGCTGCTTCCTTTAATTTTTTCTGGAGCAAAATGGAAAACAAAAACTAAGTACATAAATAAATGGCTACATGGTTTAGGGCCCCGATTCCTCTTTCATTGGCTGTTCCAATACTGGTCTTCCTCCCCCTCTTACTACATATACTTGATTTGCAGATCATGTCACTCTTTTCCTTAAAAGCATTCTCTAGCTCCCTCGTTGCTCTTCAGGAGGGTATGTAATGTCCTTCACAATCCTGCCACTGTCCTTTCTACCCTCAGGCCCTCATAACTTCCTGCTCCCTATTTCCAGCCATGGCAAGCCATTTCACTTGGAAGTGTGTTCTGTTCTCGTACTTCTAACTGCATGCTGTTCAAAATTGTAGATCAAGCTATCTATCATCTATCTATCTATCTATCTATCTATCTATCTATCTATCTATCTATCTATCTATGCCATTGTGCTCTTTGCTTATGATCTCTCAGTCTCCTCCAAAGCCCACACAAAATGTCACCTTTGTGGCTGCCTTCCTTGATACCTTATAAAACTGTATCTTTTTTCTACAAGTGTTGTCATAGTGCTTTTGAGACTCTTGCTAATAGCGACTACCACACTACATTTCGTTGGTGTGTTCACTTGTACATTTCTTAACCATTTTTAATTCTTCTTACATACTTTGGAGCTGGCATAGCTTACACATTTAATAGAAGTTTGTTTTGATTGTGAAAGTGAGCCCTCATTTTTGTGATCGCTGTCTGTGACTGACAATTCCCTACCTCATGTGATGCCACAGCCACATGACTTTTTGGACTAGTGGGCTTTTTTTAGTTCCACCAGTAAATCACTTCTTAAAAAAACTTGATGCCAATAATAGACTTATTGAGTCATGATAGTCATCTTGAGTTCAAAATAACAAGAAGACAGTAGAATGATGACTTGTAGTATTTTTTTTTGGGATCTCATCAGTGTGTGTGGTTTTTTTTTCTCCATAATTTTATTGAGAAACAAATAGCAATGAGACAGTTTCAAACCAAATTGGTAGGGCAGTTTCAATAATTAACACATTGCATGCATTCTTCCTAGTGGTTAATTGCTGTACAAGATGCGGACTTGATATCCTATTTACAAACACCATTAGAACAAATCCCTCTATTCATTAAGAAAATGTAACTATATAGCTGTCCTAACCACTTTGAATACACAGATACAAAATGGACATTTCTCTGTATCCCTTTTTTTGGTTAAGTTCCATCATTTAAATATTATAGGTGTGTAAACTCAGCAAAATATTCTAAAAGAGTCCAGTAGCCCATA
>NW_004524622.1:1562011-1568786 GCF_000260255.1 Octodon degus | reverse complement strand
CCATAATGGTTGCAGCAGTCTACATTCCCACCAGCAGTGGAGAAGGGTTCCTTTTTCCCCACAGCCTCTCCAACATTTGTTTTTGGGTGATTTCTTTATGATAGCCATTCTTTCTGGGGTGGGATGATATCTCAATGTTGTTTTAATTTGCATTTTGTGGATGGCTAGTGATGTGGAGCATTTTTTCATATATTTATTCGCTTCTTTAATTTCATCCTCTGAGAAGCGTGTATTCATCTCAGATGCCCATTTCTGGACTGGGTCTTATATTTTGGGGCCCTAGTGTTTTTTTTTCTTTATAAATTCTAGAGAGCAGACTTTTGTCTGAGTACTTATTTGTCATGATCTTTTCCAAATTTATGGGTTGCCTTTTCACTTTGTTGGTAATTTCTTTTGACATGAAAAACTTCGCAGTAAGAGCAGGTCCCAGTTGTTAATTCTGTCAGTGTGTATTTTAAAAAGTCATTTGGTTCAGTGTAAGAGGATCTTATTGATTAGGTTAAGAAGCTCATTAGAAAGTTTTTATGACTAGTCTTGTTGAATTGAAGTTGGGAGAAAGGGCAAAAAATTACTAGGGATGCTGTGTTTGTAATAGATGGGCACATGATGGGTCATCATGAACCACAGGGTATTTGAACAGATTTGCTCTATTTTGTTAACTAGTCCTCACTAATATACAGAAGGACCTGTTTCCTAATTAGTTAATTCCCCCCAAATACTTCTGCTTACCTTCAACACACTTACTGCATCATTCCTGCCACGTTAGGGAGCAGCACTGGAAACTGTCTTTCTTGAGCTGCAATTCAAAAGCTATGGTGGCTGTGCTGAACGCCCTCGAGTGGGAAGGCATGAAAACGCTGTGGGGAGTCTTCACACCCTTTACCAGAGCTGCCCCCCCCCCCGTAACATCTGGTTCTTCCCCCAATTAAAAAGGACTGTGAAAAGTATTTTGAGTCCCTCAAGGCAGGCAGGACCGCACAGCTGGAGACCCTCATGAAAGAGGACCTCTGGGGACTGGTGCACGAGCGGAACACAGTGATGGGAAGTCCCCGGCCTCCCTGGCCCTGCGCACCACATGGAAGGCAGAGTTGCTGCGTCATGGGGACGTCATCTGCTGTTCGGGCTGTGCTGGAAGTGCAACCCCTTCCTCTTCCTCCTGCTGTAGGACTCAGGAATAGTGCTTTGTTTTCTCATATTTGGCTCTGTGGGAAGTCATCTCCTTGAGTCCTAGTCAGGAGATGAGGGGCACAGGCCATCTTGGGGATTCTGGTCCAGAACGTGAGGGAAAAAATATCAACCAGCTGGAAGGCTGGTATCCAGGTGGGGCCATCAGTCCACTCTGAAGTCGCACACGGCAGGCTCCACGAGGGTTTTCCTGCCCCTGGCTCAAAGTGGTTTACTACATTCATGGGAGAGGGCTTTCTGGAGGCAAAATTCATGAAGCATTAGAAATAAACTTTCTGTTAGGCATTAGGACCTGCTTTCAGGAGAAGAGCTGCCCCAGAGAGCGAGGATGTTCTCTGTAGTGCATTGTCCCGGACGCCTTACTCTGCTGCGCATCTGTGGCATTGCAGGCTACAGTGTCAGAGGTCAAGTACACAGCCACCAGCATTCTGCATGTATGACAGAAGATGGCAGGCCATGAGCAGACGCAGATGCACAAGACAGTGTGGAAGAAGACACAGACAAAGCAAGCCAGCAGAGTTGGCATTTTTGTGCTAAACAAACAAAGAAACAAACAAACCTTAGTGTTATTATGCTGGCTTGGATCACCAAAGGATCCAGTGGTATCTGCACAGCTCTACTTAGGAAAAGACAAATATTTAGCAAACATATTTTCCTCACTGGTACCGGGCTGAGGCGTCCATGGGAGTTCGGCTGCTCATGGACTCTGCTCTTACTTTGCATGTTTTTCGACATCAGTGGAGTAGAGGTGGGTGGGGTGAACATAGTCTCGAACTAATTTTAGACCATTTGCATAGCGTTCTTAGAACATGATCTCTCTGCATGACCTTAATGACGTGAATGCCCCGAGGAGAATGGAACACAAAGGAGGGGCTTCGTGTGTGTCTTTCAGTGTTTGCTGTGGATAAAAATGTATTTATCTTTGAGGTACATTTACAGAAGTCACCTGGTCAGTCCTTATTGTATATGTCGAGTAGTTGCTTCCCCACTTAATAACATTTTAGGTTACAACTCAGAGATGGGGATCCCGATGCTTCTCTGTAAGATGACAGTGACAGGTCACACATATGAGGGCCAGACTGCAAAGAGAGAGGCTACCACTCCTTATAAACAGTAAGAAAGATGACTGTGGCTTGCCGGTGCCCTGTGGAGCAGGCATGTGGAAGGACAGTGGCGAAGGCACTGAATGGGCTGCGTGGGCTAATTCCATGTATTAAGTTGCTCTGATTTTTTTTTTTTTTTTGCATTTTTAAATGGAGTGTGACCGCCAGCATCTCTCTCATATCAGACACAGAGACGTATGCAGAAGCAGGCTGAGCTTCTCTGAGGAAAACCCAGAGGTCCTTATAGAATGGTTGTGAGGGAAAATTGAGTTCTTAAAAGAAATGCTTTATATTTTTAAATGATGAAATTATTCTATTAACTTAAAGTCCAGCCAAATCTCTCTGTCTCTCTCTCTCTGTCTCTCTGTCTCTGTCTCTTTCTGTCTCTGTCTCTCTGTCTCTCTGTCTCTCTGTCTCTCTCTCTCTCTCTCTCTCTCTCTCTCTCTCTCTCTCTCTCAAATCTTTTCAACTTTTTACCCAGCTGGTATACAACAGCACTGCAGTTTGCAAAATTCACCTAAACTTAGGACCTTTTCTATGCCTCAAGAATTCCCAAGAAAATTCATCCTTCCCTCATCTGATTCTTGGATCAAGGACACCGGTAGCTGGGAACAAAAGATCAATAGGCCAAGAGTTAAAGTGATGCAGCATTCTGTGGTGGGGCTTTGTCAATCTAAATATATTGATACACTTGTCTCTAGCTCAGATCCTTCAGTGCCAGTCAGAACTAGATTTTATTAAATTTTATTAAAATTTTGTCAAAGCTGTTCTTGGATGGAAAGCTTGCCTGCTGAGTTTTAGCCCAAGGCAGAATTTAATGGCCAAGTTCTGCAGGCATCAAAGGAGGAGGACTTTGCAAGTGGGAGCCAGCTCTTCCCGAGTGGTGACAGCCTGCTCTCCTGCGAAAACTCCACAGAAGGATCACGAGCGAGCAGACACTGGAGCCCCTCTGACAGGAAGCTGGAGTTCAGGCACTTCTCTCCGTCCCACGCTGCCACTCTGGCTCAGTCATTTCATGCCCTCAGAAGTCTCCGAATCCCCAAGCTGATCAAAGCACCGGGAAGACAGAGCTAATTTCACCTACATACTTCTTCATCGCAAGTTGTGCCTTTCATGTATTAATTTACTTCCTCTTAACTTGGCATTGGCTTTCATTGTTCACTCATCATTCAATTTCTCCTGTTTGTCTTACTGAATGAGACACATGAAGACAAAGGAAGAGGGATTGAGATGTCTGAATCGCCTCAATGAATTCTGAATTATGGCAAATTTGAGCTCTTCGCTGTAGGTTTTTAATGTGAAAACAACATGCAGACAGGTCACCATCTCAGTTTCACCTGCCCAATATCCTTCTCTTGAAATGGGCATAATTTTAATTGAGAGAAGCTAAGAAGAGAGAGGCAGAGGACATGACTTACTTCATTAAGTTCCCCCCCCCTGGGGGTGGGGGGCAGCTGTTTAGGGATAAAAGCAGACTAATTATGCTGAAGACAATGGCCTTGTTGGAGGGGCGATCCAGAAATAGGAAATTTCTGGCCAGAAAGAAAGTTTGACTAAAATACACATGCTGAAAGTCCTCATGGACAGCCACAGAGGCCGCAGCTTCGAGGCTGGTTGGAATCTTTGTTCCGCATAACCCCTCTGAGCACAAGGAAGCCAAAGAAGAGAGATGCCCTGGAGGCTGAGGACGCCCCACTCCGCACGCGTGCTTGGTTCCTACAGATGTGCATCTCCAGGGGAGGAAGGAAGGCTAGGGAGGGATAAAGGGACTAATGTCAAAACATGGCACAAAAAATCCCCCCCAAAACAAAACAAACAAACAAACAAAAAAACATGGCACAAAAGGGACAACAGGCTGATCTATCTGGAGAACTGTCAAACAATGTAAATCCATCACAGATAGACACATCAGCCTTTTCCCCTGTAAATGCCCACTCTACATAGCAATTGGTTAGTGTATCCCAAGGAACTTGAAATTTCCCAGCAATGAGACTGTGTGAGTTGGGGCTATGTAGTCACTTGGTACATGGCATGGACTCCTGAAACCCTCACTGACATTTTCTTCAGCCAGGATGAAGATGAGAGAGGATGGGTCAGCGGCAGACCCCTCACTTCTCACCTGCATCTCGTTACTAAGTGCAGACTGTCTCCCCAAACAGAAAAGGAGTTGCTTCCACTTGAGACCACACCCAGACTCCAGATCCACCAATCAGAATCTTCTGGGGTGGGATCTGCACACCTGCTGGTCCACAGGGCTGCAGGTGTTCTAATTCACAGGGAGCAGTGCCCGCGGAAGAAGCAACCTAGGACAATTCAACCCACCTCATGGATAAGCACGAATGAGCAGTAGCTGAATGAAAGCAAAGCTTACACCTTTTTTTCTCCATTCTTTCAGACGTCCATTTGCGGGCATTTTCTAAGAGTTGGTTATGCCCAGGTCCTGGTTAAGTGGTAAAATTCCCACAGTTCAAAGTGCATGAGAATTACTAGAGCTTCCGCATCTGGAACGAGGTAATGCTGGTGTTGCTGGCCCGTGGGTCGCACCCCGAGCAGCGGTACCAAGAAGGCCTTTCTCCTTTCTTGCCATTTCTTGGGCTCCTGCAGGGCTGATGCCAAGACTGCAGATGAACAGGTCCACTTCCCTATTCTGGGTCTCTCTCGCTTCCCGCTGCCCACTTTCCTTCTGCCTCCTTGAGCTATGTGCTTTCCTCTCTTGCCAAATCTACTTGCTGTAGAGAGTCAACGTGGCAATGTGTTTCCTAAGGACGTCACAGCGCGTTTTATAATTGATAGTAGCTGCTTCACTTAGCTCTGCTCCCTCCTCCCCTTCTTCCTCGCCTCCTTGTTGACTAGGTTATAAAAATTGAAGCTAATTTTTGAGACAATGTTTCAGGCAGGGCTGGGGGAGTAGCTCCATGGTAGAACACTTGCATGGCGCTACACTGTAAAAGGAGAAAGGTCGGGCATGCCTGGCGCTGAGGGAGAGGCACACGGCGAGGATGGAGGAGTCTGTACCTTCACACAGCTTCGCAGAACACACCACATGTGCGATAGGTGCTTCATGTCCTGAGCCCTCGTGAGTGTCTCTATAACAATAGGAAGACCTTGAAGCTTAAAGCTATGCTTCTGCTTTAGATAGCTCTTATCAGAACAGTTAATATTCGTAGATATTAATACAAAATTTTATTATAGAGAGCTGAACATACCTTGTGTTACGGTTTCTATTTAGAGGTTCCCTACGAGCCTCATGTCCACCT
Source organism: Octodon degus (assembly GCF_000260255.1). Lineage (NCBI taxonomy): Eukaryota > Metazoa > Chordata > Mammalia > Rodentia > Octodontidae > Octodon > Octodon degus. The sequence goes on along the minus strand of NW_004524622.1, from coordinate 1,563,241 downwards.
CAGCGTGGGCCTTGGAGGTGGCTGGGTTTCTGCGGCACTGCGGTGAATGCACTGTTAGAGGCGGGGCCTTCAGGGGCAGGGCCTGTTAGAGGTGGGGCCGTGGGGCATGGCCAGGAGGGCTACACCTCCCTTGCCAGCTCCTCCCTTCTCTTTCTGCTTCTGGGCTGCAGTGATGCAAGCGGCTCTTCTTTGCCCAGGCTCTCCCACCCTGCCATTGCTGCCTTGGAGCCAACTATAGGCTAAAGGTGTGAGTTCAAATTAACTCCTCTTCCATTAAGATGCAGGCATTGGGTATTTTTGTCCCAGTGCTGAGGACAGTCCCTGAAATACCTATGTGCCTAACCGCCAGCCCCAGTAAGCGACCACTTGGTTGTGTCCTACTGTTGGTACCTCTGTCGCTTCCTCTATGTTCCAGACATCCCAAAAGCCACTGGACCCTGATCTTGGGTGAGGCATGAGGCAAGTGCTTTACATACATTCGCTTTATTCTTCACCATATTAGAAAGGCTTCCTTAGTACTCTCGCTTTACAAGTGAGGAAACAGATATAAAAATAAACGAAAAAAGTTACAGCCTCTGGACCACTGAGCTGTAGTGCCTGGTGATCAAGACTTGAGGGTTTGAGCCTGTTTCTGTCCTTCCACAGGACACGAATTACACCTCAAGCCTCAGTGTCCCGTCTTAGCAGCACATCCGCAGGGGTGTAGGTTTGGGGTGGGAGGGGAGCAAGGCAATGCTCTAGTTCCTCTATTTTTCCCAGGATCGTTCATGGAAAGCTCTGAATCTCAAGATGAGAGAGCTCCCAGCTTTCTGCTCTGGAGGGCTGTGTGGAAGGTAGTGTGACTGTAATATTTATGGCAAGACATGTAGGAAAGAGGACTTACTAAAACAGAAAGATATGATCCTACTGTTATGAAATAAAGTAATGTATAATAGCATTTGTTCCCCCCACAGATGCAAACCAAATGTACACACAGAAACACACACCACATGCACTACATTTTCACACACACAGACACACACACACACTTTTACACAGAGACATTCACAGCTACACATCAGCCATATGCATAGACATATATGGACAAGCTCGATAGCCTTTATATAATTGTCTATACATTTACAAGCCAAATGTCAGTAAGTGTTCTTTGTTCCAATTTTCCTTCTATTAAAGTTATATACCCTGAATCTATTCTTTTTTGACATTTTAACTTTTATTACGTGCATAGGA
>NW_004524622.1:1528689-1561911 GCF_000260255.1 Octodon degus | reverse complement strand
ATTTATAATAGAAAGAAGAAATAATCTAGATCCCTCCTTGCACCAAGACAAGAGCCTTTTCTTTTCTGTATTTCTTTTGTTTCCAGTGTTCATTCAATCAAGGTTACTTCTAAATTGCTGTGACCTTTTAAATAAATAAATTGGGAGTTCTTTTAAATAAATACCTTACAAGTGAATTTACCATCTCCTTTGCTAGTGTGTTTCCTGTACCCTTTTCTTCTGCATTCATTGTGTCTTTACTGAAATGTATTCTGGAGTATTGCTTGAAATCCTTTGTGGATACTGAGCTTTTTCTATTGCTTGGTTTTTTCATTGCTATGAGCAAACACCTGATAAGATCAACTTAGTAGAGGAAAGGTTTACTTTGGCACATGGTTCCAGAAGTTTCATTCTATGGTTAGCCAACTGGATTGCGCTAGGTCCATGGTAAGGCAAAAGCATTGTGGCAGATGAAAGCTGCTTGCCTGTGGCAGGCAGGAAGCAGAGAGAGGGGGACAAAGCCTTAGCGAGATGCTTGCTCCAGTTACCAGCTCCCTGCAACCGGACCCTACCCCTGTGTAACCCATTCAGGGTGAGCTGACACATTAAGTTGGGGGCTCCCTCACTACCTAGTCACTTCTCTAGGAATCGCTCTGTCCATTCAAGTAGACAATCAGAATCCACAGAGCCACCTTCTGAGGCTGGGATGCACAAAAGGTTTTATTTTTTCTCTTAGAGAGTGGCTTGGTGAAGATTCTATAAATTCCTAGTATGCAGAACTGCTGATAAGAAATCAAATGTTAATCTGAATCTATTCTTGTGCAGAGAGTACATATTTTCTTGGATAACTTATAGTTTTTTGTTTCCTTTTGCTTGCAGTGCAGAGGAACCTAGAATTTTGTGCAAGCTGGGTAAGGGCCCTACCACTGAGCTGCATCTCGAGTCCTCTTTCGGAGCTTTGTGTGTTCTTAACATTCTGAAATTTCACTGTGATGTCTGTGGGGTTAAAGTAGTGTCCTTTTGTGGATTTAGACACTTAATTGTAATGGCAGCACTCATTCAGCCTGAGAATTCTTGTTTCTTCTTTTGGTTCTGGAATATCTTGGTGATAATTTTTCAAACTTTGCCTTCCTCCCATGTGCTCTTTTTTCTTGTCAGAAAAATAAACTTCTAGTCACCACCGTTTACTTCTATGAACTCCTTTTATCATTCATTTTACTTCTATCTGTGCTATATATTCCCTTATCCTCGATTTGTACTTTATGTGGTTTAAAGTATTTTGAAGTAATTCATACATGCAAACAGGTGACAAATGTTTAAATATTGATTTGCTGACATATTTCTCCTGTAATAAATTCTTCATCTCTTCCTGAAGAACTAAGTTTTCACCTGATATTTCTCTTTATCTTATAAAACTGGTAGCATCTCATGTAGTGCAAATCTATTGAAGAAACTTACTATCAGCTCTTAGTTTAAAAAAAGTCTTTAATTCACTTTCAATTCTGAAGAATTTATTCACTGGATATAATTTTGAGTTTATAGATTCTTTTCTCTGATTATTTAAAGATATTACACTAATGTCTTCTTGCCATTTTTTTTTTTTTCTTGTGGTACCAGGAATCAAACTCAGGACCTTGTGTTTGCCAGGCAAGCATGTATCCCACTGAGCTATCTCCCCAGCTCCCTGGATAGCATTTCGCATGAGAAGTCATTTATCATGCTCATTGTTTTTTCTTTTATGAACACATCTTCTATCCCCTATCTGGTTTCAAGAGTTTCTGGAGGGTTCTTTGGCTTGCTTGTGTTGTTTTGTTTCAGATATTTTATTAGAATTTACCAAATTGTGGACTTCTTTGTTTTCAGGTGTCTTGGAGTTACTGACTTTGTATTTGTGGGTTGGTGTCTTTCAACAGTTTTGGAAACTCTCAGCCATCATTTCTTTAAATATACTTCTTCCTTGTTCTCTTATTCTTCTGAAATTCCCGTTTTGTATATACTGTCTGTCGTATGTATTATAGCTGCTTTCATTTAGACTGTATCATTTGTCTTTTAAGCACATTTGTAGTCAGATTCCGTCAACAAAATTGAATGTTTCAAAGAAAGGGAATGTCTCATGTACATGACACAGAATGTGAATATTGTGAGTCTACATTAGTCTTTTTTACACTTCAGTCTTGTTTATGTCTAATGTAAAAACTGCTAGCACAAATATGTTATTGCCAATTTTAAAATAGTGTCATAGTTGGGGGGCCGGGGAGATGGCTCAGTGGAATAAGCGCTTCCCTGGCAAGCGCAAGGGCCTGAGTTCAATCCCCGGTTCCGCCAAAAAAAAAAAGTCATAGTTGAGATATGTAAGCAGTACACATCTGGTTGTCACTACATACTGAAGGTAGCTTTGGTTCTTTTTGTTTGTTTGTTTGTTTGTTTGTTTTGAATGACATTATTGAAAAACTTTTTCATTTATATATTAAGCTTAGTATATGATTTTGTTTTTAAAAATTCTTTTTAAAAAATGTCAACAAAACCACTATTCTAGATGATACTTAGGGAGTTGGATATTGATGGATGATATTTACATAAAAGATTATGTTGATTGTTGTTTGGATTTGTGTTTTTTTGTACTTGGAAAGATACTCTTCTGCTGCAACCCACTGGTGGTAAGACCCGGTGGCTTGTTGTAGAAAGTCTGTTCTAAATCCCAGGCCCTTCTGTGGCCCAAGAAGCTGGGTTAGACTCTTGTTGGAAGTCCTGGAAGGACTATGCAGTGTAGAATCTTAGGCATGGAAAAAGAGTTTTTCTTTTCTTTTTTCTTTTGGTACCAGGGATTGAGCTCAGGACCCTGCTCTTGACAGGCAAGTGCCTATTTGCCAGGCAAGTGCTTATTTCTTTTCTTTTTCTTTTTCTTTTTTTTTTTTTTTCCTTTTTTATATTTGGTACAGGGTCTCACTATGCAGCTCAGACTTATAGTGATCCTCCTGTTTTCAGCCTCTCCAGTACTGGGATTATAGGCATGCACCATCATGCCAGGTCTCAGTGGCTGGCTCAGCACGCCCAACGGCAGGCTTGGCTGGGCATGTGGTACAGGGGATCGAACCCTGGTACCTGTGTTTGCCTAAGCAGGCACTTAGTCCACTGAGCTATCTTGCTGATCCTTACAAAGGATTTCTGAGATTAATTTCTTCAAAAAATGTTACATATTAGGCAGAGCACTGCTCCTGGGGTTCGATCCCTTGGAGAGCACTGAGACAGCAATTGAGTGTGGGTGTGGTGGTATACTCCTTAATCCCAGCACTTGGGAGGCTGAAAACAAGAGAATCACTATGAGTCTGATCTACATAGTGAGACCCTATAGATCCTGTCCTAAATACAGGAAAAAAAATGTTACATTGAGGATAGCTGTATCCTTGGATAGAGTAGGAAATTTCCCAAATTTTAATTAGTATCATAAGGAGCATTTATTAAATATCTTTGCTAAATTAGAATAAATTTCAATTCATTTTACTCCTTAGTGTTGGACACTGAAAATACTCTCTGGATTCTTTGACTTAGAGCCAGTAATATTTCAGATAACTCTATCTGTGAAATAGTAGTGGGCTCTGAATTTGTGCAGGTTTTCCTTTCCACAAAGATCAGAGCCAGATTCACGATACCATTAATGAAGCTCGAAGTGCAGGGGTATGTCCTTGGAAAGCCCCTAAGAAAGCTGAATGTTTCTGTGTGCTGTGGAATGCTCTAGTGAAGAGGAAGCGGAAGGGATCAGGAAGCGCTCCTTTGGAAGCATTTCTGGTAAAGCAAGAGAAAGGGTCGCATCTCTAAGTCTTCAGGATGCTTTTGTGATTTGCCTTTTCATTTTAAATTGAAACTTACTAATTCATCTCTACTAATGTTATAGGGAAATATCCGTTCACAAAGGGAGCTCCCTAAATTGTATGAGCCTCAGTTCTGTGATAAACTTTGTGAACCTGAGGCTAGATGGTTATTTTACAGTTTTAAAATGTAAAAAGGCACTAATATCCAGTGTGGCAACATTGTAGGAACTGGACAGTCATCCTCTGCACAGACACAGCGTGGGGAGCATGACCCGAAGTGGGATTGGTGTCTGTCCCCAGAATGCTACCTGCATAACTGCGGGTGGCAACCCTGAGGTTAGCCTGGGCATCTAGAAAACGCAACACACTTTACAGATAGAAGGAAAGATCACTTATGATCCCACCCTAAATAATCAGTTCACGTGGATGTACCACGTTTTCATTCATGTACATATATAATTAGTATCAATCACATTGCATATCTAATTTTAATGCCCCCTTTTTGCATGGTATTATTATGTAATGAGTATGTTCATAGGTGGCTAAATGTTCTTTGACATACCACTTTAATCAGCTGCATAATTCATAAGGTTGTACTTCTATTTACTTAGCGTTTTTCCAATATAGGTCAGTTCAGTTGGCACCTATGTTCTATATGATAAATAACATTGCACAAAATATTTCTGTGCACAAACTGTGGCTCTGGCTTCTGAATATTTCCTTATGAAACTTCCTAAATAGGGAGTTGCATATTCTGCCATCATTTCCCTGATAACTAATTTGAAAGCATGGGCTACTCTGCCCTCATAACATTCTAGGCCTTCACAACATTGTTTTGATAAAGAAAGAGGCCGCCTCCTCATGCTTCTCTTAGATTTTCTGGTAAGACTCTCTGGTGCTGATCTGGTTATGTGGTTCTAGGCCACAATAACAACTCACCCAAGACAATTTAATATCTGACCTAAGTTTTGCAAAACTACCCAGTTCCTCCACCCAGGAGTGAAGCAGAGATTCATGTCTGACAGTGTTATAAGTAACTCAGATCAAAGTATTGATCAGGAGGGGATATACTGTTTTCCTGTGGGAGGATAAGGCTGGAGAAACCAATCTATTCTGGCCTCCCTCAGCAATCGTACTGAAAAAGCAATTGGGCTAATGATACCAACTTATAATTGTCAATTTATTTTAGCTAGAAGGTAACAGTAAGTCATTGCTTTGCCATAGCATCTGTTAGAGACACTACTGAGTGTGGCAGCTTCCACATTTGATGTTCTTCTCATTTCATGTACTTCCTTCAAAAGAGAAAGAAAAACTAATCTTTTCTTAAACAAAAAGAAAATCTGTCTCTTCGTCTTTTCCTGTTGACCTCTAAGAGCACACAGTTTGGCATTTGACTAGAGTTCTGTTCTGCTGGTCTTGTTTTCGCTAGTGTCGGGTTCTGTCTCCTCACCCAGAGTGTATGGAATTATCGGAGACTAATCAGTGTCTGGATTCCATAGCCTGGAATGTTGAACCTTAGAGAGACCACAATCCTGTGGTCTAGAGTTGTGAACCTGTAACACCTAGGCTGAACCTGACCCATACATATATTGTGTTTTAGGGGTGATTGGTAATATTTCCTGAGCACCTATCATGTGTATTTCCTGGAGCCCATTGCGTGTACTGTCATGTAGGCCTGACACTAATCTTAGGGAGTGGCTATTACTGTTGTTACTTTATTTTTTATTTATTTATTTATTATTTTTTTTACTATTGTTATTTTATATATAAGCAAACCAAAGTATAGAGATAGTGAAGAGCTTGCCCAATATTGAGTTTATTAAGAAGCAGACATGAGATTCAAACTCAGGCAATATAAATCCCACAACTCACCTTCTTGGATGTGGTAAGTAATGATTTGCCAGCCATTTTCAAGAATTTAAAAGATTTCACATAACCATGGCATGCATGCCCTCTCCTGAGCAAGTGTCCGCTGTGGGGGGGGTCCCTTGGAGGTGAGATGGGGTCTCCTCTTCGGAGAGCATGCTTGCTCTTGAATTTGCCTCTCTTTCATCTGGCCTGTGCCTCTTGTTTGTATAACTGCCAGACCCTTACTGGCATTTACGACTTCCGATGTAACCCAGTGGTTCCCATAGGGGTGATTTTGGTTCCCAGGGGACACAGCAATGTCTGAAATCCTGTTTAATACTCAGATGGGGTTTGGATGTGATGTTGACATCTGCTGGGCAGAGGCGGGAGAGGCTTCTGAACGGCGGAAGCAGCATCCTGACCAAGGAGTCAGCAGAGCCCAAGCTGGAAGGCCCTGACCTGATTCAACCGCTCACCTTCTTATGGAAAATGACTAGAATCCTGAAGGACAAGCCGTGTGGATCCCAGACAGAGGCTGTGTCGGGCGGATGAGAGCTGTCTTCACTGCCCCTGACCACTCCTTCATGACGGGTTTTAAAAGCCGGGAACAGAGTTGTTTATAAATGATATATTTTTAGTTTGTTTCGTTAAGATGAGAAGAGAACCAAATATTATAGTGGCTGTGAGAAAGCTTCATTGTCTAATTTATTGGACAGAAGATTTGCTAATTAAGAGTCTTCTAATTAGCCTTAAGTGAAAAATTGTACTGCTTTAAAGCAGCTGCCAGGCTCCAACTATAAATCACACCCTTTTCAAAGAATCTATAATGGTGAATTTATTATATAACACGCACATGTTGGGCGGGAATATTACTACTTTTTCTTCAAAAAGTGGATGCTTGACAAGAAAGAGGAAAGATGCTACATATAATTTTGATTCAGTCAATAAACAAGGTCAGAAAATCTCTAAACTGTGCCCTTTATTCTGAGCTAATTTGTGGGCTGGGGAGTTACAGTGCAGTTTTAGCTCAAAACTCTAAACTTCACTCTTGCTTAGTGCCCCTTGGACTCTCAGCAGGGCTCCGCTGATGTGTTGGAGGCAGGCTGCAGGTACTGCTAATTCTTACAGATCTGAAATGGACTGCACAGGCTGTTGCTACCTTATTAACCTTTTTACTCAAGAGGCAAAGGGAGAAAATATGGATGGGGGGCTCTGTACTCATCTAATGACTAGAATAATAGCTACTCTTCTCTACAGTGGGCACTGCTGACAGAGCTTTGAGGGGACTTTAGTACTTAATTTCATTTGACCACTGTTTTCTACACTAAGCTGTTCACACTTCTGCATATATTGTATGTACTAAACGTGCATATATATTATCTTGTACAATCAAATGTTTGAGATAGATCAGCTCTGGGACTGGTCAATTTGGTGACATGTCGGTGTCCTCCAGTGTTCAGGCGCTTTCTGGTGTTGCATCCCACCCTTCTCAGTGTGGTCAGGTTGGTCCTCCGAGGGGAGAGCCTGACATAGCTGCTGTGGTTCCAGGTGTCTTACCTTGGTGACAGTTCCCAGAAGAAGAATAAAAAGATGATCTTTTCCCTTGCATGTAGTTGGGTTTGTCTTTTTTAAAATTTATTTAATCTGGTGCAGAAACCTTTGCAGCACTCCCCACATCTAACTCCTCACAACCAGTTAGCCAGGACTGTGTCGCTTTTCCATTTCTTAGCCATTCTCTGGCAAGAGAAATGGACTTACCGTTTGGTCAGAATGAAGTAATAGATGACGACAAAGCGTGCTAGCCAAACAAAATGGGGGGGCTGTTAACAGAAGGAAGGGCAGTGGCTGGTGAGCAGTTAGCCCCTCAAGGAGCTCTCTTAGAACAGTTTTCAGTTGAGTTTATTTCTGTTGGTACCACCCTACCTCTGGCTATGTCAGAAGCCTGTACTTAACTAAGTAGATCAAACTCAACACTGTGGAATTAGCTAGTTGAATTTCTATGATCTCAGAACAATGCTAACACCTTATTCCAGCTAAGAAAGGACTGAGCAGGTGGGCTTCCTTACCCCACTCTGGGCCCAGGACCAAGAGGCTCATGCTGGTAGGTGTCAGGTAGTTCCTGGGGGCTCTGTCGCCTGTCCGGTGGTAGCCCCACTGGAGGTGGAGAGCAAGCAAAGCACAAAAGCAGATGCCAAGAAAGGACAGGATTCACACTCTCCAGGTGATACATTTTCTTTCTGAAAACTAACAGAAGACCTGGGTCTTTCTCACTCTGTTTTGGTGACAAGTTTGCTCTTTGGGAAATCTCACATGGTCCACGCTCAGAGGGTCCATCCAGATTAGCCTGGGTGAGGAACCCAGTGGCAATGGCTGCTGTCCTGACTCTGTGCCTCTTTCTTTCTCCAGGGTTGGCCTAAACTTCTACACAGTGACTCTGTGAGCACTGGCTGTGTGTAGATGTTCCTGCCTCTAAGTCTCAGCTGTAGCTACCATTTGCTAGCTGAGGACCTAGCAAGTTAGTTTGTCTAATTTCCTGTCTTGCTGGCTGTAAAATGTAGATTAAAAAAAAAAACCACAATAAAATCTTTCTACTTAGAGTGATATTCCCTGCGAGGATTAAGTAAGAATATGTATGTGAAGAATCTGACACATAGTAGGTCTCGATGAATGGTAACTATCAACGCTATTATTTAGGATGTAGGAATATTCCATATCTGAACAGCTAGAACCCTGCGGTAATCAGTGTTGAGTTCTACAATAAGACAAGTAGGTTTCCTCTAATCTTGGCTGCTCCTCTCAGCCTCAATTTTGTCTCTTGAAAAATGTCCTGTAAATGTAAAATGAGGCTGTTGTGAGAATTAAACAAAATAGTGTATCTGAAGCTTAATTAAATATAACTGCTATAAATAATATTCCAATCTTCAGTGACAAGACTGCATATGTGCCAAGACTCGCAATCGCTGCCTTCCCCAGCAAGTGGGGACTGTTTCCTTCTCTCCCTTCCCTTTCAGTAGCACAGAGCGCTCCCCCTGCCTCCCAAGCTCCTGGAAGTGTGTTGAAATTTCTGATTTACAAACTAGCTGGCAGTTCCCTGCCTTCCCATTCTTCAAAGCCTGGGGCCTAATTGGGATGCAAATATCTCCCTTGGCAGCTGGGCATTGCTCTTGTCACCAGGGAAGGCCCTTGGTCCTTGAGGGAGGGACAGTGGACACAAAGACCTCCTCCCCGGGGCTCTCCATCTTTGTGCAGAGAACATGATGATGATGTATGAGACAGCTATGCCTTTGGAGTCCGAGGACGACATGACAGACGGGATAATATGGGAGGAAAACCCTGTCTCGGTAATGGAGACGGATGGCCTTGGTTGTCTTCCTGGCATTGTTGGGGCTGGAGCTGGGCAGAGGAACTTCACTGGGTGGCAGGTTCTGCGTGTCAGCCACGCTGCACTCAGCGGTCGCCTTCAACCCAGGTGGGGGCAAGGGGAGAAACGCGTTGAGGGGGCGTGGGGGTCGCGTGGCAGCCCCAGCCGCCCCTTGGCTCTGACATGCGTGTTTGTCAGGAATGACAGTTCTGACTTGATTGGCAGTTCCTTTTTTTTTTTTTTTTTTGTTTGTTTATTTTTTTTCATCTTCCTTTCACCTCTAATTCCTCCTGCTCCTCTTTCCTCCCTAAAGAATCAAGTTAGACTAAAACTCTAAAACTCAAGGAAAGAAAGAAAACCCTAAAAACAGGTCCCAAATCCTCATTAAGCCCCTCCTGCTCTCCCTTCAGGCCCCTTCTGTGCCTCAGGAAAGAAAGCTTAAAACTAGAGTAGGAATGTCATCTTTAGAATCATCTTTTGGAGCAGTTTTATTAATTTCACTTCTTTGTGGTTACCACATGTTTGGGGAAGACAATTGATTTCACAGATCTGCGTGGGCGGCTGAAGTGCTGGCTCTGCCGCAGCGAAGAAAGCCTACCTCGAGAACAGCCTCACTAATTGACGTACGGCGGAGACATTCAAGAAACTTATCTCTTAGTGCTTGCTTTTCAAAAATTTTTATTTTATAAATTTTAATTCAAAGATATATATATATATATATATATATATATATAATTTTGGGGGGAGGGCAGAGAAACTCTAGTTTCTTTTCCTTCCACCCCTGTATCGCTCCTGTCCCAAGCTGCTCCCCAAGATTTCCATCTAGGAAACTAAAAGGTAAGCCATACCAAGTATTAAATTGTAATTTTGGCTTCAAAGTCAATGTCAGTGGCTACCAGCGGCTGGCAGAAATGAGAGGCTCCGACGCCTGGGAGGAATCAGTGTTTCCATTTCTACTTCCGTTTCAGACCTCCCCAGATACGGAGTTTTTGGCTTGAGGCCGGTGTCAGAAAGGTGTGAAGCAGGTGTTGCTGATCAATCCACGAGGCCTGTGGGTTAAGCCCAAATCTAGATAGCCAACTGGTAACAGTACCTTGCTGGTACTTTTTGGGGTGGGAGTAGAGGCTATATTGTTGGATTCTTCGAGACATCAGGTTAAATGACTGACTGCATCAACACCCAGATAGAAGTCAGTTCTGATGCTAAATAAATAATAGGCCAAGTTAAAACAAAACAAAACAAACAAACAAAAAAAAAACACCTCAAATCGCTGAATCTGTGGGTGGTGGTGGGTGCGTAGATGCTGTTTTAGAACTTTAAATGTGGGTTCCTTGGCATTAGCTTTGTTTAAAATAGAGTGGTAGTTCCTTCACGCCCTCTGAAAAGTTAGTAGCCCACCTCAAATGAGGTAGTAGCCAGCAGCACTTTCGTTACTAATTATATTGTCCTTGTGTAAGGAATACGGGGTGCAGCCACAGAGCAGTCAGTGAGGTAGGGCGCCTCCCCCAGTAGCCTCCTGGTGACCGAGACAGATAAGGAGGTGTTAGCACTGGTGTCGGGATGTGAGATAGAGGGGGCAAGGGCAGCTTGGTCCTCACCCCACCACTCCACTCATCTGCTCTTGCCGATGCCCAGCTGTGGTCATCGCACTCCGCCCCCGTCCTTTCATTTACTGTGTGATCTGCTTCTTTGTCGAAGGCTATTACATCCGAGTCTGAGCTATGAGAAGGGGGACGCAGGCTTCTCCCCATTTCCAGAAGGAGAGAACCCCGTCTCACCGCTTCCTGGAGTAGTGTGAATGCCAAAGTAGGTCAGGCCCTTGCAGTGAGCTGGTCATCGCTGGGGAACCCCAGTGCAATTCGGGCTCCCTGGAGCTGTAGAAGCAATGGACATGTCAGAGCAGGCTGGCTGTCAGACCGCGCAGGAACACTGTGGTGGGGCGCAGCCTGAGGCTGCGGGGAGGAGTTGACTCTCCCTCTTTTGGCTTCGACCCTCTCTGTGACCTCGGCTGAGGTCGGGACTCAACAAGGAGAGACTCTCCCCAGAATAATGGAAGCTGTACGGCGTCAGCCTGCCGAGGAGGAGGAGTATTTGAAACACTTGCTCATTACACTAAAGAAAAAAAAAAAATAGTGAGACCCAGAGGAAGGAAGGAAAATGGGGGCTGTGCGTGCAGAGGAAGTGACACGTTTTCTTGAAATCGGATCTTTTTAGGGTTGTTTTGGGCACCGTTTCAAGGGGAAGTGCCGGTTATTAAGACAAACAATCACTAATCTAATCTCTATCAGGAGACTCATGTAAATTCAAGCACACTTTTTTTCCCCTGACTCTTCTGGATTTTGGATTTTCAACTGAGTGCTGCAATAGGAATGTAAATCAATGGAAGAAAAACAACTCAAGGAAGAACTAGTTTTGATCCTGTTCCATGTGTTGAAGGTGGAGAAAAAAGTATCAGTGATCAGGAGCAGCCTCTTTCTTCAGACTGCCACAGCCCCCTTCCTAGTTACTAGTTAATCTTCTTGGACAAGCCCTCCTTCGAAGGCTTTCCCAGGCTCCCATTTTGGTTCTGCTGCTCTCCTGTACGCTGAGCACCTCACACTAGACTGGCCTGGTCTGGCTGCTTACCTGTTTTGGGTACTAATTTGCAACCCCTTGGTCATATTAAATGCTCAATACAAGGTCCGGGTTGACTAGAGATGAGAAATAGAAAAATAAGGACCATCTCAGTATGGATTTCACCATTGTACAGAATAAACTGCCATACATGTAGTGGCGGATGGCAGCACGTATTCACCACCTCACGGTTCCTGTGCATCAGGAGCATGGCACAGCTTGGCCCAGGCTTCTGCCCAGGGTCTGAGCAAGCTGCGCTCAGGTGTCAGACTGTGCTGCAGTCCCAGCTGGCAGCCCTGAAGGGTGGCCCACTCCAAAGTGCATACAAGTTGCTGGAAGAATTGATTTCCTTTTGGTTTGAGGATGGAAGGGTCCCACTCTTGTGCCGGTTGGAGGGACACCAGCCGTGGGTCCTACGTGCCAGCAGCATCCCCAACATGGACATTTGCACGGCAGGAGATGCAAATGGATGGCAGGAGAGCCTCTCCTACTCCAGTCAGCGCATATTGAGTTTGATTATCATAATCAAGGGAGAGACAATGCATTTCCTGCACCTTAACTCCACTTGTTAAAAGCAATTTTTAGGTCTTGGCCACACTCAAGGGCACTAGGTTGTACAAAGTCATATATGATTAGGAGGGCTCGCATATGGATGTGTTGCCGTTAACTTTTGTACATGATCAAAAGTATTTTCACCCTACTAAGTCCTTTTGCTTCTTTTCTTACTGGAGGATAACCTAATATTTTTTGTCTGTGCTCCATAATCTAAAACAATTTTTGTAATCTTGTAGTTGCTTGTTTAGAAAATAATTATAGCCGTCTGATACTTTCAATTTATATGTCACGTAGAGGTCCTATGTCAGTTATTAAGCCAAATCTACCCATCTCTACTCTCTTGGCCATGCTGGAACTATGAATACTGTCTTTACTAACTGACTTCCTATTAGGTATTTACAGCAAGCAGGAGAGAGGACAGGGCCTTGCTGTTTCCTTTTCGGACAAAAGGCAAATTTCTTGTCGTTAGCATCCCAGCAGTGGCCCTTCACCTCAATGGCTGTTCCAGGTCAGTTTCTGCCAGCTCCACCAGATCAAGTCTCACTGCAGTCCATCAGAGAACAGCACTAGCTGGGCAGGACCCTGGCCTGGTCTGCGTTCCAGCTGGGTGCTGGGCTAGGTCCAGTCTTGTTTCTCTGTTCTCTGTAGAGGTGGCAGACGCTTCCTGTGGCTGCTTACTTGGGGTTAGCTCGCTCTTCTCATTTCACTTTTTTAGCCCCCAACACACATTACATCAAATACCTACACTATGTCCTCTCTGTTAAAATACCTAGCATGATTTGTTTGCCTGACTGGAGCCTGATCACGCAGTACCATCATCCTTCATGTTTGCGGGAGATCTATGTCTCTATCAAATTATGTGATGCTCAAATTCCTTATGTAGAGTGGAATAGTATTTGCATATAATTCATGTAATTCTCCATATGCTTGATCTCTCAATTACTTACAGGGTCTAATACAATATAGATGTTGTATAAACAGCTGATAGCTTGTATTAATTAGAGAGTAGGAAAGAAAACAAATTTTTAGAAATAGTTTTGATTGGTGATTCACTGATTTCACAAGTTCAGAGGCCCTGGGTGTGGAGGGCTGATAAAACTGTCACTGTTGTCTAAGGTGTCAAGAATTTATGGGGTCTTGTACTCATAGGTACAAATAAAATAAATTGGACCCGCATGTATGAACATTGTATTGTCTTGCTAGGGCAAGAACCTGAAAGAGTAAATAAAATCTGAAAGGTATGATAGATACTGTGAAAAGGAAAGAATCTTTTCAAAGGGAAGGAATAACTGAGATGAAGAAAGGGAAAAAATAAAGAAAGAAAGAAGAAAAAATATGGGATAGCTTGGATAGTTGTGCTGTGATTTCTGCTTGTCTAGTGAAAGGAGCAGTTAATGCTTAATTTTTTTTCCTTCTTTTATATTTCTTGTAACTTTTTAAAACCAATTTTTCATGCTTATATCTGGTAATCTAAACAACTAGTTTGCAGACCACATTATGCAATATAACAACCATTGTGGAATTCCTGTTATTTTGTTTAGTGAAATTCTGTACCATTTCTAAATTTTTCTTTACTGTTTTTATTCTCTTAAAAAAAAGAATTTATGGGGCCTCACTGACTAGGAATGGAATTTTATACATCAAAGGAACTGACATTTGGCAAATAGGTGAAATCTATCTTGTGGTTTCCAAGTTGTAGGACACTGGGTCCATGGTTCACTTTGACAACTTATTGAAGGCTTCCTGGCTATGTAGTAATAAATATAAATAAGCACAAAGTTTATCCCACCAATTACAGTGAATAATGGATAAAGAGACTCCAGATCCTGAAAAACTCTCACTTAAAAGTCAGTAAAGCATTTTATGAAAATTGTCAGATATTCCCAGCTATCCCCATTTCATAGGTGAAGAAAAAGAGTAATCTCTTTCTTTCTTTTTCCAGTAGCCTCCTTACAGTAAAGCAATATAGTCATAGTGTCTACTTTCTTGTGCCCCAGATATACCCATTTCATAGGTGAAGAAAAAGAGTAATCTCTTTCTTTCTTTTTCCAGTAGCCTCCTTACAGTAAAGCAATATAGTCATAGTGTCTACTTTCTTGTGCCCCAGATATACCCATTTCATAGGTGAAGAAAGAGGAAATTTTATCCCCTCCCCTCCCCTTCCCTCCTCTCTGTTATCTCTTCCTTCCCTCCCTTCCCCCTTTTCCCTTCCCCTCCCCCTTCCCTCCCCTCCTCTTCTCGCCCTTAGTCTCCCTTCCCTTCCCTTCCCCTTCTTCCTCCCCTCCCCTCCCCTCTCCTTCCCCCTCTCCATCCCCTCCCACCCCCTCCCTTCCCCTCCCCTCCCCTCCCCTTCCCTCCCACTCCCTGTCCCTTCCTCCCATCTCTTTTGGTACTAGACACTTTAGAGTCAGGCAATATAGTTATACATGTCTATTCATCTATGCTTTGAACTGATTTCACTTCCTGTACTTCTAACTATTTAATGCCGTCTATATCCAAGTTCAGAGTCTCTTTGGGTCACCAGAAGATAATTCTACCTCTCTTTCTCCCTTCAGTTGGACTCTTTGATTTTTCTCCGGAATACTTCTCCTATCTGCCTCTTACACTTGTTTTCTACATTCTGTGGGCTGCTTTAGACCCTCAGTGTACCTTGCCCAGGCTGTCAGATTAACCTTCTCTCTAACACTACCCATGTGCTGCACCATACCAAACAAATGTATCTAAAATATGACTCAGACAGTATTACTGTTGTGCTCACAAACCTGCCAGTGGCTCCCTATTGCTGAAGACTAACCTCAAAGCCCTTGACTGGAGGGTGAAACTTTATTCAAAATTCTATCTTGGCCTCTGCGGTCTTACCTCCCACTTCTCCCTTGGTGGATTTCCATGTCACCAAACCTGTCAATGGCCTCTCAAAACTGGCCACACTGTCTCCCCACTGAAATGAATGTGCTTCCCAGCTGCAGACCCTCCCCAGACAGCTCCCTCTTCCCTCCCAGCAATCCATCCCTCTTCTGAAACCACTGTGGTTCTTCAAGAACCACAAGTTCTACTTCTTCCATTCAGCCTTGCTGGACTCTCCTACACAGAACAGCCTTCTTTCCGCTTCCTGTAAGAACTGTGTCAGGGAAGTGGAGTTGAGGAGAAGAGCTGCCATAGCAGCGCGGCTCAGCTGTGGTGATGGCCCAGTCTGCCCTGCCACTGTGCCCTGCTCACTACCTGTGTCCTTTCACTTAATCCTCACGCAGATCCTATGAGATAGGCACTTTCTGTTTTAAAGGTGAGGAAACTGAGTGGCCTGTGTGAATTGCTCAAGATTGCAGCTCACCTTCTATATCGTATCAACTGTTCGTGTACTTTCTCCTCTCCTGATGTAGAACAGGAAGCATTTCTTCTTCAACTCTGATCCCCTTTTGAGCTTATGGAATACTGTGTATAATACATCACCAATCTGCTGGACAGTTTTATAATTCATAGCTTTTGCCACCAATTTTTTTTTTTTTTTTTACCATGCTCTTCGTTGTTGGATTTTATTTGATTTTTTGATTATATGTAGAAAATATACCTGTATTTTATGTAATGCAAGTCAAAGTGGAAGGCTTTCTCAAAGTTTAGAATAAATTAATTCCTATTTTCTTAATTTTTTAGTTTGAGAGATGATCTTTAATTGGACAGTGGCTCTTAAAGTTTTGCTTTAAGGATGTAAATGGACACAAACAAATCCAGGACTACTTTCACTATCTGAAGGACTGTACAGGACTTTTATGCTGTAAAGACACCCTGTGCATGTCCACTAGTAGCCTCTTGTTGACTTAGTTTAAGTTTTTGTTTACTGGCATATTTTTTTTTTCTTTTTTTTTGTGGAACCAGGGATTGAACTCAGGCCCTTGCGCTTGCCAGGGAAGCGCTTATTCCACTGAACCATCTCCCTGGCCCCCTAACTGGCATATTTTTAAGCAGGGCTCTGGCTGAGGCATCGTGAGGGAGGTATGCTTATTGAGGATATTGAATGCAGCTGGAGTTGGAGTAGGAGTTATTCAAAAGCTACTCCGAAACGTTGAAGAAAAAGCTAGGAGTATAGATTCATGATAGAATCTTAGGGTCAGGAGGAACTAGATTCTCTTGGAAATAATAAGTCTGACCTCCTAGGACATGGCCGTACAGATACCACTCAGAATTCACATGCAAGAGGAAACATACCTGGTAAGTAATTCAGCTGTCTTTGGCTCAGACCTCAGACCTCTGAATTATAGGATGATTTTCAAAGAACTGAGGGCTCCCATGTAGCCCTCTTCTGGGTGGCCATTTTGAATTCCTGTGAGGCATCCAGGGAACAGGGATGGAAGCATCTGGAATGTGGGGAGGTGGGAGGAAGCTCCAGAAAGAGGCTCCAGCTACTGCATTGCTTGGCAGATGAGGGCAGAGGGCTCGAGGGAAAGACCATTCAACATTTCTTTTTCTTCCCTGGGTACCTTTTCAGAAGACATGCCTGTGGCCCTGAGAAGGAATGGTCATTCTAATGAGATAATCTCTTCTGTTATATAAAATATCAGACTTTCGCAAATGGCCTGTACGTAGTGAGGCTGGCCTTGGAGGATTCCTAGACACAGGTGCATCTTGGTTCATAAACTTAACTTGTTCCATAATTTTGAAACAATGGCCACATTTGCATTTGTGTGGGAGAGATGGCCATGGTCTTGTTTGTCACCCTATGCAGAGTTTATAAACAAAAACAAAATTTTGCAAAGCCCTTGTTTGCATACTGCAAATAAAAACATTTTTGAGTTGGGGTATAACTCTAGGGCCATGGAGTATTGCTGCCATTTGACCCATTGCTCTGGTGTCATAGCTGTTTCGGGGTCATAGATGAACAGAGCTGGAGTTATAGGGCAGCACTGTGCTCGGCGCCCTGGGCTGAGTGGACACAGAAAATCGCTAGCCTGCTGCCGCGTCCCCACAGCCATTCAGCTGTGACCCTGGGATGCTAACCCGCTGAGCCACCTTGGGGAAAGAAGGAACATGGGAAAGCAGACCCTGTGCCCTTCTGGTGTTGGTCCCACTTGCAGCACAAGCTCAGCAGCCATATACACAAAGAACTTGGAAAGCTGGCGCAACTGTATGACTTACCACCCATGACAGAGTCACTTCGGAGACGGAAAAGGGTCACAGAGTGATTGCATTTGAGCAAAAGGCAAAAGCTAGGACTGTCCCCAGCAACTTTAGAGCTCCCTACTGAAGGGCACCTGGGTCTTAGTCCACTCAGCAAGCATTCCTTAAGCGCTTTTGTGACAGGCATCATCACCTTCTATGATTGGGTACAGTAGGTCGGCAAGTAATAACAAGACAGTGTTCGGTACAATAATGCAAACAGGGACCAAGGGAAAGGAGGACAGGAGCTGGGAGAGGAGCAGGAAGGTGTCAGAGTGAGTGTGGGACAAAGGCCCAACGCTTATGGGTGGAGGAGGGGAATCTTAGGACAGGACGGCAAGGTTGCAGTCGCAGATGCAAAGAAAGGCAGCCCATCTGAGAAACCAAGTGGAGTGATGTTGTTGGACAGCAGTGTACAAAACTGTGAAGGAGGCTGGCCAGGAATGAAAGGCCCATTGAATGCAGGGCCTGAATGCCCTGGGATGTGCCAACTGTCTTGAGCTTCGTGGTACCTGGTTAGAACAGTGTCAGCGAACCCTGGCCACCAGGACAGATTCAGTCTGACACCTTTGACTTATGAATCAAGTTTTACTGAAGTAGTTCAAGCTTACTCCTTACATATCATCTAAGGAGGTTTTCATGCTAGAACAACAAAAATGGAGTAGTTTTAACAGAAGCGACACTGCGAGCAAAGCCTGAAACATCTGCTCTTTCCTTACAAAGAAAGTTTGGCAACACCTGGCTAAGGTTCACGTTAGAAGCACTAGAAGACTGTAAGTGATGTTGTATCCATTTCTCCCAGTTAGAAAGATTTCCTTAAGTAGGATAGAAGAGACTGGCGAGGGAAGAGGAATAGGAAGCGGCTATGATCAAATGTTGATTCGTGCGACAAGTCTTTATTGATGACCTCTTTGATGCCAGGCACTGCACCAGGCTGGAGGCTGGGAAAGCAGACAGGAAGAAGTGACGCATTGTGCTTGACGACCACAGGCCAGACAAAGAAAGGGAGGTCCTGGGCCAAGGCAAGACATATGAAGACGTATGGAGGGACTGGGCCGGAGAGTGGTCCAGAGGGATGGAGCTGGAGGGCTGCGGACAGAGCTCAGTGGCACAGTGCCTGCCTGGCGAATGCAAGGTTCTGAGTTCAATTCCTGGTACCAATAAATAAATAAATAAATAGGAAATGAAGCTGGAGATCCCAGAGCTCCAAATTTGGGATGAAGAGGTGGGTGGTGTCCTCTTCTGGGACGGAGATACTAGAGAAACAGGTTGACTTCCACTTAGCATCTCTTTGGTCTCTTTAAATTCACTACATCTGCTTCGTTAGGTGAAGTTCTGAAGGACTTACTACTGGCAGATGCAGTGTTTTCAAAAGTGGATTTAGATTTTCCTGAACTACCTGAACAGAATGTGAGACAACTTCAGTCACTGGCACGTAAAAGAACAGCTAGGCCCTGATCAAATCTGCGGGGAAGGGTCTTGTCAGGGAAGGCCTGTCTTACATGTCCTGTCCCGAGCGAGCTGGCAGTCAGAGGGCTTAGTTTCTTCATGCTGCTCACTCAGTAGATGCCCGATAAGCATGCACTGGATGACAGCCTGAGGTAAATAACCTCCAGTACTGGTGAAAAGCGGTGGTGCAGTCAAGGGCTTTAATGGAAGATTGTTCAGGAAAAGGGGCTGTGTACTGAGGGCAAGTGGCAGAGGCAGTGCTGATGGCAGGCGACTAAAGGTCCCAGCCATGTCTGAGCAGTCTCAGAAGGCTTCCTGGAGGAGGACGCACTGTGGCTGTGACCTGGAGGCGGCACACATTCCTCGAGGACTGGAGGCAGAAGACTCAGGAGGTGGTGACTGCTCCAGGGCCAGGCCCCTCCAGCAGCACCAGGCAGATGGTTAGGGAATGACCTACGAGAGCACAGGGGCCAAGGTGGGGCCTTCAGCCACAAGGATGCCCAGCGCAGTTATTTACCAGGGTGGAAAACCAAAGCAAACCTAAACCCTAAGTGTTTACCCATAGTTAGCTAGTCAGTTATACTATAGAAGGATAAGAAGGCCTACATATTCCCCCACATAAGAAGAGACTTTTATAAGGAAGCATATACATGATGTATTGTTTTGTAAACCAAAGTTATAAAGCTGTAACTTTAACATTGTGTACCTTGATTTTACTGAAGAAGCACAGGGTGGACCAGTATGAAGTGTCTGGGAGCGTAACATGTTAGCAGTTCTTTCTGGGTAATGGGATACATAGGATTTTTCAGGTTCTTCTTTTTCATTTATCCACACTTTTACAATAATTATACAAAAAAAAAACAAAAAACACCCCTTTTTTCCCCTCTTTTTTTAAGAAACACACTGGGTTGGCAGTTGGATATGGAGACAATTTCCTGGGCTCTGCTGGAACCCAAAGAACTTGGGTTGGTCCCACCCGCCTTAACCCTGGCACCCTGGGCACGTTTCTGCGGCCAGCTCACCTGTCTACAAAGTGCATCATGGTGGCTGTGAGGACGAAATGACACAGGCCTGGGAAGAGTTTAGCGAACAGTCTGTCCGGCTCATTAGCAACAGCTCAACAATGTTAGCTAGTAATACAGAAAAGAAAGATAAACAATGCTCATATATGCTTAACTTGAAAGAGATTCTTTAGGCTGCCTTGACCTTGTATTAGGGACTATGTCAGGAGAGGAGGCTCACAGGGACAGCAGTCCCCACATTGTCTGTGGGGACATCGAGGAGGGGTGGGGGCAGCATCAGGCATGGGTGGGTAGGTCAAAGGTTTCCATGGAAATAGTTGAGCCCGGTAGCTCCCTCCATGGCCATGCCAGCTCGAGTCCTGTTTTCCTCTCGCCTTCCTCCTGCCATCTCTTTACTATTTCCTGTCCTGAACTGTAAACTCCTCCAGGGCCAGACACCAAAGTCCTCCTGCTGGGCCTGGCTAGTGCTGTCCCTCTGACCAAGATGTCCCATGGGCTGTGAGGTTCAGGCAGAGAGGCAGCGCTGGTCACAGAGAGGAAAGGCCTGTGGACGAGATACATAGGGGAAAATGAAAGCTCATGGTGAAGGATGAAAACAGCACATGCTTTGGGGTCAAACATCGGAGTTGGAATCTGAGTCCTATTTTTTAATGCTGTTTTAATTATGTTTTCAGCCAATTCATGGCCCTCCCCACAAGCTTCTGTTGCTGCAGGTACAGATGGCGCCAATGTTGTCCTCCTTGCTCGCTGGGCTAATGGAAGGAGAAAGGTGTGGCAACACAGTGCTGGCATTCGATGCGGGTACTTATCTTTCTCTCAAATTTCTTTTTTTCCCTCTAGGCTTTGAAAGCCTGGTGGGTGGAGGGTGCGGGGCTTGAAAGAATGAGGGGGCAGCAGGCCAGCGCATGTGGAGGATGTTGAAGAGCTTGAGAAGGGTGTGTTTTCTGTAGGATGACATCAAGACAGTCTGTTAGAAACACTCACCTGGACACTGAATGCTGACCCTCGTGAACTTCTGTGGCAGAGTCCCAGCTCATCCCTTCTCTTCGCTATGGCAGTGTTAGGGGGAGGGGACAGCTCAGGAAGGAGTTTAGAGGGAAGAAGGAAAGGCTCTAAGTTCAAGGGTGTGAAGGAAGTAGGTACAAAGTTTGGTACAGAACACAGAAGGAAGGAACTTGGTTGAAGATCAAAGTCACCAGAGCTAAATTAAGCAAGTCAAGAAACTAGATCTTCCTTATTTTGTCACAAGGAAAAAGTCTCGGGTTCCCTCAATATAATCCATCTTCCAGGTCCAATAAAACTGTTTCTGTCCAAATTCTCTGCCCATTATTTTGGAATGACCTGGTACATCCCTTACCTGTGTGCTAACACTGTTCTCTAGAAACTTCTGACAGGATCATAGTCACCTGCAAAGTACAGAACAAATTTTATTACTCCTTTTTTTTATGAACTTTTTTCCCCTAGTACTGGAAAGTGATTCCTAGAATAAAAAATGGCAATGTGGAGCCATTTTGACAGGCGAAAATTCAGTAACCCGTGTGTTGAAATATGGGTTTGCACTGGAGCAGTCCTTGCAGGGACACTGGGAAACTGCATGTGACTCACTCCAGACTCTGCCATTGCAGCCTGCGAAGAATTTAGCCATCACCAGCCCTCTCCATAGGCTGGGCTGGGCCTTGGAGGGACCAGAGATACCCTCAGGTAAAAAAACAAGAGCAATGCAGACATCTCTGTGGGAAGCTGGCCAAAGGGGAACTTGGGTAGCAGGGCAGCCACACCTCTGAGACAATGGCCTTTCCCTGTTGTCTTGCCATCTCCTTTATGTTTTGCTACTTGAAGAGAGAGGCCCATGGAAAGCATGTGGCACAGTGCCTTACACCTACACAAATGATTGTCTGTCTGTAAAGAAAGAGGAAAAGAAGAAATCTTAGACTCCGTGGTTGGAGTTTCTTGGGTGAAGTCCAAGGCTGGGCCGTTTGCACCAGCAGCTGGGGCCAGAACAGCACACTCTAAGTCTGGGCATCTTCATCACAGGTACCAGCGAGGAGGTCAGGGAATATGAGAGACTGCAAGCTCAGAGGAAAACAGGTCAGGGTTTAGGAAGAAGTGGGAGATGACTTAATGAAGACGCCTTAACTCAGGGCCACAGCTGCCCTCCAGCAGAGCTGGGTGAACGATCCTGAGCACTGGTGATCCAGCTTTGTTAAGGCAGCATGAAGGTCACAGGATCACACAGCATTTGGACTTTTCAAACATGAAAGGTGTCTTTTGCAATTGAAGGATGGATAGAGTCAACCTGCCATGGATGGCTCCTATTTAAGCAAAACAAAACAAAATACTCCCCCTGGTGAGAATTGCTACAGGAATCTCTACTGGCACATCACTGTTAAAATTGGGTGATCACTAAATTCCCATGTCAACACTCAAACTGCTAATTTGACCCCATTATTTAGAGATAGGACCTTAGTGGTTACTTAAAGTTCAATAAACTCATGAAAAAAGACACCTTATCCAACTGGATTAATTTCCTTCTAAGAAAAGGATGAGACCAGAACTCTTCCCCTCTTTCTCCATCTTGTGAGGGCCCAGAGAGAGGCAGGTGGCTGCAGGGCCTGAAGAGCTCACACCAAAACCTAAATTGGTCAGCACCACAGTCTTGACCTTCTCAGGCTACAGAATTGTGAGAAAATAAATTTCTCCTACTAAAGCCCCCTCAACCTCTGTTAAGGCAGCCTAAGCTAGGACATTCTAGCTCCATCCCAGGGGTTCATGCTGAGGTCCTAGAAAATCAGCCTCACAGTAGAAGGGAGCTTTCTCATCTAAAGGTCTCACTGTGATTGCCATTCCACCCTAAGGGAGAATTTGGCCAAGAACTCTGAGAGAACTGTGACCCCTAGGAGTTAGGCGGTTGCCTGGCTCATGGCAGAAGGTCAGTAGGAGTTGGGTGTGAACAGTCTTGGAGCTCTCCTCCAGATGCCCATAGTCTCAGGAAAGACTGTGTGGAGCTGCCCAACTACACCCAACCCAAACTCCTGACCCACACAAACCAAGAGAGGTAATAAATAATCACTGTTATTTTAAGACACTAAGTTTTGAGGCAACTTCTTGTGTAGCCATAGTAACTTGCACAGTATTTGATAAATGAAATACATGCAACCTCATCTCTTTTACTTTACGCTCTTTTGGAAATCTTGGAAAGAAACCTTTACATTCTGGATTCCACCTTCTAGTAGGTGATTATAGCCCAAGTGAATGTTTTTCTAACAGTCAGATCTTCACAGTGCTGACCCTTTGAAGAGGACAAGCGTTGCTTAGTCCTAGGCTGGGCACTGTGATTATTTGTTCAAATTTATTTCTTCATCCATTCAGGAGCAGTTTGGTCACTCTCCTTAAGCCCCAGAAGGAGACGCTGAATGATCTAAGCCACTAGGAAATCCCAAGTCTTTGCCACAGTGATTGGACCACACGGGTCAGGTACAAGCAAGCCAGCATTTGGCTTTCTTTAGAATTAGTTGGGAATGATGTTATCAGTTCCATGCCCAGGACTGTTGCTGAGGAGCCTGAGGTATAGAAGCATTCTTCCTCTGAGGAGTACTGGATTCAGACATGCCTGCCGGAACCACTGCAATCATGTTGCCACCATGAAGGAATCTAGTGTAAAGATGGAGCCAGTACGTGAACAGCTGGATTGAGAGAATCAGAGAGAATTTAGTCTAGAGCCTTGATCAAATTGTGCCTGAAATCCAAGATACGCCTGTACTTTTAGATATGGGAGTCAATTTCCTTCATTGTTTAAACCACTTTGGTAAGGATATCATATTAGTCATACCAAGTATGTGCTAATTAATTAGGGCACTAAGAGCTCAGACACTAGAGTAATATGCTCTCTGTATAAACTTTCCAGCACTTTCTTTGGCCTTATGTTGTCTATGAAAGCTTCAGTTTTTCCAGGAAAACAATTGCCACTTTCTTGGCTACATTTTGGTTATAAACAAGTGCATAAAATTAGTATGCTCATTCCGTAGAAATTAATTTAGTGATCTCAAAATGCCACCAATTAGGTGGCTCAGAATAACATGACTTTATTATCCAGAAGAAGTGCGGGATTGGGGTGACCTCAGAGCCCTGCTCCCTCTGAAGGTGCTGAAAGGACCTGCTCTAGGCTTTTCTGCAGCTCCGGTAGCCACGCCTGTCCATGCCAGGTAGCTGGCTGCCTTCATCCCTGTCTCTCTGTCTTCTCTCGGTATGCACTTGTCTCTTCATCTAGACTAGACTGCCCCCTTCTCATGGGACACCAGTCCTGGTGGGCTGGGGCCTATCCTAACACTCCCATTTTAATTAGGTCACCTTTGTCAGGTGTCTATTTCCAAGTAGGACCATGTTCTAAGGTTCTGGGTGTTGGAACTCCCACATCCTTTTTGGTTGGACATGATTTAGCCTCTACTAGAGCAGTAGAGGACTTGACTTAGAAGGGCATCCACAGAGATGACAAGACACCAACTGTAGGCAAGTTGGAGTCTTCTAAGAATAAGGAGGATCTGTTTTGATTCAGAAAGGAATGAAAAGCACAGGTTCCCAGTGAAAGTTACTTTCTCTGCTAATATACAGCAAACACAAAGGACACTGAACCACATTTGTGAAACCTGCAACCCGTGCCTCTGCCTTTCCTCCCCTAGATATTCCCAGTACAGTCTCTGTTTTGTCAAGGGCTTTGGAAAAGGGGAGAATACAAACAAGGCATTGACTTATGTAACTCTCATTGCATCAAAATGAATGAAGTTTACGAAGCCTTCTGTACAGCATGTCCATTGTTTGAATTGGGATACTTGAAGTGTCAGAAATATTTGCTTATTGAAAACAACTCAGGAAGGCCCTGTTCACCCAACCAGGCCAGGGCCACAAGACATGCCACGCTCTTCAGATCAGCGTCTCAGGGCACTGTACAGCAAGGGCTTCTGCCCAGGTAAGTTAATGTTGCCCTGGGTGGGGGCACTGGATTAGAAATCAGAAGACCATTTGTTTTTCTCTAGTGTGGAATTTATAATTTATTCACCACATGACTTTGAATAAATCCTTTAACTTCTCTGCACTTCAGATTTCGATAGACATTGCTAACATGGTCTCATCTATCTCGAAGGGACCCAGGAGTTCATAAAGGAGAATTCAGGGGAAAACACTTTAGAAATCATAAATGCTGCTCAACTGTGTATTGCTAATAGGAAAAATTGATCTACTCAAAGAATGATATCCAACTGAAGAACATAAATTCTTACTATTTTCCACTTGCTCTCCAAGATCAGCTCTTTCCCTTGTCCTGCTCTGTGCCTGGGGAAGTGGAGGACTAGAAGTTGTATTAGTTTGTGGATTCTGGTTGGATTTGGCAAGTGAGCAGGGCTTATGGAAGCTGGGAAGAGAGGAGGAGAAAAAGTTGGAATATTCTTCTTGTTCTTTTCTTGACCAAAAAAGGTCCAGGTAGTAGCCGTGTTTAGGTGAGGGCACTGCTCTGGAGGGACAGCCTTTCCTACCGCTTTAGCTCTCCCTGGGATTCAACTAACATTGTTCTTTCTCCTTCCCTTTGGGTTGAGGAGGATTTCACCCTCGTATCTGTCTCTGAAAATGATCTCTGCAGTATGGCTATGGCTTCCCAACGCTTCAAATATGCCATCTGGTCCTTGAGGAATCCTGACTGACCTAGCTTCATGAGCACGTTGTAGTCAATGAAGAACTCTTTTTGAATGAATTGTCTCTTTGAGGAGCACAATCTTCCTATTCTCTTGTCTTTAGCCATTGGAAATGTCACAAAGTGATTCTTCTGTTGTAGAAACGAGCACCATCAGATCTTGAAGAACTATAGGTGCTTGGAGGTTTTTACTTTTTCCTACGAGAAAGTAGGGTGCTTTCTTTTGGTTTCCACAGAGCCTCGGTCTCGCTTGTTCCTTTTCTGATACCTCCCGCTCCTCCTTACGTTAGGGTATTTGCAGAGCTCACTCTGTCCACTCTGCCCTCGAAGGAGGGTGACCCTTGTCACTGAGATCTTGTCTCTGAGCACACCTCCTGACATGGTCTTGTGCTCCTCGCTGACTGTCAGTAGGGCCCACAGAGGCTCTTCCTTTTCCCACTCTGCAGACCCAGCTTGCACATTCCTGCTCCTGCTGCCCAGACTGGGAGCTTGGCTCACTCCCAACCTCTCTAGCTGCTTCTGTGCATGGGTAGCCCCCAAGAACTTTCATTTCTTTCCTCCACTGTCTTTCTCGATATTTCTTGCGTTCTCTTTGGGCCTCTCATCATCTCAGATTAGACTTTTTCACTTCCGGAATTTCTGTAAAAGAAATTTTGGTTTGCCTTCCCTGCTTTAGATTCTCCCCTGTCCACTGAAGCCCATGGAGTTTTGTCATTTTAGTTGTCTCAGCACTGGCTTTCACTGTACCCCTCCTCAATGTAAACATCTTTGGCAACTGCTGCCCATGAGGTAAAATCTGCAAATCCTACACAATCTGCTCTTTGGCCTATTAACTGCATTTCAAGACCACTCTGCCATCCTTGTCCCATTCTGATCAGCCAGGGAGTCAGGAGCTATTCTGCATTTATAGGGCCAAAATGCCCTCTCTCCTGCCTTTTCTGTGATAACTACCCATTTTTGAAAACTGAACCCAACTTCTACCTGCTCCTTGAAGCCCTCTGTGGCCACCACAAGCAAGTGATGCTTCTCTCTTTTCAAGCCCTCTCAGAAGAACATGGTTCTGCAGTTTGCTGAGCTGAACTTCAGCTTCTCGTAGTGCTGCTTCTAATGGTCACTTGAGGCTTATAAGTTCCCTGCCTGGTCTGTAGGCCTCTGAAACATGGCTTGGCCACATGTGTCTTGCATAGTAACTGAGCTGTATGGTAGGCTTTGTGTCCAAGGAGGAGCAACATTGAGAGAAGACACAAATGAAAGAGCCTGCTGCCCACTGGCTCTGCTCTGGTGTGCTTTACTCACACAGCCTTCTTTTATCTGGACGATATGCATTAGTATCATCGTGATCTGTATTTGATAAGTCAGGAAATAAAAGCACAGAGCAGTTAAACTAATCGCCTAAGATAATACATCTAGTGAGAGGCTGAGTTTGAACCTGAGTCTGAAAATGGTTATCTCGGTTACTTTTCTCTTGTTGCTGGGACAAAATACCTAATGCTCAGCATTATGGAAGAAAGGTTTATTTAGCTCACAGTTTGTGGAGGTTTCAGTTCATAATCAGCTGGCTCCAAGGCGGTGTGGCACGTGGTGGAGGGCAGCAGTTCATGGCCACAGAAGACAGCAAAAGCAGCAAGAGCAAAAGGGAGGAGCAGCAACAGCAAGCCTCCCTCCCTTCCTCACATTGCATCCTGGTTATCTGCAGGTATAGCACTCACACCCATAATCCCAGCAGCACTCACACCCATAATCCCAGTACTGGATCATGAATTAATCACAGACTCTAGAAGCCTGCCCCAGTGGCTACATGAGGCTTTCGGGGGATAACTAGACGCAAACCATAACGATGGTAATGTCTAGCCTGTCAACCAAACACCACTGCTGTGGATGTCTCCTGCAGGTGACCATAGAGGGCAATGTATTCTCATGTAAATGCAGAGGTGGCACCTGGTTCCATTTCCTTCTGCCTGGTGGGGGCAGGGACCCTCTCTTGAAAGCTCCATCATGATCCCCAGGGTATGGGTTTGTATACAGTTATTACTCATTAAAAGTTGAGTAATTGATTTTTCAACGGTAACCCCTCTCTGTGCCTAAATTTCAAGAGTCTTATGGAGGGGCCTAGCCAGCATTGCACCACAGGTTTAAATAGGAATTGTCTTTCGACCCCGCTCATATCATAACTTTTCAGTTTGTGTCATCATTGGTCTCTGAAGCGCTGCCCTTGGAGTGGAATCATACTGTGTCAATTTAGCTAAGCTGGAGCCATCTCTCAGAATGCTTTCTTTGGGATGGCTTTAGAGGAGAGGTGGCACCCAGAGAGACCTGTGTGATCTCTACACTGGCGGAAAGGCCCGGGCAGGGCCCTCAGCTCCTGCTGCTTTATGGGCTCATCTTGGTGCTCAGAGCAGCCCCGGGTCTGCAGTCCCTCCAGCCCCACCCAGTCTCCACCTTCAGCTTCCCTAAGTCAGAAGCTCACTGTGTGCCTCATTTCACGGAGAAAGGGGCCACCCCTGCAGGTCCCCACCTTGTTGAAGTTGGGAGCCCTGAGAGACAGTGTGGCTTGCACTCTGTCCCTGTTGGCTGCTGCTTTTCCTGTGCTTTTGCTGTTCCTACTTCAGGCTCAGCACTCCTTCCTGATTTTTTTTTCTTTTTTTAAAATTTATTTGTGTGTGTGTGTGAGTGTGTGTGTGTGTGTGTGTGTGTGTGTGTGGCCAGCTCATCCCACCAGGGGGCGGGGCTGGCTGGCATGTGGTGCTGGTGGATTGAACTGCGGTCCCTGTGCTTTGCCAAGCTTGTTCTAAGTAGGTGCTTTAGACCACTGAGCCATCTCACAAGCCCCACTCCTTCCTGATTTATAGAGCTGCCACCTGCAGTGACTATCAACTGTGTTTGCCCTGGGTGCAGAGCGGTGATATCCAATCTGGTACTCAGGTCCTGCCAATGGCTCCCACAGCTGGGCATCCCCTTGTTCAGTGTTGAGCAGAGAGGCTCCGCTTCTTTAATTGAATCCTTTCCCATGCGTCTCTCTTCCCTGTGTTTGCAGGATGTAGTGTCCTTGGTTCCGTGGTTCTCCCCACCAAATTTGTTCATGGTGACTGGACAAAGTCCCTGCTAAAGCGGGAAGACACTTAGGCTCAAACCTCTTGCACCTTCCCTTGCACTCCCAGGAAGGCTGGCTTCGAGGGAAACCAGCTTCAGATACCTGTTACTCAAATTGCTCCTTGCCCAAGCAGACTTGAGCTGAACTCAGTTCTAAAGTCACTGCTTTGGGAAGTTGTGGAGCTACCCTGACACTCTCAGCGAAGCCTGCAAATGTCGTGATTCTCCAGGCACTTGTGCTCGGAGCTGGGTTTGTGGTGAACCACATGGCCATTAGGACACATGTTGTGTCCATAGTGTGGTCCCAGAAACTCTGAAGGCTGATGTTCAAAGCTGTACACCTTCCCACAGGTATAATAAACCCTGGAATGTCACCTTAGATAGTCATTCCTTTGGATAACCGTTCTGGATATTTGTTATGAAAATGACAATATATCTCTGAGAAAGGAATCTTTTATGCAATGTGGTTTCTGGATTTAGGTAGCTGTGAATTCAAAACCTATCTCTGCCATTTAAAATAGCAATAAAATAATTATTGGATTTCTTCACATTGCAACCTGTTTGTCCACTAAAATGGGTGACGATGATATCCAATCTGGTACCCAAGACAAGACATGAGGAAGCTGCTGGCCCGATGTTTGGAGCATGGGTGACCCGGGCGAATGTCATTTGCTCCGGGTTTCCTCTGCTTGAACTGTGTGAGGAGTAGAATTCTTAGGAAGGTGCTCTGTGCAGTTACCATGGCGTTCACCTAACAGTTGGGTTCTTGTGGGTCGGTGAGTGGGTGAGCATCTGCGGTAAAGGCCAGCATGTGTTTCTCTAGGGTCAGGAGGGAAGAAGGGGGGTAGGGGAGGAAGGAGGGAGGGGAGAGTGAGCTCAAAGCTACTTTTAGAAGGGAGCAAAGGTCATCAGAAGAGGAGATAATTAACTTTGGAAAACCCAGCTTTTGTCCCCTCACCTTTGTCATCCTCTGTTGTCAC
Source organism: Octodon degus (assembly GCF_000260255.1). Classification (NCBI taxonomy): domain Eukaryota; kingdom Metazoa; phylum Chordata; class Mammalia; order Rodentia; family Octodontidae; genus Octodon; species Octodon degus. The sequence continues at coordinate 1,532,377 of NW_004524622.1, read as the reverse complement.
CTCCTTATATAAGTTGTTTTCTTTTTTTCAAATGACTCTAACAGGCTGACTCAGTTCTTGTTTTTAATTAAACTCAGGCACGTCCTAACCTGGGATAATCCTGGGATGGTTCGCCACTCTAACAGTCCTCTTGCAGCGGCCCTGCTTCCTATGGCTTTTTTACAAAGTGCGTTTCAGGGCTCTGTGTCCAGGTGGCTCAGCTGCTGTGTGTGATACTGAGCTTGTGGCAGTGGCAAGTCTGAGCAACGTGAAACCATGACCTGAAGGGGGCTTCAGCTGGAGTGCAGTCAGGAGCTGGGATAAGTCATCTTTCAAACAGCCATGAAGAAGATGCTACACTATTTGTATAAATCATTGAGTTACACACACACTTCCAGAGCACATTTCTCCAATATAGTGATCCTATGGCAAGTTTTTTTGCCACTCCAATGAAATGCTGTAGCTATTGCTGACAAATTGCTTCTTCTCTCATGATATTGCTAACAGTGGTACTGCATGCTGTCTCCTACTCGTGAGAGCACTTCTGGTTTACACTGCATGGTGACCTTTCCCTTTCTGCAGGAGCAAAGGGAAGTCAATAAGCTACCGGTGGTAGCCATTAAACTATGTTCTCGGTGGCCCTTCCCGGAAGATACATTACAGCCTGGCCTACCTCGAGCGACCCCGGTGGTGGTGCTGGTGGGGGCAGCTGCGGCATGGGCTAGGTGGAGGAGGATAGAGCGGGAGGTAGAAAGGGCAGTGAGGAGTTTGGCAACACACTCAAGGGGAGCCGGGTGGGGGTGGGGGGCAGTCCACCGGGCAGGAAATCATAGCCAGGGTGGACCACTTGGAGAGTGCTGTGGAGCAGCAGTGGGGGTGCAGCCACTTCCCTTCCCCGGCATGGACAGGTTGGGGCTGCTGTCTGTGAATTCTTTTTGAAAGCTGCCCATGGCAAAGGAGGTATGTGTTGGTCAGTGAGAAGGTAGTTGTATGCCAACATTGGCTTCAGGGGCTGTGCAAGAAAGGGGACTGGTGTGAGTTCTTGCATGAGTGTGACATGACCAAGTGCTACTTCTACTCTAGGTTTAGGGAATGCAGCAACAAGGAGTGCCCCTTCCTGCACATTGACCCGGAATCCAAGACCAAGGATTGATTGCCTTGGTACGTCTTCGGCTTCTGCAAGCATGGCCCTCTCTGTAGGCACTGGCACATGCGGAGAGTCATCTGTGTGAATTACCTCGTTGGTTTCTGCCCAGAGGGCCCCTGGTATAAATTCATGCACCCCCTCATCTACACTGCCCATGGGAACCATTGAACAGCACCCCCCTGCTGCAGCAGACACAGCCTCTGACAACGCAAAGTAACAATCCAGCATTACAAAGGTCATCCTCCTTAATCCATTTAATAAGTCAGAACTCTTCTCCCACTCAGCAGGAGCCCCACAAGTCATCGGGGTTATACAGAGCCAAAACAGCAGCGCAAGCAACTGAGGACCCAGGCCACTGAAGCAGGTCACTTGTTACAAGTGTAGTGAAAAAGGACACTACACCAACAGATGCACCAAAGGGCACTTGGCCTTTCTCAGTGGACAGTGACAGCAGCTGGAACCAGCTCAGAGCAGCCAGTGGGGCCATTGTTGGGAGTGTGCACTTAACTATGTTGGTTCGACTCTGACTAGGGCCAGCAGGAACACTTGCTGGGGCACACTGTTCTGAGGGGCCACATCTGTTAGTTTCCTGTTATTTTGCTGTTTTTTTTTTTTAAACAAAGGGACCTGTGCTTCAGTTGGGTCTCCCCAGTTGACGCCATGTTTGCCAAGGCATCAGTGCCTCTTTTGTGAGACTTTCTGCACACCCACCCTCGGGGAGGGAGGAGCTGGGGAGGGCTTGTGCTCTGAGAAGCTGTGTGTGGAAGATGGCCTTTCCCCTCAGGGCCTCACACAATACCAGTTTTGGTGCCAGGACTGATGGATCATTCAGAGCTGTGGCCAGGTCATGCCCGCTTCCTCCAAGTCCTGCTGAATCCTGAAGCTGTGCCTATCACAGTAATGGAGCCAAGGGGGCCTTTCCTGCAAGCCTGGAGCACTCCCAGCCTCAGTCTGGCCCTGGGCCCAGGCGGCCGCAGCTGAGAGGGGTGCAGGTCCTCCAGTTTGAGGTTCTCTTTTCTCCTGGGCATACTTTCTCACGGGGTATCTGTGACAGTATTTAAGGTACACCTTCAGCTGGAGCTGCAGACCACTCTTTCAACAGCTGCCCCTCTCCATCTGCGCCTGCCTCCTGCTGATCAAGCATCTACTCTGTCACTCAGACTGTGGCACACAGAGAAGACTGCCCTGTCCTCGAGCCTGGAAAGCATGAAACCATCACCTGCACCCTCCTGGGCAAGTGGGCCTGTCCAAGTTCAATTATAAGAACAATTTTTAAGGAGTTGACTTAAGTTTGTTTTTAAGTTGAAAAAAAAGCCCAGAAGATACATTATAAAAAGCTTCTCCCAGGAATTTACAAACATGTTACTCAGTGCACTATAAGAGGCAACAAATCTTCATTTTCCCTGTTATGCAAGAAGTAAACCCCGTTCTGTCCTCCTGGGAAGGATAGAGGCTTAGCAGCAGGAATCTGGGACCACCCGAGGGAAGGACGCAGGTTGAATTTCAGCCGAGATCCAACTGTGTGAGAAGTACTCCGATCTGGCTTTGAGTCGAAATTCAGAGGCAGCTGCATAGTTTGGATGTCTGCCTCTTAGTATCCTGAAACCACCTTGTCTTTATGGCTTGAAAGCATCCCCCAAAGGCAAGAGCGTCACATTTGTCTAAATTATGAAATGGGCCTTAGTGTAATTCTTTTGATAAATCTAGGGAGCAGATATTATCACCATCCCCACTGTGAAAGTGGGACACCAAGGCTCCGAAACCCGGAGTATTTTGGCTAAGATCACATGGCTTTTAATGGGGAGAAAGGGGATTTGGACACAGGCAGTCCAACTTCAATACTTAAGAAAGGTCTGGGGAGGAACCAGCTCCAACTCAGGGTGACATCCTCCCATCCCCCAAGGCACCTTTTTAAGCCTCATCTGAAAGTCTTGTACCAGGTCACCTTTACCACCGAGAGGAGATGAAGAAACAAATAAATATGTGGGAGGAGGAAACGGAAAATAAAACTCCCGCTGGGGTTGGGCTATTAATGTCTGGCCCGTTCCTACCCTTGAGTAGGTCTGGTTCTGAGTCTGCCTCTGAAAGGAACCCCAAACGCGCTGGAATTGAAACTCCTACGTTGGAAGGAGCCCACGATGCAGCCCTGCAAGGGCTTTGGTCATGTCGTCACGGCAGCCTCCAGCCAGCTGGGGCGGGGGGTGTGTGGGTGGGTGGGTGGTGGTGCTGGTGCTGGTGGGGCTCGTTAGCTGGGTTCTCAGCTTGAGAACCAACTGTCACGCCAAGCCTGGCTGTCTTGCTGCAGGGTGGAGATGACAGGACCTTCCCAAGGGGCAGTTGTTTCCTTCCATGGCTTGTTCATCAGTTTCCACATTGACTTTGTGGTAGCAGAACCCAGGTTACAAGGGACACTAGGAGAAATACCTCCAGTAAATACCAGTCCAACCGAGCTTTGTTCTCGTCTCCTGTGGCTTTCCCCCTGTTCTCTGGTTTGGCCTCACTGGCTTTTTGCTGATCTTGGAACGCGCTGCCTCCCTCGGGGTCTTTGCATGTACCCTTGAT
>NW_004524622.1:1520689-1522534 GCF_000260255.1 Octodon degus | reverse complement strand
TAATGTATATATTTGTAACAATTTTATAATATAAAATAGACATGACTAATGATAGAAAATAACATGTATCTTTCTAATAGAAAAGTGAGATAATGAAATTAAATAATTATTTCTTTCGATACTTGTTGATGTCCTTCTAGACTTTGAAAAATCCTTCTTTTATGTACCCATTCACTTATTTGTGCCGGTGGTGTCACCCCATTTCAGACGTGGCCATGGGAGTAAAGGACGAGGAGAGACGCGCCTCCCCTCGGGAAGCGTGACTCGCGGGGCAGGGCGTCGCACCGACTGAGCGATGTGCCAGGGTGTGCGGCAAAGACTGAGCTGGAAGAAGAAAAGGAAGAGGCGGGTGAGTATGAGCTCCAGGAGGAGGCATTGTAATTTTAAATAAAGTGGCTGGAAAGTGTGTGTGTGTGTGTGTGTGTGTGTGTGTGTGTGTGTGTATGTCTATGTGCAACTACATGTGTGTATGTGTGAAAGAGAGAAAGAAACAGAAATGAGAGGAGCCAGGGAGCCAGAGAGCCAGTATGCGGTAAGCATAACCAGTGCTGCCCTTGGCAGGGCTTTTCCTTGGCTCATGGCTGAGTGGCAACTAACGCCGAGAGTAGGTGGTGCGACTTCCCCTCTCCCTCGCAGTTTCAGAATGTCTCTCTTTAGACTCTTTAAAGGGCAAAGCTTTCTCCACTCCTCATATTAACCATTAAAGAAGTGCTATGGGGCCCCAGTTGATCAGCCAAATCTGCCTGTGTAACTGTCCCTTTTTAGGTGGGTGACTTGGGTGAAGTCATTTACCTTCCTTAGCCCCGGATTCCTCATGTGTGAGAATGAGAGTTTGGGTGACAGTTTAAAGGAAGTCAGCGTATACCTGGGAGGGACCCAGTGCCCAGCATGCTATTAGTGACAACTTCTTTCCTTCCCGGGCTGGCCCAGCAAGGTCCCTGGGATCAGGTGCTCCTGAACAGCCTGTTAACACTGCTAGCTGGCATCCCCTAACCGTGCGCCATGCAGACCCTCTTATTTGCATAGAATAAAAAATCAGTGCATCCAAAGTTATAATGTCACTGTTACCTTGAATAACTATTCTTTGCTTTCACAGAAGATTCACTGCGTGATCTGTTCAGGACCAAATATATTTAAATCTATGCTCTACTTTCCCTAACCATGTGCATCAGATATGCTGTTCTCTGCGTGTGAAGTTTGTCTTCATCATTTAATGACTTTCTCTCATCAAACAAAACTGACAAAGTTGCATATTCTTTTTGCCCTATTATAGATTATGATTTTATGTTATTGTTTTACTCACTGACAAGCATATAGCATGTGCTGAAGAATAATCAGGCAAGGTACCTCTGAGCGCATTTACAGCAGGCAATATTCTCTATGCACCACGTGTGTTTTAACTTATTAAACTACACGTCAAATGATGGCATTAAGATGTGGTTATTATTCAGCATTCATCTTTATCCTTTTTGCTTTTCTTCCTCAAATATCATCCCAAATCTTATAACTCAGAAAAGGCCGGGTTTTTTTCCTCTCTTTGAAAAAGGCTTTCTAGTACTTTAGTAAAACACTTCTTCATGGCTCTTCTGGTTTTCTAACTTAACTTGAGCTGGGGTGGCAAATTGGTCTTTTTGGTTAAGGTAGGAAACATTTAAGGGATGACATGAATTCACAGAGGGCCTTGAAGACAATAATGTAACAAATCACTCATTTGTTCATTCTTGTCGCAAGAATTTATCAAGTGCTTACTACATGCCAGGTACTGTGACAGGTGTTAAGCATACAGGGATCAGTAACTCACACCTTTCAGATTTGGCTCTGCACCTGCATTTTATTATTATTATT
>NW_004524622.1:1514284-1520212 GCF_000260255.1 Octodon degus | reverse complement strand
ACGCGCTGCCTCCCTCGGGGTCTTTGCATGTACCCTTGATTGGCCTGGAAGCTTTTTCCCTGCATACTCGCATGGCCTGGTCCTGCTTCAACTCAAGTGTCCCCTTCTGCAAAAGGTCTTTACTAGTTGCCAGTTGTAGAAATGACTGCGTTCTGAGCCCCGCCCTCTGACGCACCACGTGCACGCACACTCCTCCTCCCTCCTTACCTTTCTCCTTAGCATTCCCATCCAGTAACCTACTGCACATTTTTCTGACTTTGTCTTTTGGTTGTCTTCTCACATCTGATGATAGCCCCAACAAAGTTAAGGATGTGGGCTGTCGAGATAGCTCGGTGGACTAAAGCACCTGCTTAGGCAAGCTTATGCAAGCACAGGGACCATGGTTGGATCCCTGGCACCACATGAGGCATCAGCCCCGCCCCTAGGGCGCGCTGAGCCAGCCAGATTCTGGGCATAGTGGTGCACAGTGTAATCCTGGTGCTGGGGAGGCTGAAAGCAGGAGGATCTGAGCTGCAGAGTGAGAGCCTGCAACAACCAAATACATTAAAAAAATAGTTAAGGAACTGACTGAGCAAAATTCCCAGCCTACTATTCTATATTTTTTATTTTGAGGCAGGGTTTTGCGAAAATGACTGGGCAGGATTTGCAGTTGGCATCCTCCTGCCTCAGGCTCTTAAGCCCTGGGATTGCAGATATGCACCACTACACCTGGCTGAAGGCAACAGCTGGGCAAGGTGTTTGATTGTTTGGCCTTCCTAATACTCTGGCACCTAGTATAGTCTGTAGCTAGTACTCAATTGAAACACATTGACTAAATTAACAAATTAAAGAAGCTTGTTTTCCCCATTTAGTAGCCAGGAAGCCCTTAGCAAACTAGTTAACATTTGTTTAGCCCCATTCTGGCAAGTGTAAAATGGAGATAATTACTACTTCCCTTTTGTGGATTCTCAACAAGACTGTAAAAGTAGACACCCAGCACAATATTTGCACGGACTCAGTAGGTTTTGTTTAATAATTTATGTAGTGATCCTGACAAAAGAAATGAAGTAAAGGGAGCAAGTAGTTTTAGTATAGTTTCTATGAACCAGGCACCCTCCTTATTATTAATTTAACATAACTCATTTAATACTTACTGTACTTTATAAGTATATACAATTATTATCATAATCCTTGCTGAGGAATAAAGAGTCTGGAGGGGTCAGTTGCTTGGATCCACATAGCAAGAGCTCTTGTAGACTGGATTTGAGCTCAGGCTGTCTTCAAGTCTACTTTACCACCTGCTTCCCCAGAGCAAGGAGACAGAATTCACAGCACACAGGCAGGGGTATCTTCCCAAGGAGAGCATCCTCTTTACAAATTCTACTTTTTAAACTAGTGAGATGTCTTTGAAGATCAAACAGCAGCACTTCAGTCTCCAAATTGTGATATTTAGATAGAGGCCAAATTGTATTGAAATTCAAGTCATGAAATATTTTGGAAATTTTTTAAATAGGGGTAGAGTAATTTAATTTCCAAAGTTGAATGGAAACAAAAACCAGGGCCACATAGACACACCCTAACCTAGCACCTGCTTAGGAAGCATCTTCAAATATTATTGTCTTGTTTTTCCTGTGAATTGGCTTCAATTCACTGTGAGTCCTGTGTGCTGAGCCTGTCTCATAAACAGCAGTCATTCAGAGTCAGTTGTAGACTGGGCTGTTAAAATAGTGAAGTTTTGTCCGTGAGTGACAGCTCTCTGAGGCTCGGTCCTCTCCATTCATGGCACTGGTGCCACAGTCGCTGCACACTCAACAGGGAGTAACACACACAAACTTTCCAAATCATCTTCAAAGATTCTCAGTTCTCCTTTTTCTTTTTTTGGTGCCCACTGTCTTCCCAGTAATGGCTAAGACATTGCCAGTTGGTCTCGCTTCTTTTGATTTCTCTAGAAGGCCTTTATAGCCCAAGAGCTCATTTGGAACCAGGTTTTAATTTCCTATGAGATTAACTTACTTTGGGGGAGAAGGAAAGAAACAAAAATCTCTTCATGTCAACCCAAGACAAAGGGATTTAGCTTATAGCATGGCACATATTTTTCAAATGGTAAAGGAATGGCCATAAAAATCCAAGAACTGGAGCCATGTTAAATCTTGGTTTTGAGGAATTCAAGACTTAGCAATGGTTTGAGCTTCAAGGACTCTCGTAGGCCTTTTGCAGCAGGAGTGCAGAGATGTTTGGTTTCTATGATTAAGCAACACATTGCATGTCTCCTTCTGGTCCTGAAACTAAACAATGGCTATTTGTTTGTTTCAACTTTAGGGTCCCCAGAGAGAATCTGATTGGTCTGGCCAAGCTTTCAGGGTAGCCTATAGCTCTCTGACCAGCATAAGGAAGGTTTGCCATTGGCTTGGGTGCCTGGGCTGATGCCAGTCATCTAAGACCAGTCATCTAAGACCACTAGGTACCACATGTGGCTTCCTGGGTCTGTCCCTTCTACAACAAATGCGGGCAGGGTGGAGGAGGTTGTAGGTGGGTTGAACAGTGCTGACCTTTGCAGAATGCCACTTTGTGAGACACTGTGTGTTAGCCAAGTCATGTGGTTGGCCATCAAGGTTTTGATGATATTGCATTGACAAAGACACAGATGCATGTCTTTTTGAAAATGGGATGCTAAAAACACAAGGTGAATTTCATTATTTCTATGATGTGCTTCATCTAAGAATATTCTTCTGCTGCTTGATGAGTCCAGCTGTTGAAGCTCTGTGGCTTTCTCATTCAGTGCTCCTGGTTTCTGTGAGCAGATTGTGCTCCGCACAATTCCAACCAGTGCCATTCGCACAGATTTTGATGTGATGACTAAATCAAAGTTGTATTAACTTTTGTAGTGGCCAAGCAGTTGAGGTTGTCTTGTGTTTGAGCTGGTCAAAATCTGTTGATTTGCTATAGCTATTGACTGAGTACCCAAAATTTGGCTTTAAACACAGATAGAATAAATATCTATGTGACTTCTGAGGAAATATATGAAGAAATATATGAAAGTGAAGTGTGTGAAATACGTGAAGCCTGTGTACTGTGGCCTCTCTTTCCAAGTCTGACCCACTTCCATGCAGGGTCCCTGAAGAACAAGAGAGAGGCAATAGGGACATTTTGATCAGAATGAGAATTTAAGGAGGAAGAAATGGGATCCAGCTGGATGGACAGCTGGAGGAGGGGAGGCTTGTGTGGTGTGCTTTGGGGCTGCCCAATGTAAAAGCGGAATGCGTGACCACCTGGGCCTACATCACAGTTCTTGTGAATAAAAACCCCCAGACAAAACAACAAAGCCTTGAATTCAAGGTAAGTTAGCTGCATTTGTGTAAATCATAGCAGAAACGAGTCTTCTCCCACTGCAGGGTCACAGTGCTCTACCCAAACTTCTGTGTGCCCTGTACCACCTTTTGCGTGCATTAAAAAAATCCCTATCTAACAAAACAAAAATATTAAAATGGGGAGGGGTCTCTACATGATTCTTCTCTATCTTGGATGGAAATTTCTTTTAAAGAAAGATAGCTGTCTGATTCATTCTGGTGTTTCTGCCATGGCTTGGCACATACCAGGCATTTAACAAATATTTGTGGAATGAGTGAAAGTGAGAACCTCCACTGCCTGAGTCACCGCATTAACAGTGATCCATGTTGTCCTCTGTGCAGCAGCAGGATCTGACACAGGAGGAAAGTCTTGATGGGGGCACTGGCCATTAGCAACTTTAGGATCAAGTTCATTTAAATTTTTCAAATGTCTCTGATGTAGGCACTGGGGAAGCACCATCAGTATGTCATGCAGTGTGGGGAAGGCTAGACTGGCCTTGTGGGATTACCAGAACAAAATGGGATTCCTATGGCCCACCATGAAAGTTCTCTGACTGTAAAGTAGGAGGAAGGGGAGACAGAAGAAGAAAGAGGTCCAGACGAAGAGGATAGGCTGATATTTAAATGCTATCCCCTGTTGTCGGCACTTTATATTTATCAATTCACTTCATACTCTCAGTAGTCCCAGGGAGAAGGTGTGCATATCCCAACTTACAGATCCGTCAGCACGCAGCAGAGCAGAGTGTCCTTGAGTCCCTTGTGTGAGAGCTCATCCCTGGCCGCCCTTTTCCTGGGCCTCCCTCCTCACAGGCTGCTTTGTCTTTTCATGAAGATGGTGGTCAAAGCCAAGGCAATCATTGTTTCTGGTTTCATCCTTGAGAACCATGTTGGCTCTGCTCTGGCCTCTTTATGGAAGCCTAAACTCATGACATTCTTCAAAATGGTACGATGCTTTCCAAAATAATAAAACTTGTCTTCAAGTTTGAGGAGAGATGAGGGGACAGACGGGTCGGACAACCTGGTCTGGTCATACCTTGGGTGACTGATCTAACAGCCCCTGTGTCTGCTTGGGCTAAGCCATTGTGCTGCCGTGGCTGTGGAAGTTCACTGCCTGGAATCTCGTTGGCCTTCCACAGATACTACTATAGCCTCGACCATTTTTTGGCTAAACAATCCCACTTCCCAGCAGGGGCTCCTTATTTTCTACCTGTTTTAATTGTTGACATTTTGGGTTAGTAGAGATTACCTTCATAGTAGAAGTTGGAGTCCATGCCTGAGACAGAGGAGTCCAGGAAGGGTGGGAAGGTGAGGTCATTCCCAGAAGGCTAAAAGTTGCTCTTCAGGGATGTAGGCATCCTGTATCCAAGCTGCCCCTAGAAGAGCAGAAGTTATATAGTTCTTCAGATATTTTAATATTTGGCCAAAATGGATAATTTCCGTGGCATGCAGAGTTCTGATTGTTTTTTAATATTAAAGATTTCTTCCTTCATGCGCATGCCTCAGCAAACCTATTGTGCCCTGGCGCCCAGTAAATGCTTGTAGAATGAATGGGTGTGTAAGACAGCAAATAGAGGAAGTGGGGAAGAGGTGGCAGTCGTCCATGTGGAAAGTAATTACTGGGGCTGGAGATGTAGCTCAGTGGCCTAGGCGACTGCGGGCAAGTGCAAGGTCCCAAGTTCAATCTCCAGCACCAAAAGAAGAAGAAAAAAAAATAATTACTATTTCCTTAAATAGCTGTATGTTTTCATTTTTCTATTACAGCCATGAATTCATTTTATAATAGTTCCAAAAAACATAGCCTCAAATTTCTGGGAAGTTGCTGATTTGAGGCTAAAGAGCGTCTGAAGCCGGGACCAGGTTTTCCGGCCTTGTTACTAACCTCAGTGTTCTGTTGCGGCCCGCTAGCACCACCCGTGGGCAGCGTCCTGAAGAAGGGGACTTGGCAGAATCCAGATCAAGGCAGCAGTTTCTGGCCAATGCAGGAAGCAGCTACTTTATTCTTTAAGCAAAAGGCTTTTTAAACTCACAAACTATCAGCAGTCATCTTGCCCAGTTGTCTCGGGTTTCACATAAAGAGATTGAGTCCAGAGAGGCGGTTATCACCCAGTCGGCCAGCAATGAAGTCCGCGCTGGCCTCCAGGTCTTCCAGCTTGAAGCGCTCTTCCCATTCCACATAGCACCAGCTAGAGACCTGGAAAGACACGCAGTTGTCTGGCAGGATGCTCAGCAAGGCGATGAGACAAATTTAAAGAAAGCTTGAGCCCAGCGGGGAAGATAGGAAGTGCGGTGACTTGGGCCAGGCACCAGGGGGCTGAGACCGTGCCTCAGCCGGGGGCACAAGCACAGGACCTGCAGGAGTAGGTGTGCCAGCGGGGGGCACTAAGAGGTGGAGACCCAGCTGCAGGAGGCTCTGCTGGAGAAGTCACCCCGTGCCGTGCCTCCACCCGGGCCTCGGTGGAGGTCACAAGGGTCGGGTCCCAAGGCCAGAGCAGGGTTGGGGTGCGCACTCACCTTCTCCAAGAAAAAGCTGGCCTGGCTTTGCCAAGCTTTGGCTTCAAGTCACTGGTTACCTGGACAATGGAGGATACATGAAAAAATTATT